>NC_142882.1:88575147-88880000 GCF_051225735.1 Oryctolagus cuniculus | reverse complement strand
TCCAACCCTGCAGCTGTTCAGGAAGGACAGGGCCAGGCCTGGGGTGGCTCACTGGGGTGGAGCTGAGCAGCCATCTGTCCACGCCGGCCGGGTCACCCCTTGCTCCCGAGGGTGGAGGTGGGCCGGGTCACCCCTTGCTCCCGAGGGTGGAGGTGGGCTGGGTCGCCCCTTGCTCCCGAGGGTTGAGGTGGGGCTCACTCCCTGCGTCTCATCACTCTGGAAAATCTTCCGGCTTCACGTGGGGCCTGCCCTAAGGTCACCAGCAGCCTGGGAGATGGGCGACATCTTGAGCCTTGCACGGTTGAGCGCTCACGTTGGTCCTCGGGGCTGGGTGATGCGTGCGAGGCTGTCAACTTCCCACCTGTCTGACAGCATCCCGCTCCCCACCTGTGGCCGCCTGGGCACCGAGGGTGGGAGGAAGCACGGCACAGGAGGCATCGTAGCAGGTGTAGCCCCTCCCGGGCACCGCCCCTCAGTGCCACCCCAGGGCCTCCGTCCCACGTGTGGCAGCAAATCCAGTGACATCCAAACGCCTTGTGCAGGGAACCAGCTTGACACAACGGAGCCCAGGTCGGTTTTCAATTTGGCACCTGCTGGACCCGATCAGGGGTCACAGAGGAAGTCCCAGAAGCGCACGTGGAGCATGCTCCCCCGCTGTGCCTGCGTAGCGGCTTCCAGCATGCCGTCTGGCCGGCTCCCACGGGCCAGCAGCACTGGACCCATTCTCCACAAAGACCTAAGTGTTCACACACTCAACAAGAGAGCAGTGGGTACCTGAGACCAAGGTGGTGGAACCGGAGGAGCCGCAGACACAGCCACTCTCGCGGGTGAGTGACAGTGGGCGGGACGTGGTTGGACGCAGCAGCCCTTCCGTGCCCTGACGCTAACGCACACGGATGGACTGCTCCACCCAACAGCAGCACAAAGTCAAGCTCACGAGGGCCATCACCAAGACAGAGCCCGCTCTGGGCCGTGAGGCCCACCTTAGCATAGCAGCGTCTACAGGATCGGGTGTCGTGCAAAGTGTGTCTCTTAGACCCGTGATTCAGTGTTAATTCTCCATGTTCCAATGAACAGAAACACACACATCGTTGTTCACAAAAACAAAACCCTATTATACATTTGCTCTCTTATCGTGCTATTTTTACTTAATACATTGAAATCAAATTGCTTTTTGCAAACTCCAAAAGATTGAGTGGTTTCTGCTTACAGAGGGATTTTTATAAATGGTTTGTTTTATGAAAATGGAAATGATATATCTCTCTGGATTATCCTTAGTGGGAGCTGAGTGGCATCAATTTGAAGAGATTTAAGAGACCCAAATTAACAGGAGCTTTCTCTTTGTGAATGAGCATTGTCCTCTGTTCGAGCGACGGAGCCTGTGAGGACGTGGTCTTTCGTTAAAAGCGCGGCCTGGGCATTTTGGAGCAATTTGGCATCCGGATGGATGCAGATTTGCCTGGGTCTCTCTGGAGCAGATTAATATCTCAGTACGTAATAACCACGGTGCCACCTCTTCTAAGTACTTTGTGTTCAAATTAGAAAACGCACAGACTCGGGCAGCTCATGGTTTAATTCCTTTGATTTATTTTTTCGGGTAATTTTATTTTTTTAAGATTTATTTATGGGGCCAGCACTGTGGCTCACTTGGTTAATCCTCCACCTGCAGGGCCAGCATCCCATATGGGCGCTGGGTTCTACTCCCAGTTGCCCCTCTTCCAGGCCAGCTCTCTGCTGTGGCCGGGAGGGCAGTGGAGGATGGCCTGGGTGCTTGGGCCCTGCACCCCATGGGAGACCAGGAGAAGCACCTGGCTCCTGGCTTTGGATCAGCACAGTGCCGACCGTGGTGGCCATTTGAGGAGTGAACCAGCAGATTGAAGACCTCTCTGTCTCTCTCTTTCACTGTCTATAACTACCTGTCAAATAACTCCGAAGCCCGGAGCCAGGAGCTCCGTCGGGGTCCCCCCGTGGGTGCCAGGAGCCAGGAGCTCCGTCGGGGTCCCCCGTGGGTGCCGGGGCCCAGATACTTGAGCCCTGGCTTCTCCATTTCTGATCCAGCTTCCTGCTTCTTAATTAGAAAACTGAAACCTCAAATGGAAGCTGAGCTCTCTGCCACAACCCTGGCAGCTGCCCGGGGCCGTGTCGCCTGTTCAGAAACCGAGGCAGAGCCCACAAATGCCCCCGTGGCCTTTCTTGGGGCAGCAGGGAAAAGGCGGTGGGTGGTGCGGCGAGCGCCGGCACACAGAGTGCCCAGGAGCGCATGGGCGGCGCAGGGCGCAAGGTGCACACGGTGGCTGTGCCGGATCTCATGCACTGTGAAAGCCGTCTTAGAGGGATTTCAAACCCAGCACTAGGCCTGGCTCTGCAGACAATGACCACAGCCAGAGCTTTGCTCCTTATCTAATTCTCTGTGAAACCACAAACCTTCACCCGAGACCAACTCTCCCTGCTCTCTGCTGGGTAATGGAGGCGCCACCTCCAGGCAGGCAGCTGGCCATGCTCGGTCTCCGTGTCGCCATGTGACATGGCCCAGGCCACGCTCAGTCTCCGTGCCGCCATGTGACCAGGCCCAGCCCCAGAGGTGTGAGTACAAGGGGTGAGGGCCCAGTGTTTCCTTCACAGCCTCCCACCCGTCCCCACAGGGGGTGGGCAGTCGCCACCACCCCACAGATGGTGCCGCAGCTCAGGGGTCCTCCAGGAGCCAGGACTCCATGCCCCTCACCCCGACATGTGTGAGGACCGAAGAGGGGACGTGCACCGTGTCGGCCTCAGTTCAAGAAGCTTGGGCGCAGTGTGGCGACCCAGCGCCCGTAATGCAGGCTCAGTGCTGCCAAGGGGCCAGCTCTGCCCCCACCCCGTGTAGAGCTCAGAGGGGCCTAGCAGGAGCCCCAGCATCCGTGTGGTCGCTGTCAGCAGGTCTCACAAGCCAACTCCAAAACTGCAATGGGACAGAGAGTGACCGAGAAGGGCCAGGGACGCAGGGTTCCCCTCCCCAACCTACAGTAAAGCCGTGCTGGTTAAGACGGCAGGTTTGGCAGAACAGCCAGAGAGCTCAACGGCAAAGCATGAGAGCAAACACAGACGCGCACGGGTAGGAGCCATTGTCTCTCACAAAGAGGCCCCGGAAGCTCACAGAGGACCTGGCTTCTCCACGGATGCTGCGGGAACAAAGACCCAACCACAAAGCCTTCTCTTATCACAAGAATCAAAGCGAATCGGAGGTAGATATAAAAGACGGGTGGGGCGGGGATTTGCAGGGCCTCAGGTTTCCTGGTGAGTTTCTGATACGTCGCCAGGGTATCCAATATACAATTTTCACTTCATTAAAATCAGCGCCGCTTGCTCAGTGGACAGCACCAGGCAAGCGGTAGTCGGTGCAAACCACAGCTCTGCTAAAAGACTGTGTCCAAGGCGTATCAGGGGTTCTTACAGCTCAACAGTGAGAAATCAAACCCTGAATTAAAAACCAGACCACAGGCTCTGCGGCAGCATTGCAGACACGACCCACGCTCCGGAAGGAAGCTCGTGGGAGCCGCGCGGCGTCACCGTCACTGGTGAAACGAATGTTGAAAAGCTGAGACTCCAGCAAAACCAACACTGGCCACGCCGAACCGGGCCGCCCACTCCGGAAGGTGGCCGGGCTCAACGTGAGCCAACCATGTGATCCGGAAGCCACGATCCTGGGCGTTTCCCAAAGCGATGTGGAAACTTGCGTCTACACAACCCGCACGCAGATGCTCACCGCAGCCCCCCGCAGCCTGCAGGGCCTGGCAGCAGCCACAACCTCCCCCAGTCCTGGAAAGGCCGGGCGGCTGTGATGCGGCCGCACAGGGAGTGCTAGCCACGGTTTAAAAACAAAAACTCGAGCTAAGCAAGCCGTGTGTAGGCCTAAATGGATCTCAGACGGGTACCGGTGAGTGCAGAGCCGGTGTGCAAGGCTGGCTCCCTGCCGTGTGACCCATTAGACACTCAGGGAAGGCAGACAGCACAGAGAGGGGACAGGTGCGTGGGGGGGGGGGGGGAGGCAGACAGGGTTCTGGGCTCCGGTAACTTCTCTACAATGCTGTGTGCATTTGTGAAAACCCACAGAACCCCACAGCTGTCACCTAAGAAGTCAGGGTGTCCCTGCCTGGAATCGAGATGGTGAACGTATAAAGCCATCTCCCTGGGAACCGCTGGGGTCTGGGAAACTGACAGGGCCGTGGGGATCCCGCGTGACACTGTGCCCCAGCTGGAAGCACCGGCCCGTGACGGCGCTGTCAGCAAGTCTGAAATCGCCACGCGGACACGCTCGCTGGACGGGCAGAGGAGCCAGGCTCCCCTCCACCGGAGATGACAGAGCAGCCGGGGCGGACTGGCTGAGGCCCCCACACCACAGCGGGTGCCGTGGTCGGGATACGGTTTGACGGTGTCCCCCGACGTCATGAGGGATCCGTGGAGACTTAATCTGGTGTTTAGGGACAGATGGGGCCAGAGGGTGGAGACCCCGTGACTGGATCCTGGGGGTCCCACGAGAAGAGGGAAAAGGACAAGACAGCACAGGCGCACACCTCTCCCCGTGTGAGGCTCTGGGCCACACAGGACTCTGCCAGCCGGGACGCCTCGCCGCATGCCGCCCCTTGACCTTGGAATGGAACCGTGAGCAAAATGAGCCACGGTTCCTTACAGTCCACACAGTCTGTGGCGTGGCAACAGAGCACCCTCATCACTCAGTCGCTTCGAGGAAGCATCCAGACTGGTGTGCGAGCAGGCAGCGGCTTCCCAGCCCAGCACAGCAAGAGCAGGGCCTGGGGTGGGCAGAGTGGGCGCAGGCGCAGGGAGGGCGGTGCCGGCGAGCAGAAGCAGGTGCCGGAGGCAGCAGGGGCAGGGCGGCCGGGAGGACAGGGCGGCCGGGAGGCTCTGGGCTCGGGGTGGCAGGGCGCAGGTGCCCAGGCTAAGTCCGCCTCTGGGACCGCCGGCTGAGAACCAGCTGCCGCTCAAAACTGTGCTCTGCCCAAAGGGCTGTTTGCTTTCTCGCACCAATTAGGAGCCCTGCCTCAGACAGAGCCCCAGCCGGCATCGGAGGAGGAATCGGTTTCCCGAGGAAGCGCTGGGCAGAGCTCCGGTGCCGCCCGCAGCTGCTCCCGGGCGCAATGCGCAAGCGCCTGGGAGTGGCGCAGCCCGGGCAGGGCCCAGGTTTCCTGTATCTGCAGAGCCGGGGGCTTGCAACAAGACAAACCTGAGGGGCCACAGTACCAGCCACGCGAGGGGGCTTCAGAAGGTGCGTGGAACACGGAACTAAAAGGTTCGTTTATTCTGGTGCCAAGAAAAACTGAAATTCATGCACACAACGGGTCTTCAGAAAGGTGAACAATGCACTTTATGCAAAAAGCGACACATGGATTCCACCTTTCCTTGTGTTGTGTCCGAATTTCCCAATCAATGCGCAAGGCACAGTCGCGGATGCAAAAGCAGAGGTTTATCTGTTACCAGCCGGCTGGGACCCCCTACCAGCACACAGCCCTTTAGCAGTGCACAGGCAACTGGCCCCTTCGTTTGCATAAGAGAGGTTTTTCTAGCCTCACACTTACAAGGGTGCAGGTCACCTCCTAGGTTACCTTCTTACTCTCTATATGGCAAGGTATTGGGACCTAACATAACATGTTCATTGGTTCATTTAAACGTAAAGACCATATACGTTATATGGCGGGAAGGCCACACAAAGGGGATGCACGGGGAGGCACTGGCGGGAAGCATCGGGCCATAGATCCCAGGGGAGCTGGTGGGGGGCAGGAGGTCATAAACTCCAGGGGAGCACAGCAGGCCGGCAGGCAGCCAGAGCACAGAAGACTCCAGCTCCCACACAACCGTCGTTCAGTGCCGTTTTTCCAAGAAGTTCTGAAGTCCCTCAAATTTCCAGGGAGACCCGGAAGTCGGGAAGTCGTGGCCTCTGCATCTGTTCGGGGCTCCCTGTTCCACTCCACAGAGACCAGGACTCGGCCCACTCTGGCCCGTCCCCAGGTTTACGTAAGGGATGGGCATTTTCCTCCAGTCTCGAGCAAGCACCCACCCTCCCAGATGATGGGGAATCCCGTGCTCTCTGTGCAAAACCCCAGGAGATGGAGCCTTGGGGACAGCGTTGCTGTCGCCCTGGCACAAGACTCTTGGAGGGTGGTTGGGTCATCCCCCAAGCCATCACCCCAGTGACCGGTGCAGGAAAGACCCTGCAGGGCTCATGGGACAAAGCTGGGGCCACTCCCATGTGCAGTGCTCACCTGACCCACACCACAGGACGGTCACAGGAAGCAGGTGCACTGACCCAGTGGGAGCCCAGAGCCAGCCCCAGGCCCCTCTGTACCACACACGCACTGAAGCCGGGCAGAGAGAAAGTGGAGGTGTTGGGCTCGAGCCCCACAGGTGGGGTCAGGAGTCCCCACTCACAACCACCAGGGCCACCTTCCCAGGGAGGGACAGCAGCAACGTGACAGCCACCTCCGCAGGACCCCACCTGCTGTGGCAGGGAGACACCTCACAGCCCAGTGAAACGTGTCTGTGTTCAGATCAGACCCAGACTTGTTCCAGGAACACAGGAGGCCACTGATGGCGTCACTCCAGACACACGGGTCTGTGCACAGCCAGACAGCGAAAGCAGGAGCAGAAACCCAAGTGGGCCAGGACCCAGGAGCCTCGGGAGTGAGGACTCCAAGATTCCCAGCAGCCACAGCAAAGGGGGAACCGTGATCCATGGCGTGCCTCAATTTCCACAAACCCACCACCGACTGCCCCAGGGGAGCGAGCGCCTCCCTATCCCAGGACAAAGTCCCCCCGGGCTCCCCTCCGCAGACAGGAGCCCGGCATAGGTGCTGGGTGTCGCTCCGCAAGGACAGAGCCAGTCTATGCGTCCACTTGTGTCCCCAGCAGCACAGCGTGCCCAGGCCTTCTCCGTGGAGGGAACGGACAGGGGAAGCGGACTCGTTGGCAGGGTGCTCTCCCTGTGGCGGGGCTGTCCGGCAAGCATGGAGCATTCCTTTTGGAGACAAAGTCTGTGCACGTCACCGCTGGCCGACGGGCGGCAGCAGCCCCTGGAGAGAGCCCGCGGAGAGAATCCAGTAGCACCCAGGGGACAAGTGGCTTCCAGGGGAGGCGCTCATTCTGCAGCACTCGCTGGGGGGTGAGCGGCCTTCCGGGACATTCCATAGTCTGCCAACGTGTTTGCATAATTATCCCATTGAGTGAACACCGTACAGTCTATTGAGCCTATACCACACTCTGCTATTGTTGGCCAGAATCAATAACCATTTGGCATTTGGATGGTGTCATTACCCAAAGGAGCCCATGGTTAGAAAAGCCTTCGGAGACTCGGCCAGGGTGACACCTGACAGGTCCGTCTCCCAGAGCGACGCATCTAGGGAGGCGGGTGCCAAGGCTCCACGTTTGCTGCCTAATGCTTCCACGGGCGCAGAACGGTTCCTGCTGCCCTGGTAGAGTGGCACCGTGCGGGATGAGCCCCACGTGGATCCTGGCCAGGGCGTGGGGCAGTGTTCTCCCTGCCCTGTTTGTGGCCCCTGATGCAGGTGGAACCCTGGGTGGCGGTCATCTTTCGAAGCCAACCGTTTGGAACTGGTTGTAGAGGGTGCCCGTGTTGTGATTTACCGCTGAGGGAGACCCGGATGCGTGTGACTGACTTGAGCCGGAGGCAGCTGTGCGGCTTCTGTTCCCACAGTCCTCAGGCCGAAGGCTCCCACGTCTCATTCCGGGTCAGCAGCTGCACTGAGACGGACACGCGGGAGGGCTCCAACCGCCAAGCAGAAGTGGGCAAAGGAGGGGTTCCCGGAGCCCGCGCACGCACCAGGAGCACCTGCTGACGACGAGGGTGTTGGGAGAAGCTGGCGCGGGCTGGCGTCCCCGAGTTGATAAGTTCATTTATGCCATTGTGTTGACTTTGCTATCCTGTGAGTAATTTTACAGGTCACTGATTTCAATGCCACCATCTCTAAGCGGAGTGAAGTTGCCACATTCTTCCAATTAATTAACCAACAAATTTAATTTCACACTACAGAGCTTCGAAATAGCTACTGTTTACTGAAATTACCATTGCAAATAATGAAGCTGAGTGTTTAAAGAACCAGCGTTTAGTGTTGTCAATGAAGTCTGGGCTACATGTTAATGAAGATAACACAGTGTGGAAACCCATCTGCTGGTTCTCCCGCAGGCGAGGGACTTGGCCGTGGGCAGCCGGGCCCAGACAGCTCGCGGGCATGGGGGCGGGGGTGCCTCTCGGACCCAGGCCGCCATTCGCAGCCTGTGGAGCAGCCACGCCCACGAGTCGGGTTGTCTGGGATTGTGGAAGGTGAGCTCACTGAGTACCGGCACGGGGCCAGGCACCGCAATGATGGAACTGTGCAGTGAGTTCTGCCTGTGTCTGTTGCTCCGGCGTCTCCGAGCCTTGGTTCCTGGGTGTGCACGTGCGTTGCACGCGTGTGGAACGCACACTCAGCCCCTGTGACTGTCATCCGTTGCCTCTGCGGGTTTTGTGTCACCGCCGTCCCAGCTGATCGCCGACGCTGCCGCGCACGGTGCTTCTCGGTGTGAGGCACGCGGCCGGTGTTGCTCTCCTAGGACAGTGTCCCATCAGTGGGGCCTCGAAGCCGGGAGGAGTCAGCGCGCCGATGGCTTTGTGCTGCCCAGCGTCTCCGAATGCCCTCCCATTCATTTCTCTGGCTGTGAACATACCCACAACAGGGAGAGGTGTGCTCTGCCCTGTCTGTCAGGTTCCAGCCCCTGCGCTGCTCCGTCTCCAGGTGCCTCTGTGCTTGCTGGGACCTTCTGTGGAGGCCACGGCCACGCTCCCGGTTCCCGGTGAGGAGCCCAAGCTGGTGGGGACACCGGAGTGCTTCCTTGCCAGGGGCTCGCCTCTGGTGGGTCTCCCGCCTCTCACCAGCAGCAAACCCAGGCCTGAGGACGTCTGTTCTCAAAAAGGCTGCACTCCGATGCACCCCTCCTGCATGGCTGGGGCTTGGAGAGCAGACAGGGTGTGCTTATGAGCCTGGAGGTGTACATGTGTGCACATACTAGTGTGTGCATGTGCACGTGTGTGCATGTGTGTGTGCACGGATGTATGTGAGTCTGTGTATACCTGTTTGAGTGTGCATAAGGCTTGTACATGTGTGCACATTATATCCACACATGCACGTGATGCTGATGTGTGTATGGGCTGTGTACACACACATTCAGCCTGACAGCTGAACACCATCAGCTGCCGCTCACCTGGACCCCAGCCTCAAATCCTCCCCTCCGTCTCTGTCTGGCCGCCCCCAGCGCACCACCAACGTGACCATTTCAAATCTACTCTGATTTCAGCTCTCCCTGCACCTGTCCCTCCCAGCTCCCCAACCACCTTCACCTCTGGAAACAGCACGGTGACCTTGGCCTCGGTGTCCAGCTACAGAGACGAGTCTGGCACCCTCGCCCACACTGGTGTGGCCGGGTCGGCGGCGGGGCAGGCAGGAAACCAGACTCCTGGTCCTGCAGGGAGCACTCACCAGGGTGCACTCGCCACAGTGAATGCCAGCTTCCAGGCTCACTTGATTGGCAGCTAACAGTTGTCCTTGCGCTCCCTCCTGTGTTCCTCCCAGGGGCTCCTGGGGTGGAGCTTGTGATTGGCACTCTCTGTGGGCGTGTCCTTTCCCCGTGCTCCGCAACCACTGGAAGGCACCAGCTGCGGCTTCGGTTGCACAGGAGAGAGACCTGCTGGGAGGAGGGGCTTAGACTCTGCTCCCAGCTCCCTTCCTGAATCAGAGTCCAACATGAAAGAGAGAAAAAGAGACTCGGCAGTGCGCTCGAAACCACCCCGGTGCAGCAATGCACGGCTTGGCTGAGCGTAAGGCCCGAGCCTCCGCGTGGCGTAGCGAGGGCAGAGCAGGCCCAGAGGGCGGGAAGCAAGCAGGTGCGGCGAGGTCTGCGCTGTGTGAGACGCGGCTCGGCTGGGAAATGAGAACACTGAGAGACGCATGAGAGCCCCTGCAGGTGCCTGGGCATCGGAGAACGTGTCCGAAGGCAAAAGGCCCCGGAGTCCAGAGCCAGACGCTTGTCAGCCAGGGATTCCCACGACTGAACTGGAGAGGACGGCTCCCTATTGCAGCGAGGAACGAGCCGTCTCTCCAGCCTCGCCTACACCTCCACTCTTGAACCCGCTCCCTTCTGGCCACGCCTGCTGTTCCCACGCTAGCCCAGCACCCTCCGACCTCACCCGGATCCCACCTGGAGTCCCCAGGTGCCCACATGAGCCACCTGCTGGGGAGGGGGTGGTGGGGCACCTCCAGATCTGTC
This sequence comes from Oryctolagus cuniculus, assembly GCF_051225735.1. Classification (NCBI taxonomy): domain Eukaryota; kingdom Metazoa; phylum Chordata; class Mammalia; order Lagomorpha; family Leporidae; genus Oryctolagus; species Oryctolagus cuniculus. The sequence goes on along the minus strand of NC_142882.1, from coordinate 88,869,692 downwards.
CTGCGCTGCAGAGGCTGGGAAGCAAAACCCTGGCTTCTTACACTGCCTCGCACTTGCTCCATTTACACAGGAGCACGCTGTGGCTCTGAGCAGCCCGGGAGGGAAGTTAGAACAAGCTACGAGGTACTGCGTGGAAACGGGAGACGGGGTTAAAACCCGTGTTTAGTCTAAAATAGACAGAGATGGATGTGTGTGAGCGGGACTGTGCACACACACACATACACACACACACGTGAGAAGGCCTAAAAGCAGGCACCCCACTCCCCGCACCGTCATTCAGCACCAGGAGCCACAGAGCCTTCAAGGAATGCATGAACAGGGAGACGACCCTGGACTCTCTCACGCCGAAAAATCAAGGAAGTGTCAAAACACAGAATGATGGAGACTTGTCAGGATGGCGCAGGAGCCTGCTTGGAACAGCAAAACAAACGGCATGACAGCCCACACACAGAGCCAGCGTCGTGGTGCAGAGATACGCCACCACTTGGGCTGGCCGCCTCCCACGTGGCAGCACCGGTTCAAGTCCTGGCCGTTCCATCTCCAGTCCTGCCTCCTGCTAACATGCTGGGAAGACAGCGGATGATGGGCCAAGTCCTTGAGCCCCGGCCACCCACTGGGGAGACCAGGCTGAAGTCCCCGGCTCCTGGCTTTGGCCTAACCTAGACCCAACGTGGAAGACTACAGGATGAGACCACCCCAGGACAAGGGTTTGATAACACCAGGCCAGTCTTATCCAGAGAACCCCAGTATTCCTTGTACACGTTGGGGGGGATTTGGTTCCGCTCAGTCCTGGCACGTGTACAAGTTCACGTGTTGGCCATGCAGTGAGGAGACAGCATCCCGTGTCCACTGGACCTACCACCTCCCGCCCAGTCCTGAACTCTGGCCACCAATAGCCTACTCCTCATTTCTGAATGTTGTTACCTCGGATGAGCACTGGGCGCGTGGCTAGGATGCTGTGGGCCGCCTGCGGGCTCTGTTGGAATGCCTGCTTCCAGCCCCAGCCCCCCTCTCCCAATGTGCACTGCGGGAACAGCAGGTAATGGTTCAGACTGTTAGGTCCCCACCAGCGCCGTGGAAGACCTGGACTGAGCCAGGGCCCCGGGCTGCAGCTTGACCCGAGCCTGGCTGCTGTGGGCATCTGGGAGATGAACCAGCAGATGGCAGCTCTGGCTGGCGCACTCTCTCCTGCTCTGGGTTTGTGTGTGCCCCCCCGTGTGTGTGTGTGTGTGTGCGTGTGCATGTGTATGTATGTGTGTGCGTGTGTATGTATGTGTGTGCGTGTGTGTATGTGTGTCCCAAATAAAGTAAAAATAAATAAATACTACCCCCATCATGTCACAAAAATGGAATCTCACAGGATGCGACCTTTGGGGCTGACACTTTTCACTCGACGTCGTGACTCGGAGCTCCAGAAAGTTGTCTGGCTGCACAGTGTGAACACACTCGGCTGGCCCCGCCCCGTGCCCACTGAAGGACGTCCGGCTGTTTCCAGCTCTGGCTGCTGGCAGCGACAGCCTTTGAGGACTCAGGGATTTCAGCTGAATGTGGCCGTCGTTCAGCAGGGGCCAATGCCCGGGGAGGCACTGCCGGGTGGCGTGGGTTTGGTTTGTAAAGAAGCCAAGACGTGTCTTCCAAAGTGGCTGACCGCTTCCCTTCCCCAGCCGGGGTCCGTGAGGGGTCCAGTGTCTGCACGAGCTGTGCACCTGAGGCTGAGCACGTGCAGGGCGCCCCGGCGCTGTCTGCCGGCTGCCGATCGGCTGCCAGGGGTGCGGTGTTTCCGTGTCAGGTCTAAGAACCAGCCCTGATGGTCGGCACCGCAGCTCACTAGGCTAATCCTCTGCCTAGCGGCGCCGGCACACCGGGTTCTAGTCCCGGTCGGGGTGCCGGATTCTGTCCTGGTTCCTCTTCCTGTCCAGCTCTCTGCTGTGGCCAGGGAGTGCAGTGGAGGATGGCCCAAGTGCTTGGGCCCTGCACCCCATGGGAGACCAGGAGAAGCACCTGGATCCTGGCTTCGGATCAGCGCGGTGCGCCGGACGTAGTGGCCATTTGGGAGGTGAACCAACAGAAAACAGAAGACCTTTCTCTCTGTCTCTGTCTTTCACTATCTAACTCTGCCTGTCAAAAAATAATAATAAAAATAAAAAATTAAATAAAAAAAGAACCAGCCAGCCCTGGAGGTTAATATTTCCTTTCCCCCCTAAATCTGTGTTGTTTTGCATTTTTCACCAAGTCCACGGCACACTGGGAGTGGATTTTGTATCCGGCACGAAGCTGAGACGTAGGCCCCTGATTTTATTTATTTTAGTTACGCCGCCTGTGGATGGCCACTTGCTCCGGCACTGTTGGCTGGGAAGAGACTAAGAACCGCTCGGGACCATTGCCATGGCTGTATTCCCGGGACCTCTGTGTTGTGCCATACAATTAATTACAAGGTCAAACACGTTCCCAGACAAGAAGACTTGAACCTCTCCCCCGGGGACCCATCAGCCCTCGCTCACAGACCACTGCCCAAGATTCCTCCATGGGACGGGGCACAGCCCCAGGAAAAACGCTCTGCCCAACGACACTCCCGGATACCAACCCCGGTCGCGCTCATCTGCGCAAAGCGGCAGCACAGGGCCCCAGCACACCCGTGCCTGGCGGGCCTGGCGGACGCCGCGACAGCGCGCACCGCACTTCCAACGGCTCCACGACTCAGCGGCCCAGGAGGCACTTGCAACCCTTGCTCTTTGCTTCTGGGCACTTACAAGGGTGACAGCCCCGGGCGCAGGGTTTGCACATTTCTGGGACCACACTGTCTGTCAGCCCCAGCCCTCAAGTCACCATTTAGAGTCCCGGGTGGAAGGGCCAGCAGCCCTCAGCGTCAGGCACTGGGGATCAGCGCAGAATCGAGAGGAACTGGGACCTGAGGTCTATCCTGACGACAGGAAATTAGTCAGCCCCACACCAGGACTCACGGCTTGACCTGCACGGAGCCCTGCTGATGGGGACAGGGCTCAGAAGGAGCCGGGAGCCCCAGGCTCATGCCCAGAGTGCCCTGCGCCCGGGGACCCCGGGCTCACCCCCAGAGTGCCCCGCACGCACCATGGACCCCGGGCTACAAGAACAGACGTCACCTCCACAGCCTTCCCACCCCCCCACTCTGTTTTGAGCCCTCCCTCCTGACCGCACCCCTGCTCCCTCCACAGGACCAGCCTCCCCCCTGCAGCTACTGGAGCCCCCCTTTAGCCCTTTCTATTACAGAACCGTCTCCAGCCAGCCCCGCCTGTCCTCGGGGTCTGGACTCTCCGCCCTCGTCTCAGCTCAACCCCCTGAGGACAGCTCAGCGTCCCGGGGGCCCCCAGGTGAGGGTGTCGCGGACGAGCCCCCACCGCCCCCTCCCGGCTGCTAGAGCTCCTCGGCACCGTCTTCCCAGGAGCCCGTGCCGGGGGAGTTCGATTTTACGCCTGAGTTTTCGACAGTCATTGCACCACGTGTTGTCTTCCCTTGGCTTTGGTTAAGGACAACTCTTGGAAAGACAGAGGTTAAAAAAAAGAGAGAGAGAGAGAGAGAGAGAGAGGACAGGTGCCAGCAGGCGCAGATCCGGGAGATTCACCCCGGGAACTGGAGTCGGGGGAGGCGTCCTGCACCGTCAGGGTGTCCTCGGACTCCGGCTCCCGCTCCAGCTGCTCCCTTAGCCGAGCGTCCGTCTCGTGCGTCCCGTGCGTCCCGTGCGTCCCGTGCGTCTCGTGCGTCCTGTGAGTCCCGTGAGTCCCGTGAGTCCTGTGAGTCCTGTGCCTCCCGTGCGTCTCGTGCGTCTCGTGCGTCTCGTGTGATCGCCTTCACTCCAGGGTTGCCGCTCCTAGGGAACCACAGCTGAGATGAGCGGGGGCTGGGAAGGCTCCCCGGGATTCCTTTGCAACCTGAGAAAGGGTCGCAAGGCCTGCTTGTCTGTTTCGGTAAAAAGCATCTGTTTGTTTGTTTGTTTTTTACAGGCAGAGTGGACAGTGAGAGAGAGAGACAGAAAGGTCTTCCTTTTTGCTGTTGGTTCACCCTCCAATGGCCACCGCGGCCAGTGCACCGCGCTGATCCGATGGCAGGAGCCAGGTGCTTCTCCTGGTCTCCCATGGGGTGCAGGGCCCAAGCACTTGGGCCATCCTCCACTGCACTCCCGGGCCACAGCAGAGAGCTGGCCTGGAAGAGGGGCAACCGGGACAGAATCCGGCGCCCCGACCGGGACTAGAACCCGGTGTGCCTGCACCGCTAGGCAGAGGATTAGCCTAGTGAGCCTCAGCGCCAGCCTAAAAGTCATCTGAAAAACCATCAGGAAGCTGAGGAGGCTTTGTTTTTAACAGAGTATAATGACAGCAGGCAAAAAGCATTTAAATGCACTGAGACGGCTAGCATAAGGTGTTGACGTGGCCGCCCGGGGCTCTCGGACGAACCCACTTTGCTCTGGCTGCAGGGCAGCCCCGTTTCGCTTGGGCACCTGGCTGGTTCTTCCTCACGCGAGCTGCGGACTGCGTGATAGACAGGGCTTCCTCACCGGCTCAGGGCTGGTGGCGTCGCCTCTGGGGACTGTCCCTTGCTGGCTGCCAGCACCCCCACGTTAACCTGGCTCCGGCTCCATTTTGTCGTAGCTTCGTGTTTCTGAGCCCGTTTTCTGGGTTCTGTGTGTATTTTGCAGTCTCGGAGCACTTCCTGCAGCCCGGGGGAGACGCACACAGGAGTAACGCAGCGAACACAAATCAGACGGGGAAGAGGGGCTGGCGCTGCGGCCAGGGGATCAGAGCGGGGCGTGCAGTGCCGGCTTCCCCTCTGTAACTTTGTCTTTCAAATAAATCAAACAAATCTTAAAAAGAAGAGCGGGGGAGGCAGGTTTGCTGCGCAGGCAGTTCTCCCGCCTGGGGCGCGTGCCGTCGCAGAGGTACAAAGACCTTCTGGGGGACACACGCGCACCAAGTGACGCAGACACATCAGTGTCTCGGTCCTCAGCCCCCGCGTGAGCCCCTTCCCAAAGCAGATCTGTCTGGGAAGTCGCGGACTGTGGTGCCTGCATTTCTCTGCCACAAACTCCTTCCCCTCCACACACACGGTCACCATCCCGCCGCCCGTCAGATGAGACAGGGCCCCGGGGTCTCCCGCGCACCGCAGGTCACTTCCGGGTCTTGTCGGGGCACCCACGGCTGGGCTGCCCCTTCTTTAGTGTCGACCGGAAGGACCGGGCGCTAACACGTTCTCGGGGAGGGTGGACAGGTGCGGAACCCCCAGGTTCCCGTCGGGGGCGGGACACTGACCTCCCATGGCCTTGACGCTCAGGGCAGCTGGCCGAGCTGAAGTCCTCGTCCACACTTTTTGCTCACTGAGTTTCAGGACAATGGCTCCCCTGTCATTTTGCAGTGTGTGTTTGGAAAGGCGGGACGTTAGTCGAATCCCTTTGCCTTTGCAGTGGGCTGTCCCTCATGGCGGAGGTCTTGAGGGTTTAGCTTCACATCTGACATCCAGCACGTGTCCTCGGGCTGGTCGATCCGGGATCGTTTTCTCGGGCTCCAGATGAGGTTGAGAGATTCTTACTCCACGGCACCCTTCCCTGCCAGTCAGCAACTCACACGCCTGGGGAGGTGGGCGTGTCTGTGTTTTGGAGGTGGAGGAGGCAGGAGTTTTGTGACTCTCCTATGTTGCACGGACGCTGTGGTCTGAGAGCGCCCCCCAAACCCCACGTGTTACAAACATAATCCCTCTCAGCGTCCCTGGGGACGGGACCCCACGGGCAGCTGGGGCTCCACAGCGCTGCCCACGGGAGTGAGCCCCTAATCAAAGGACGAGTACAGCACCTTCCAGGCGCTCGCTCTCTCTCGCGCTCTCTCTCTCTGCCTCGCCCCTGCCCCTGCCCCTCCCTGCACTTCTGCCTTCCACCATGCTATGAGGCCGCCATGCCCGCCCTGTGAGCCCAATCAACTTCCGCTCTGTCCGTCCCCCGGGCCGCAGTATTCTCGCACAAAATGGGCTAAGTCACCAGGACTCGGGTCCCACTTCCTCCTGTCTTCCATCACCCCATTCCCAGAGAACCCGTGGTCCTGTGCTGCACGCCTCCTGCCCCGGGGTCCGGGCTTGGGGGCCGTGACTGTGGCCACGCCTGCCCTTCAGCCCTCTGAAGCCAGAGTGGCGCGGGGTTGTGGGGGGCTGCAAGGGGTTCCCGACCCCTCCTGGGCCCTCAGCGTTCCAGCCTCCAGGGTCTTGCTCCGCAGCTTTTGTGGGTCAAGGACAGAGCAGGCAAGACCCCTGCTGGGGTTTGCGGCTTCTTCTCTCTTCGCTGACAGTCTTAGAGTTCTTTGCTTTCAAATCATGTTGCGGGCATCATTTTGCACAGAAATTTTGCGATCGAGTGACTCTGAATGAATGAGGGAGTTCCACATTCTCCTTTACGGACAACACAACCGGACCAACAGATCAGACAACTGGAGAAGATTTGAACTGTGCCATCCATCAGCGTGACCCACTTGCTATTTACGGAGCAGGACACCAGCAAGTGCCGGAGCAAATGTGCAAGGATGCGCATTTCACAAAGACGGACTATCTCCCTGAGCGAAACGAGCTCTCGACTCCACAGGCTCAGACCGGACACGGTGCCCACGACGGTGACGGCGAGACACCCACTCTCCCAAATATTGGGAAATGGAGCGAAGAATCCACGGGTCAGACGACAGCAGCAAAGTCACAGCATGATTCTCAGACGACGTCTCAACTTTAACGGAAAGAGAACAGCACACTAGAATTTGGGATGGGCCCTCGTGGTCATTGGTGACGTTTTATAGCATTCGGTGCTTATTTTAAAAAGAAGCGAGAGCTGGCGCTGTGGCGCAGTAGGTAAAGCCACCCCCTGCATCCATATGGGTGGCGGTTCGAGTCCCGGCTGTTCCACTTCCGACCCAGCTCCCTAACGATGTCCGGGAAAGAAGCCGAAGATGGCCCAAGTCCCTGGGCCCCTGTACCCACATGGGAGACCTGGCAGCTCCTGGGTCCTGGCTTTGGTCTGGCCCAGCTCTGGCAATTTCAGGCACTTGGGGAGTAAACCAGCAGATGGAAGACCTCCCTCTCTCTCTCTCTCTCTCTCTCTCTCTCTCTGTAACTCTGCCTTTCAAATACATCAAACAAATCTTTTAAAAAATGGAGTCAGTGGTCACAGTTACTCCTGAGACTCAGTGGGGACCCCTCTGCTCCAGGATGCACTGTCCCCCGGGAGTCCTGCTCGTCTGAGGGCAAGGTGCAGCCTCAGAGGGTGGGCTCCGCACCCTTGCCTGTCTGAGCAGTGGCTGCCACCACCCTCCCTTAAGCTGAGCTGAGCTGACCGTGTCCAGGCATGGAAGCCCCTCCCCCACACACACACGAGATCCTCACCAGGGCCAGAACTCAGCCAAGCCTTTCCCTGGGGACACTCTGACCACAGCCAGAGTGATGCAAGGTGGACCTCAGACCCACTACACCAACCAATGTCCCGCCTTGTGCCCCAGGGGTTGGGGACAGGTGCAGGGGTGGCCACAGGTTCCCAGGCCTTAGCCCACAGGGTCAGGGGATGATCTGTCAAGGACAGCAGGACCCACCCCCTTGCCCTGCACTAACCATGACAGCAAGAGGACAGTCCAGGGCCAGGTCGCAGCCAGGAGGCCACAGACACATAGAAGTGACCACTAGAGTCCACCCCACAGCCCCAAAGGCGAGGCACCCAGGTTGCTCGGGGCAGGCCAGCCTGGGCACCATGGTCAGCTCTGGTCTGGGCCAGGCAGGGCTGTGGTGACAACTACCTGCAGGTTCCACGCTGGTGCAGGGGGACACCGCTCAGTCTGCTGCGCTGCCAGCCCCAGCTCTGCCTGCAGGGCCCCAGCACGCCCCAGGGCCTGGGTGACCCGGCCCCGGCTGCCCGAGTCTCTCCTGGCCCAGAGCCTCCTCACACACAGGCAGTGCCCGCTCTCTCCGGGTTATGGGGAGCAGAGCCTTAGCCCAGGGCGGCCTTGCCGCTCACCCCGTGGCTAGGAGACTGACCTAGGGTGGCCTGCAGTGGCGCCTGCCTCCCCGGCCTGCTCCTCCTGCCGCCCGCACCCAGGGTCTGCCCTGCAGGACTCTCCCAGGTCCGCAGCCCCGGGGTCTGTAGTCCATAATTCTCTCTCCTGGGGATTCTGCTTATCCCCTAAAGCTGCTGTCTTCACAGCTTTGGGAGCACACTGCTCACTCTCAGGCTCTAAGAGGAGGCTTTGTGGTCAACTAGCACCAGGATGTTTGCCAGGTCAGAGCCTCACCTGCGGGGGTGGGGTGGGGGTGGGGGTGCAGCCAGAGGGGTGTTCCCCGGAGCTCAGCTCCCCCTGCTGGACACTTTTTTCTTTCTTTTAAGATTTTCTTTATTTGAAAGGCAGAGAGAGGTAGAGACAGAGAGACCGGTCTTCCATCCACTGGTTCACCCCCCAAATGGCCGCAACAGCCAGGGATGGGCCAGGCTGAAGCCAGGAGCCAGGGGCTGCTTCTGTGTCCCCCCTGTGAATGCAGGGGCCCAAGCACTTGGGCCGTCTTCGGCTGCTCTCCTGGCCATCAGCAGGGAGCTGGATCAGAAGTGGAGCAGCCTAGTGCTGCCATACGGGGTGCCAGCAGCTATAGCACAATGCTGGCCGTGGACAGCACAGTCTCTCCTCTCTCCTGCGTCAGTGAGGAGGTCCCGACCCCACGCTGGGCTCCAGCAGGGGCCCCGCTCCGAAGAGGACAGAGGATACAGGGGAAGGGAGCCTCCTGCCCCGCCCCCACTGTTTCCCACCCCGTCCCGTCTCAGAGCCCAGCCCTCTACCACCTCTCCTGGTTTTTTAATTGGCTGGGCACATAACGTAATATACTACCTTAATGATGCTACTTTTTTATTTACTCAAGAGCTAGAGAGAGACAGACAGACAGAGACAGGTAGACAGAGCCAGCGCTCATCTGCTGCTCACCCCCAAATGCCCGCGATGATAGGGCTGAGCCAGGAGCCGGGAGCTCCGTCTTCCAGGGGGTGGGCAGGGACCCCGCCACCTGAGCCACCCGCTGCCTCTCAGGGCGTGCTTCAGCAGGAAGCTGGAACCCGGAGCCGGAGCTCGGACGGGGGCGGGGGCGGGGTGCCAGTGCCCCAGCTGCTGGGCCCCGCACCCACCCCCATCCTGGCCGGGTCGCGTGTGTGATTCCGAAGCTTCCAGCATGCGGTGGCAGCCGCAGCCACAGAGAAACGTCTCACGTTCCCACTAAGCACCAGGTCCCCTCCCGCCTCCCGCCCCGGCACCCACCCCTCCACTCTACCTCTGTGATTCTGACCACTCTGGGGACCCCCAGTGAGCGTGTGTCCTCGGGGACTTAGCACAGCGACCCCGACTGCCTCCCCTGGTGGCTGAGCGCTCCTGCGTGGATGCCACCACATTTTGTTTATCCGTTCACCTGTCCTGCATTTCCTTTTCAAGTAAACAAAGCAAGTTTATTTCCATTTAATTCCATCTTCGTAAAATCTGTCAGCAAATGCTTTGAGCAAAACACCAGACGTTATTGAGGCCGTCAGTGGGTCTGGGAAGATCTGAGAGGTGCTGTGGCTTGGGTGCTGGCAAGGGTGTCCCCCAAGACCCCGTGTTGAGGGCCTGGTCCCCAAAGCCTGAGGCTGCCAGAGCTGGGAGAGCGGGGAACTTCCTGCTGCTCCGGGCGTGGAGCTGGGGCCTTTGGGAAGCGGTTGGGCTGCGTGGGCTGGGCTGGGGGGCTGGCCAGGTTGCCCTTGGCTGGGCAGGTTGGGCTGGGTGGGCTGGGCTGGAATGACCAGATTGGGCTGTGTGGGCTGGGCTGGGTGGGCTAGCCAGGTTGCCCTTGGCTGGGCAGGTTGGGCTGGGCTTAGTGGGCTGGACTGGGCTGGCTAGGTTGCATTGGGCTGAACAGGTTGGACTGGGCTGGCCTGGGTGGGCTGGGCTGGGTAGGTTGGGCTAGGCTGGGTGGGCTGCGCAGGTTGTGTGGGCTGGACTTGGTGGACTGGGCTGGGCAGGTTGGGTGGACTGAGCTGGCCAGGGTGGGCAGGATGGGCTGGGCTGGGCAGGGCAGGGTGGGTGGGCTGCACTTGGTGGGCTGGGCTGCGCTAGGCTGGGTGGGCTGGGCAGGTTGGGCTGAGCTAGGCTGGGCTGGGCTTGGTGGGCTGGACTGGGCTGGCTAGGTTGCATTGGGTTGGGCAGGTTGGACTGGGCTGGGCTGGGTAGGTTGGGCTAGGCTGGGTGGGCTGCACAGGTTGTGTGGGCTGGGCTTGGTGGACTGGGCTGGGCAGGTTGGTGGACTGAGCTGGGCAGGGTGGGCAGGGTGGGCTGGGCTGGGCAGGGCAGGTTGGGTGGGCTGGGCAGGTTGGGCTGAGCTAGGCTGGGCTGGGCTTGGTGGGCTGGACTGGGCTGGCTAGGTTGCATTGGGTTGGGCAGGTTGGACTGGGCTGGGCTGGGTAGGTTGGGCTAGGCTGGGTGGGCTGCACAGGTTGTGTGGGCTGGGCTTGGTGGACTGGGCTGGGCAGGTTGGTGGACTGAGCTGGGCAGGGTGGGCAGGGTGGGCTGGGCTGGGCAGGGCAGGTTGGGTGGGCTGGGCAGGGTGAGCTGAGCTAGGCTGGGCTGGGCTTGGTGGGCTGGACTGGACTGGCCAGGTTGCATTGGGCTGGGCAGGTTGGGCTGTGCTGGCCAGGGTGGGCTGGGCCGGCTAGGGTGGGCTAGGCTGGCCAGGGTGGGCTGGGCTGGCCAGGGTGGGCAGGGTGGCCAGGGTGGGCTGGGCTGGCCAGGCTGGCCAGGGTGGGCAGGGTGGCCAGGGTGGGCTGGGCTGGCCAGGGTGGGCTGGGCTGGCCAGGGTGGGCAGGGTGGGCAGGGTGGGTGTCAGAGTGAAGCCCAGTGGTGCAATCACAGCTGACACACTCCTGTGTCTGCTTCTGCCTCGCTCTGGGTTCTTCCCGCACACACTGTGTCATGGCCGTCCTCTGACCGCAGCAGACGCAGCAACGGGGCCTTCCTCACCTTGGCCAGTACCCCTCCAACACCACGAGCAGATATACCGCCTTCCTCCTGAGTAGCGGCCCTCGGGAGCTGTGACAGCAACAAAAGCCTGACTGATACAAAGCGGCTTTTTTTTTTTTTTTTTTTTTTTTGACAGGCAGAGTGGACAGTGAAAGAGAGAGAGAGAGAGACAGAGAGAAAGGTCTTCCTTTGCCGTTGGTTCACCCTCCAATGGCCGCCGCGGTTGGCACACTGCAGCCAGAGCACTGCACTGATCCAAAGGCAGGAGCCAGGTGCTTCTCCTGGTCTCCCATGGGGTGCAGGGCCCAAGCACTTGGGCCAATCCTCCACTGCACTCCCTGGCCACAGCAGAGAGCTGGCCTGGAAGAGGGGCAACCGGGACAGAATCTGGTGCCACAACCGGGACTAGAACCCGTTGTGCCGGCGCTGCTAGGTGGAGGATTAGCCTATTGAGCCACGGCACCTGCCACAAAGCGGCTTCAAGTGTATGTCCTCATGTGCTTGAGTCGGTTTTGTCATTTTCCTACACACATACCGTGTGTTCCTGAGAGCCTGTGCGTGTGCACTGATGTTTGTGCGTGTGCGTGTGGTTCTTGCATATGGGACACGTGGTCTGTGTCCGTGTGTGCGTGGAGTGCGGTGTGTGTGGATGAGTGGGTGTTTGTGTGTTGTGCGCCTGTGATGGGTGTGGCTTGTGAGTATGCATGTGGGAGACGTGTTTGTGCATCCAGGCGAAATCTCCTGGGTCCAGAGAGGACCTGCCCCGACCTGCTGGCCCTGGTTCCCCCAGGTGACACGTGAATGGCCAGATAAAGTCAAACACAACAGCCAGGACAGTGGCCACGAGTCAGAGGGTGCATGGCACTAAGCACGGTGCTGTCCCGGGCCAGCGAGGAAGGAAGGAACTGTGCAGCCAGAAAGCCCATCTTCGGGGGGAAGAACCTCAAAGAACACCTCACTCTCTCCTGCAAGAGGTGCAGCCAAAGCCCAGGCTGATGGAGCCTGTGGTCTCCCAGTGCCCTGCAGGGCCAGACCCTGCCCTCACCCCCAGCGCCAGCCCCCTGCTCCCTCCCCAAGTGCCGCACCCCCACTGCATCGCCCCCAGTGCCAGCCCTTGCCACAGTGGTCAGACAGTAGGGAGAACACAGCACTGTGGCTCAGCAGCCTTGGGCTCAGGGGCGCCCGGGCCTGAAGCATTGCCAGTCCCAGGCCGTGGCTCTGCAGTGGCCACTCATGGGGCTGGCATTGTGACAGAGACACTGGTGCCCATACCAGAGCGCCAGTTTGAGCCTCGGCTGCTCTACTTCCAATCCAGCTCCCTGCTAACGCATTTGGGAAGCAGCAGAAGATGGCTGCGTGCTTCTGGCGTGGGAGACCCAGAAGGAGCTGTATTCTTAAGAGGTACTGGTCTCGGGCCGGCGCTGCGGCTCACTAGGCTAATCCTCCGCCTTGTGGCGCCGGCACACCGGGTTCTAGTCCCGGTCAGGGTGCCGGATTCTGTCCCGGTTGCCCCTCTTCCAGGCCAGCTCTCTGCTGTGGCCCAGGAGGGCAGTGGAGGATGGCCCAAGTGCTTGGGCCCTGCACCCCATGGGAGACCAGGAGAAGCACCTGGCTCCTGCCTTCGGATCAGCGTGGTGCACCGGCCGCGGCGGCCATTGAAGGGTGAACCAACGGCAAAAGGAAGACCTTTCTCTCTGTCTCTTTTTCTCACTGTCCACTCTGCCTGTCAAAAAAAAAAAAAAAAAGAAAGAAAGAAAAAAGAAAGAGGTACAAAAGAGGTACTGGTCTCTAGGGCCAATGCTGTGGCGCAGCGGGTAATGCTACTGCCTGCAGCGCCAGCATCCCATGTGGGTGCCAATTGGAGTCCTGGCTGCTCCACTTCTGATCCAGCTCTCTGCTGTGGCCTGGGGAAGCAGTGGAAGATGGCCCAAGTGCTTGGGAGACCTGGAAGACCAAGTGCACGTGAGTGGGAGACCTGGAAGAAGCTCCTGGCTCCTGGCTTTGGATCGGCCTAGCTCCAGCCATTGTGGCCATCTGGGAAGTAACCAGATGGAAGACCTCTCTCTTTCTCTCTGTGCCTCTTCTTCTCTATAATTCTGCCTTTCAAATAAATAAATCTTAAAAAAAAAAAAAACTCAATTCAAATGGAAACTTTTGATCTGTCTTTAGATTTTACAAATTTTACATTGCAAAAGTAGACTCCTGCCTGTACCCAAGTGGTCACAAACATACCTGAAAGTTGAATTAACAGCTTTTTAAATTTAAATAATTAGAATGAAATGCAGTGAACAGTCAGCTCCTCCTCTCTGCTGCCCCCAAGTGCTGGAAGCCGGGAGTGCAGGAGCTGACTAGCAGGTAGCTCCAGCCATCCGGGCAGGCAAAGGCCATCGGCCCAGCCCCCGAATCCCCCACCCACCGGGCCTGAAGCCAAAGCTGCTGCTCCCTCAGCCGAAGGAGGCTGAGCAGCGTCCACCCAGCACGCCAGGCCCCTCGGACAGCAGGGGGCGGGGCTGAGCCAGGGAGGCTGCCACTTCCAGGAGAGGGGAGAAGCTGGGGGTGCGGGGAGAGGGCGGCTTGGACGCTGGGCAGCCCTGCCGTGGCCCCCGAGGGAGGGGCCGAGGGACTCAGAGCTCACAGCCCCTACAGGCAGCCTGAGGCCGCCCACCCCGGATCCCACGGGGTCCGGCCCGTGCCAGCTACTCCGGCTGTGCGGGTCCATCACTCGCCTGTCTCTGAGGCCCAGCTGGTGGACAGGCAGCTGTGTGCTTTCCTGGGTCTCAGCTGGACGCCGTGGCCACGCTTGAGCACCCCCACGGGGCTCCCACCTCACTGTGCCCCCTGGCAGACAGCCTGGGGGGCCGAGCCCCAGCCCCGGGGCCTTCTGCCTAATGTGCAGCCCAACACCGCTGAGCCTCACGGTAAGGCGTCCCCGAGGCGGGCGCCTCACGGCGAGACGTCCCCAGGCGGGCAGGAGGACTGAGACCCGGCAGCGCTGTTCGGGATCCCGGCTCCGGGGTCTCTCCAGAGGTCTCGTCCTGTTCCTGTCTCTGGGATGCGGATGAGCCCGGTCACCGGGCTGCCCCTGAGATCCACGAAGAAAGGTGGCTTCCTCCCCAGCGCACGGCGGGCTGGGCCAGCGGCCACCCCACGACTCCGTGGCGGGCGGTCACGGGGCTCGGCCGTGGCTCTGCAGCCCCTGTGCTCCCAGTGCGTCTCTGCCTTTCGTGGTCCTGGAGAACATGGAGGACATGGGCCCCACCAGGCTCAGCTGCTGGCCCCTCTAACCTCAGGGCCTCGAAGGCCCTCTCTGCCCTCAGGGCCCCACGCCCCCACTCCCCTGTGCCCACAACCTGCCACCACAAGGCAGCCCCTCCTCAGGCAGGGCCCCAGCCCTGGGGTGGGGGGCACACAAGGTCCAGGACACCCCCACTCACAGGCGAGGAATCTGGGCCCCAGCAGCAGAGCCGGGTGCAGCCGGGACCCCTGCAGGCAGGCGCCCCTCTCCCCTACGGGCTCAGCTCAGTCCCCAGGGCCGCCGGCCCCGGCACCGCTGTTCTAAGTGATGCGCTGGTTGTAGCAGCCCCAGGGCTGCTTTAAAATGGAACCTCGTGAAGCTGACATGTATTCGTGTAGCATAAGCCCTTGGAATCCTTCCAAGCTGCTGCCAGTCCCCAGGGCCACTCTTCCCACTGCCACAGGGCCCGGTGTGGCGGGACCAGGCCACTCAACCCCTCGCCTGGGAAGCATCTGGGCCATTTCCAGTTTTAATCTCTCACGAGTAAGTCTGCAGTGGACAGCCGTGCACAGGTTTTGGTGTGGACATCAGCGTTCTTCCTCTGGGACAAGCGCCCAGGAGTGTGTTTGTGGACCATATGGTAAGCGTCAAGTGTTATTTCTGATCATCCCAACACCATTTGCTGAAAAGATTATCCTTGGGGCTGGCGTTGTAGCACAGCAGGTTAAGCCGCCACCTGCAATGCCAGCGTCCCATATGGGCACCAGTTCAAATCCCAGCTGCTCCATTTCTGATCCAGTTCCCCACTAACGGCCTGAGAAAGTAGCAGAAGATGGCCCAAGTACTTGGGCTCCTGCCACCCACATGGTAGACCCGGATGGAGTTCCAGGCTCCTGGCTTCAGCCTGGTTCTCTCTCTCTCTCTCTCTCTCTCTCTCTCTCTCTCTCATTTGCATGCACAGCACAGATCCACACTGGAGAGTGAGCTGCCCTGTGCGGTTCGGGGCTGTCCCTAAATACTGTCTGGAGGCAAACAGAGTAGTGTCTGGGGCAGGGTTTAATTCAGTATTCACAGGGGGTGGAGTTTTGGGGGCTTAATTCAATAGTCATAGGGGTGGAGTTTGGGGGCTTAATTCAATATTCGCAAGGGCGGAGTTTGGGGGGGTAAGTCAACATTCATAGTGGGTGGGGCTTCGGGCAGACTTTCAGTAGCTCCCCTTTCCTTGCCTGTTTTTGGAAACCTCAGAAGTGCCATGGCCTCAGGTGCATCATGGGAGTAGGAGTGTCGGCCAAGGTGATTCTGTGATAATGAGATCACCGTTGGCCCCAGGTCACGGCAGGGATGCCATTGGCTGCTGCATGGTTATTTTTGGCAGTTACCAGTTATGGGTGATGGTTTTGTGGAAACTGGAGTTTTTCACAGCGCAAGGTGGGAAGGGGGTAAAGGGGGTAGGTGGGGCTTCAGAGGGCCTGGTGACCTCAGCTCTCCTTGCTAGCTGGCTCCTGGCCTTGCCACCCACCTAAGGGGCTAAGAGGCTGAGTGTAGATGCCATGGGTCAGAGTGAGTGGCTCCCGCTTCGGGAGATGAACGGAGTGGGTGTCATGGAGACCCCCGCTCGCTGGACCGGGGACCTGGACTGGGAGGCATCAGCAGAAAGGCCACCTCACTGTGTGCAAGTCCCCAGGGAGGTGTGGGGGCTGGACACCCGGGGCCAGATGGCCCTGCCTGTTACAGAGCAGACACGGCTTTCACGCAGGAGCCCTTGCCAACGGGGCCAGGGGTGGGAAGAGAGAGCGCCTCTGAGGGGCACGGAGGGGGCAGCAGGGGCGGCACCATGCCCAGCAGGGGACGAGTACCCCGGCCACCCCGTCTCAGCTCGCACACCTCTGGCAACTCGGCCCTGGGTCTGGGAAGCGAGGAGTCACAGGTGCCCTGGGGCAGACGGGGCCGGGAGGGCATCTGCCGGGGATGCAGCTCCAGGGCCTGGTGCTCTGCAGGCTGCAAACCAGCCTCCTGCTCGCAGTTCTGCCAGGCAGTGGGAACACAGACGCACACAGGAAGGGGGCAAGCTGCCCTTCCCAGCTGGCAGACAGACAACGTGTGGCCCCGCAGCCGCCGCTCAGACGGAGGACTCAGCCCCCCCCCCCCACGATCTTTCATATTCTCTCGGTTATTCCCCTGAAAGACGGGGCCTTGCTTCGCCTGGTTTGTCTTGCTTTGTTTAAATGTTTATTTTCATCTACTGGAGAGACAGAGCAGCAGAGACAGGGGACAGCTTCCGCCCTCTGGCTGAGTCCCCAAACGCCCACGACAGCCAGGACAAGGCCAGGCAGCGGGCAGTAGCCTGGAACTCCTTCCGGGCCTCCCACGGGAGTGACAGGTGTGCCCAAGCACCTGCACCGGCACCTGCGATTTCCCAGGGTGCACAGGAGCAGGCAGCTGGGGCGGCGGCGGAGCGCGTCAGGGCCCAGGCACTCGATGTGGAAGGGCCCCAGCTCATTTCCTCAGCTGTCTCGGAGCTGCTGCTCTTGCCCTTTAGCGTCTCAGTGCACAGAGCTGTCAGTCTTTTTTCTTTTTTTTTTTTTTTTTTTTTTTTTTTTTTTTTTTTGACAGGCAGAGTGGACAGTAAGAGAGACAGAGAGAAAGATCTTCCTTTTTGCCGTTGGTTCACCCTCCAACGGCCACCGCGGCCGGTGCGCTGCTGATCGGATGGCAGGAGCCAGGTACTTCCCCTGGTCTCCCATGGGGTGCAGGGCCCAAGTACCTGGGCCATCCTCCACTGCACTCCCTGGCCACAGCAGAGAGCTGGCCTGGAAGAGGGGCAACCGGGACAGAATCCGGCGCCCCGACCGGGACTAGAACCCGGTGTGCCGGTGCCACAGGTGGAGGATTAGCCTAGTGAGCCGCGGCACCGGCCCAGAGCTGTCAGTCTTTTGTCTTCTGCCCGAGGTTAACCAGCAGCGGATGTGGAAGGAGGACGTGCACGTGCTGCGTGCCGGGTTCCAGGACAGACGCTCAGCGGGGACAAACGGCTGCCAGTGGGTGGGGAGGTGCAGGAAAATGCACCATTATCTGCTCGTCTGTGCGAAACACAGAACAGGAGGAACCCAAGCCAGGGCCGTCACCCAGGGGGACGGTGGGAACAGGGCAGAGGGGATGGGGACCAGGGGGGGCAGGGTGTGGAGGACCTGCCCCCTGGCGAGCTTTGCAATGGCTCCTTGAGCAGAGAAGCGCTCGCCCATCCAAAGCCAGCAAAGCCTGCAGACGCAGTGGCAGCCCGCGAGCCTGCTGCACCGCTAACCCCGGAACCCGCCCCAGTTGTTCTAGAAAACAGCATCTGGGCGGGTGCTGGACAGCTGAGGGCAAAGAAACCACCGAAACGCTACGCTGCAGCCGGTGAGGGCATCTCGCTCGCTCGCTCTCTCTCTCACACACACACACACTCAGAGCCAGTGAGCGTGTCGCACACACACACACAGTGAGGGTGTTACACACACACAGCCCAGGGTCTGGGCGAGCGTCTCAGGTGTCCTCTGAGGCTGTGTCTTCACAATGCAAAGGGGTTTATTTAGCTCGTGGTTGTGGAGGCTGAAGGTCTAAAACCCGGCAGCCCCGTGGGTTCAGCCCCCGGTAGCCCCCCCGGCTGCACCACAGCGTGGTGTCACCACACTGGGACCCAGGCTTCCAGCACAGGGGTCTCGCGCGGACACACTGAAGCCACGGCCAGACCATGGCGGGGGCAATCCTGACGCTACTTTAGAGAGGCGCCAGAGCCAAGTTCCGAGCGCGGAATCTGCACTAGCTGGGGACCACCCTGTGCAGACACGCGGGTGAGCACACACGTGCGTGTGTCCTGGTCTGGCTGCTGCTGCTGCGACCCCCGGGAGCAGCAATCCATCCGGTGCCAGATCTTGGCTCCCATGCCCCATTCCCCAGTAACCGGTGCTGGGCTCCCCAGACCCAGGGTGGAGGCAGGGAGATGGCAGACGGGTCTGGAACACCCTCGTGGACCAGCAGGAGAAGAAGCACTCGAGAGAGGGTGAACGGCTCCCGAGGGGCTCCCACCGCCCAAGCTGGCGCCGTCTGCTAAATGAGCTAAGAAGCGGCAGGGGCGGGGCAGGAGAGTGGAGAGAACACTGCCAGGCACACCCTTGGCGACAGGTGTGCAGGTGAGAGCCCCCCCCCCAGGTGGCTGGAGAGACCACCGTGCTGTGTGCTCCCACAGACCCCCCAGCAAAGAGAGGTCGCTTTCCTGCACCCAGAGCCTCCGACAGGACACACAGCGGCTGAGCAAGCCGGGGCCATGTCACAGGGTGACAGCTGGGCTGAGGCTTGGGGCTGGGGTCCTCCTGTGAGCTGGGATCTGAACTCACCAGGGAGCCGCGGTTGGAAGAGAAGCAGCAGTGACTCCTACCGGCCAGGAGAGGGGGCTGTCAGCTGCTTTGTGGCTTTGTGCCTGTGCCCTGGGTTCCTGCCTGATCCCCAAGCAGCCACAGCTGATGTCCAGGCTCACGTCCAACGTCCAACGGGGGTACCCAAGGCTTGGCCCTGGGACCTGGGGGCCACTTGTCCCTCTCTCAGCCACAGAGATGCCCAGCCAAAGTCGCCCAAGGTTACCGTCACCAGCGTGAAGACGCACCACCCACAGTGTCACCTTGCTGGGCTTGGCCCCCGGCCCTGCTGTCCAAGAGGCGGGCCAGGAGCCTAGCTCATCATTGAGCTGACTCCCTGGCCTAGAGGTGGCCTTGGGGCCCATGCTGCTCGGACCGCCTGCCCCCGCCGCCCACTCCCGTGTCCTTGCTGCCCTCCCAGCTCTCTGATGCTGCTATCGTCCAGCGTCCCAAGCCGCCCTCCCGGGAATGGTGACCTGAGTGGCTCGGCCGCCATCCCCGAGCCAGGGCTGACTCCCACTTATCAGAGAACCTGGGAGAGACTGGACATCAAAGGGGCCGTGGCCAGACCACACACAGAAACAGGACTCATCCTCGATCCACACCAGCCTGCCCGGAAGTCAGGGCGCTCTCTCCCGCCTCTGATCCCCAGGCCCAGCGGTAACCCCTGCAGCACTCAGCCCCAAATGGCCACGACCCAGTGAGTAACTGGCAGCTCTCCCACTCAACTCAGGACCAACCAGAGAGAGCCAAACACGCTCCCCTAACCAGTCCGTGGGACTCTCCAACCCTGTCTCCCTCCTCAGGCCCACTGGAGCCAGCCCCGCCGCTGTGCAGGTGCCTCCCCCTCTCCCCCTCCCCCACCCCCACCCCCAGCCACACCCAGGCGGGGGCGCCTGCAGCAGCTCTGGGTAAACAGGCCCGGTTTACTCCCGAGTGTGCTCTTTGCTTGGCCCACACCAGAGAGCTGGATTTTAATGGAAAGTCTCCCAATTCTTTAACAAAAAAATAAATAATAAAATAATGAGTCGGGATGTCCCGAGCGGCGGCTAGACTGAAAAAGTGCCCTGTGTGCGGGGAGCGGGCTTACTTCCAGCAGGGCCAGGACCCGGCTCAGCCTCGGCAGGATGGAGACGTCGGACATCTCCCCCGCGCCTCCCACAACCCTGCCCTCGCCCTGTGCAGCCCAGCGGGGTACGGGAGTGTGAGACAATTTGGGCCCCTTTTCTTTTTTTATAAACTTTTTAAAGATTATATGTTTATTTGAAAGGCAGAGGGGGAGAGAGAGAGAGAGGAAGATGAAAGCGAGAGAGAGAGAGAGGGAAAGACTAGAGAGAGATCTTCCATCCGCCGGTTCCAGCCATGGAATGCCCACAACAAGCAGGGCTGGGCCAGGTTGAAGCCAGGAGCCAGGAACTCCATCAGGGTCTCCCACATGGGTGACAGGACCCAAGTACCTGGGCCATCCTCCGCTGCCTTTCCCAGGTGCCTTAGCAGGGAGCTGGATGGGAAGTGGAGCAAGCCAGCAACCTGCACTCTAATACGGGACACAGGCATTCAAGTGGTGGCTTAACCCATTGTACCATGACTCCCACCACTGGGCACCTGCTCGAAGATGGAGCAGCGTGGAGGGCTGGCCCCCTGCTGCCCAGATCCATCCCCTGGGCTGGGTGTGGCCCTAGGCGGTTTCCTCCCACACTGGCCTTCATGGATCCCACCCCTGAATGATGGGGTCTCTCAGGCCAGGGCAGGCTCTCTGAGGGACAAGGGTGGCAGCTTGGAATACAGTTTATGGGGACACCAGAGGCCAAGCCACTCCCGCCTGCCCTGCCCTACAGCCTGGCTCAGCCTCTCCTGTCTCAGCCCCAGGAGACCCAGGTGCATTGTCTCATGTCCCTTCATCCTAGGACACTGTCCTGCTGCGTCCAGGCCCTCCCCCTTCCAGATAGGACAGACCCCTGTCTCTCTCCTCCCCACCACCCCTGCACCCCTGACTCTGCTCACCCCATCCCCCAGGCTCCGTGGCCCCAGCCCTCTCCCACTGCAGTGCTGTGGACTTGACTCTCCCCCAGACACCCCTCCTCCTGCCCGTGACCCCTGAAGACCCCTTCTAGCCCTGCTCACCCTGCCCCAGCTGCGGCGGGCTCTTTTCAGTGCTGGGGAGTAACCAACCTGGTGGTCACCACAAGAGACGGGCAAGCACGGGGACAGGCATGGCCTCCCCCATCCCAGCCGGCCCCACGGACAGGGCGGGGACAGAGAGTCCAGATGACCCCGGGCCTTGGCTGCCCTCGGCCTCGCCTCAATCCTGGGCACACAGAGCTCTGGGGATGTGAAGGAACCAGGACATCTCGGAAGGAGGTGGGCTGAAGCCAGACCCACGAGGGCCAAGGAACATTCCCCGGGGCAGAAGACAAACCCCGCGGCCCTGCTGCTGGGCCGAGGAGCCCAAGGAACACACTCCTTCCTGGAACCGTCTGGCATCTTCGCCTCGCCCGGGGCTCTGCGCACGGCCGTGCACCTGCCCTGAACAGCTTGTCCCGCCAGCACGGGACGTCCACCCCCTGCCCCCAGTCGCACAGAGCTTCTCCTGGCTGCAGCCACCCCTGGGTGCTGGGGCCTGGCCCCTCCCGGCAGGCAGAGCAGCCCTCCCCACCCGCCTTCCCCATAGAGCCCCGAGGGACCCTCAGGTCCAAGGCCCAAGTGCAGCCTAGCCGAGGACACAGTGAGAACAGCGTAGACTGCCGGGGAGCGACGGCTCCTCACCACCACCGTGCTGCTCCCTGAAGTCTGGAATGCACGGGCCGGCACTCGGAGTAGCCACAGCTACTGGCCGCCCGAGGCAGCCCAGGGGCACGCAGGGCAAGCTGCATTGCTCTCTCCACATGTGAGAGGAGACGCCGCACACGCACGGCGCAGAGCTGTGCTGCAGGCAGCGTGTGGGAAGGGGCCAGCACGCTGACACTGCTGCTAGGCTGTCTTCTCCCTATGCCTTTCGGGGTCGTCCATGTCCCTAGAGCGTGTGTGCGTTATTTCTCCAACTAGAAAAACAGAGGGCGATCTGCAGCATCCAGGCTGCGGCCTACAGGGAGGTCTTAGACCCGGAGGCCCCTTCGTGGTCCGTGGCTGTCGCACGGGGGCCACCCTGCAGATCCCCACGGCAAGGCTCCTTCCCGGGAGTGGTTTCCCATCCTGTCAAGGCTGTGACGTGCACCTTGACCAGGGAGTGGGACAGGCCAGCACCCTCTGCGCCCCGTCCGTCGCCTCCCAGAGCACTAGGAGAGAACAGCTCACCCCGTGTGCCAGGCGCCCCGTGCTCTCTGGAAGAACCTCCGCTAAGCCTCACAGCACCCAGGCCCGCAGGCACCAACGTCACCCACGTCACAGATGCTCAAGGTCCCAGCGTCAGCAAGGCCACGGGGCAGCTCGTCCTCTCTTGGGTCCTCCGGGCCTTCTTGCCACACCTGGCTTTGGGCTCCACTCTCAGGCACAGGGAAACCTCAGAGATTCTGGCTTGGACAGGGATGGGATCAGGCTCCAGTAGAAAGGTCACACGGGACACAGCAGGGACAGTCAACGGGAGGGGCCCTGATACCGTCCTCCCACCCCCTCCCTCCTCCCTCCTGCCCACCCACCATCAGATCCTACAGGAGGGAGAACCCGGTGATCAGCAAGATGGACAAGAGGCCGGCGCCAGTGCCCTGCGTCCCGCACAGTAGAGGAGAAATGCGACAACCGATGAGCAGACACTGCCCACTGGGGTCAGACAGGTGTGCTAAGACGGCTGCAGCGGTGGCCGCCACCACAGTGGCCCTTCCTGGGCAGTGACCGGGGAGAGCCACCAGGAGCAGCAAACCCAGGAGGGCCTCAGAAGACGGCTGCACAGGGCAGCAGGGACAGCGGGGTTAGGGCCGGCCCCCAGGTCCCCGGCCTGCAGGGACCACTCCCAGGGAGACGATGACGACACCACCAGAGGAAACCCAGGTCGATGCTGGTGACAGACGGCAGACAAGACACCGAGGCTCTGAGAGCCCACAGCTGGTCGTGCGGGGCGCAGCAGAGCCCTGGGCCTGCGTGAAGGGGCCACCCCAGCAGGGGTGCAGGGAGGCCACCCCAGCAGGGCTCAGGGGACGTGGGCAAGAGGGGCGGGAGAAGCAGCGATGGTGTTCATGAAGGGGCCATGTCCCCAAGCACAGAGCAGCAGTCGAGCCAAAGGAGACAGACGACAAAGAGCTCCCTCTCACCAGTTCTCCCCAGATGCCCTCAACACCTAGCGCTGGGCAGGGAGAAGCCAGGAGCCAGGAGCTCTCCCCAGGTGGCCCACACGGGTGGGCAGCTGCCCCAAGGTGTGTGCTAACGGGAAGCTGGAGTCTGGGCACAGCCGGGACTCGAAAGGTGGGACGCCCGGGTCACAAGCAGAGTCTTAACCTCTGCACCAAACACCTGCCCACAGGAAATGTTCCAACTTCATACGGCAGCACTTTGGCCTAAACCGGCGCAATATTTGAAATTTAAAGGACTTTAATGGTGACATGAATCTGGCAAAATGTCCACAACCACTTGCCTGTGGCTGGCACGTGGGTGAGGCCAGCAGCTGGCAGGGGACAGATGGGAGGAAGGAGAGGGCAAGGGCTGGGCCCCCAGGAGCTGGGAGGACCAAGGTGTGGACCAGGAGAGCCAGGCCCGCTGGGGAGAGCAGGAGGCTGCGCAGGCCTGGCCCTGGTTGTGAGACTGCAGAGGGAGGGACCAGGAGCCGAGGGGCTGGGAGGGCACGAGGGGCTGCATGCCGGTGACAGTGCAGCCACGGGGGCCCAAGCCGCGCCGGACACTGCTGCCCCCCTCGCGCTTCGTACTCATTCCCCCTTCGGGGGTTGTGAGTGAAGTGTGCAGCGAACACAGCACGCCCAAGAGAGCAGCACCATAGTGCCCCGCACGGCCCCAGCAGTCTGGCCACGCGGCACGAGGGGTCGCGGGGAGACCCAGATGGAGCGAGGCCCCCGCTCCCAGCAGACCTGAGTCACCGCAGGACACGGTGGCTTCTGAGAATCTCCAGCCGCCTGGGAGCCCTGCCCCGCCCCTTCCTGCTGCCTCTTCCCCGTGTGAGCTGCGGTTACGCAGAAGGAGCCGGCCTGTGCTGCGGGGAGGTGGAGTGACAGCGCCACCACACACACCCCCTACGGCTCAGACACCTGCGCACCTGCCCGTGTCACACCAAGGAAGAGGGTTGGTCCACACACTCAGGTGAGGCCCTGTTCGAGTGAGGACAAGCCTCGGCAGCATCGTGCCGGGGAAAAGGACCCAGGCAGGCAGGCCACGTGGCACACGGCACCGGTCCATTTACACGGAATGCCAGGAAGGGGCGGAGCCGGGGGGTTGCCGTTGCCAGACGAGGGGGCAGAGGGAACAGGCGGTGACTGCTGGTGGCCGTGAGGCTCCTTTCCAGGGTGAGAGAAGTGTCCAGGAAGCAGACAGAGGGGCAGTGACCCTGCTCAGTGAGTGCCCCCCACCCCCGATCTGGCCACTGTGGGAGTGAATTGTAGGGCTGTGAAACGTCTCAGTAAAGAGAAGGGAAGCAACTTTTCGTCCCCATTGCTACAAAAGCCCACCTAGGACCCAGTGCCACGGGAAGCAAGCCGACCCCTGCAGGCCGGGTCGCTGGTCTCAGCAGTTTGGACGGAACGAGGGAAAGTCCAGTTTGACGCAAGCCGGAAACCAGGCCACTAAGCAGGAAAAGAGGAGCTGCTCGAGAGGAAGCGGATTCCTCGGAACAAGACGTTAGTCTAACAGTAAAAAGAAAGGAGTGAGGAGAAGTAAGCGGAACAAAACCAGCAGGGTTGGTTCTGCGCACATTTCCACAACTGCACACCAGTGCCCATGCGAGCTGAGACCCGGCCCACACAACGCGGGCCTTGCAGAGCGTATGTGCGAGTATTATGTGTCAATTAGAAACAAAAATCTGAAATGAAATCAATGCTCTCGGGTTTGCATGTACACTGGCATTGCCTGGCAAGACTCGTGTTTCAGGACTGGCGCTGCGGTGTGGCGGCCGGCTTCCCATATGGATACCAGGTCCAGTCCTGGCCGCTCTGCTCCGACCCATCTCCCTGCTGATGGCCTGAGAAAGCAGCAGCAGATGGCCCAGTGCGCTCGGGCCCTGCACCCAAGTCCAAGGTCAGAAGAAGCTCCTGGCTCCTGGCTTTGGATCGGCCCAGCTCTGACCGCTGAGGAGTGAACCAGCAGAGGGAAGATCTTGTGCTCGCTTGCTCGCTCTCTCGCTCTCTCTCTCTCTCCTTCTGTCTCTCTGGAACTTTGCCTTTCAAATAAATAAATAATTTTTTTAAAAGACTACTGTTTTGTTTTTTTTATTTACTTAAAGCAGAGTAACAGAGAAAGAAATACATTCCGTTTGCTGGTTCACTCCCCAAATGGCCGCTAGATCCAGGGCTAGGCCAGGCTGAAGCCAGAACCCCTACCTGGGTCTCCCACGTGAGTGACAGGGGCCCAAGCACCTGGGCCAACCACCTCTGCTTTCCCAGGGACATTGGCAGGGAGATGGGTCAGGAGCAGAGCAGCCAGAACTCAGGCTGCCCTCCAATCTGAGACATCAGCTTTGCAAGTGGTAGCTTAACCCACGGTGTCACCCAGCCCCAAGATTCATGTTAATGATAGGAAATTTTAATTTTATTTGCTCAGATTGAAACATTATAAAGGCACCACAATAAGCAGAGTCCAGAGATGAGAGAAAAACAAAAAATAAAATAAAAAAATCTTGTATTTCGGTTCCTTTGCAGGCACTTTCTTCCCTTTGTGGAACAAGGAGCCCAAAAACCGCAGCAGGGGGCCCAGTGGAGATGGGAGATGCCTGGGAAGAACACCCTGGGAGGAGCTCCGGGAGGCGCAGGAGGAGGGGGTTCCTGACGGGGTCAGCTCTGGCCTCGGGCCCAGCACCCCAGTGAGAAGGATGGGAGCCGCCCAGCCCAGCCTGGCTCGGGCAGGAAGGGGCAGGCCCAACCACAGCCCCTCTGCTCCTTCGCAGGGAGCGGAACAGCCCACGGAAGCATCTTTCGGACTTAGAGCCGTGAACCTCGCCACGCCGTGTCCAGCCCACTGTCTGAGAGCCCTCACTGGCCAGTCCAGGCCCAGGCCCAGGACTCTGTGGGCAGCTGCAGGGCTGGAACAGAGTTACCCGAGCCTGGGGCTGCGAGGGGTGCCTTTGTGGAACCCACAAAGGACGCTTTGTGGAAGGACATTTGGGGCTGGAGCCTCCCCACGGCACAGCCTGAGGCCCAGGAAGCTGCGAGGAGCTCTGTGCCTGAGGCCGGAGCAGGGTCGCTGGCTGGACAGGGCTGTGGCCCCCAGCCATCCTGCCCTGGGGTCTCCGCAGTCCCCATGGCCCCTTCCCTGTCTGGGTCCTGGGGGGGCGGGTGCAGGAACTACACGGCCAGCAGCACATCCGCCCCTGCCCTGTGGCACCTGCTCCCCTGGCACAGGGCACAGGAGGGCCTTCCGAGAAGAGACCTTCTGTCCCCTCGCCCCTCCACAGTCGGCAAGCCTGCACTGGGGTCCCCAGGGCAGGGGCCCAGGCTCTGCAGTCCGCTTCTCCTGTCCCCTCGCCCCTCCACAGGTGGCAAGCAGCACATTCTTGCTTACAGAGTCCAGAAAACCACACACACACACACACACACACACACACAAAAAAAAAAAAAAAAAAAAAAAAAAACACTTGCCGACGAGACAGCCCGCACTTGGTACCCGCCTCCCATGCTGCTTCTCCCGGCTCTGAGCCGTGGGTACAACCCCTCGGGGGGGGGGGGGGGAGGATTTCTCTCCCCCACCCCCAGTCTTCCTAGCAGATGTGCATCCCGGCCAACATGGAGGGAAATGGACAACCTTGCCGGGGACTTTTTTTTCTTTCATTTGAAACCATGACCGCAGCCGTTCCTCCAACCTGGCCTGACCTCTCCACGTGTCCAAGGAGGAAGCCCCCTGGCCCAGTTGAGGCCTCGCCAACCTGGCACCCCTCCAGGCTCCTCCTCCTGCTCCAACCTTTAAATGCATCCCGGGGCCCCAGAACACCATCCGACACCTGCCTGCTGCCCACCACCAGCCTACCACCTGCCACCATGCGCTGTCTCATCAGCCTGGCCCTCGGCCTGCTCGCCCTGGAGGCGGCCCTCGCTCTGGCCCCCAAATTCATCGCTCCAGGTAGGCCCAGCTGCCTTCCTCACTCCGGGACGCACTCAGGAGGGGTCCCCTTGTCTCATATCTGCTCCAGAGTCCACCCAAGACTCGTGGCCTTGGTGGCTCCGTGACAGGGACACAGCCGGCCAGGAGAGGAGCAGAGGAGGCTCACCCTTGGGAGGGGGTCCTGGGTGGCAGGAAACCAGCGCCCTGTCCCCACGCAGGGGGCCACGAGCTGCCAGGCCAAGGACTGGTCACCTCCGGCCAGGACCTGACTGGCCTGCTCCTGCAGTGGACCTGTGTCTTGTGTCCCCACTTCCACAGCTGACTTCACTCGCTTTTGTCAGCCGTATCGCAGTTCTGGCCACGGGTTTTTGTTTTGTTTTGTTTTGTTTTGTTTTGTTTTGCCCTCCTTCCTGGGCTGCTGGGGGCCAGGCTCCCACGGTTCTGTCCTCGCCCTCCTCCAAGGAGCCCTGGGGGTGGGAGGGGCAGGGCTGCGGGCCCCCACACACTTGCTCGTCCTGCCCCGTGTGCAGTGCAGGTCATGTGCCCCGAGCCCAGCTCTTCCGAGGAGACGCTCTGCCTCAGTGACAACGACTGTCTCGGCAGCACCGTGTGCTGTCCCAGCGCCGCCGGCGGCTCCTGCAGAACCCCCATCATCGGTAACGTAGCCACACTGCAGGCCTCTCCGGAAGCCCACACACCTGCCCCATGGCGCAGTCTCTCTGGGCCCCATCCACCTGCCCCGAGGCCTCTGTGCCACCCCACAGGTCCCTGAGGGCTCCAGGATGCCCCAGTGCTGCGGGAGGTCCTGCGGTGAGACCAGCAAGAGGGAGGCCACAGAGACCCAGCTGACCTCAGGGGTCCCCCGGCGCTCAACTTGTCTCAGTGGGGTCTTGCGGGTCAGGTCTGGGGGGGCCCATGTTACAGGGTGTGACCAGAAAAGGCCTGTCTCTCCCCAGTCCCTACCCCCAAGGCTGGCCGCTGCCCCTGGGTGCAGGCGCCAATGCTGTCCCAGTTGTGTGAGGAGCTGAGCGACTGTGCCAACGACATCGAGTGCAGGGGCGACAAGAAGTGCTGCTTCAGCCGCTGCGCCATGCGCTATCTGGAACCCATCCTAGGTATGTGTCCTGAGCCCTCCCCAGGCAGGGCTGTCCCTTCAGCAGGGCCCAGGGCTCAGGAGTGGATGTGGGTGAGTGAAGGGCACTCGGGGACGCAGGTGGCAGGCGGGACTTGGCCCTGGGTGGCTCACAGGCCAGCCTGTACCTTTGCCACTGATCTGAGAGGGAGTGCAGCACAGCTCCAGGTATCGGAGGAGTCGAAGGTTAGGAGCCTGGGGTGTTGTCCACCAGCTGTGGCCTGCATATTCCTTCCTACAGAGGGGGGGGGGGCAGAGGCGGGGAGGGGGCTCTGCTTGCGCACTAGGGTCCCTGGCAGTGAACCACAGCCGACACTGACCTCCCACCTTGTCCCCACCTGTGTCTCCTGCAGAGAGCACTCCCCAGTGAGCCGCCTACCCAGGAGTCCCTGGCTGCCAGGAGAGTTGGGCCTGAGTCCCCCTCTTGGACCCAGAGAGCTTGTGACGCGTCCTCCCTGCTGCTAATAAAACTACTCAGCTTCATGGCTCTGGTTGTCTGTCCATCTGCCCTGGGAGCTTGGGAAACCAGTGACCCCAAGTAGGCACAGCTCTGCCTGGCTCAGCAGCCCAGCACGACGTCCGAGGGAATGGACTAGACCCCAAGATAACGCTTACCTCCCTCCACCCCTGTTTGAGCTTGCCAGGAAGGGCAGCAGGCCATTCAGGGTGAGCCACGCCCTCAGGGAGCCCCCACGTACCTGTGAGGTCACTTCCCTGGGCTTCAGTGCCCACGAACCCCTGTCCTTTTCCGTGGCAGTCAGTGAACAGAGTAAGAAGAGGAGAGTGAGCTCCAGCCTGTGAAGTTCAGCCCTTCCTGGGTGTGGCACAGAGACAGGCCAGGCTGTCCCAGGCTGTCCCAGGCTGCTGGCCGGGGGGTGCACAGAGGCCTCGCAGAAGAAAGAGCCATCATGTGCAGAGTGAGAGGAAAGGCCCCCCCAGACAGAGGCATGTGCAGGACGCCTCGGCCGGGACGTGGATCGGGCCAGAGGCCCCTGCGCGCCATGCTGGGGTGAGGGGACGTTTAGGACACAGGGCCTAATGGAGAGCAGCTAGGTCATGGGGGTGCTGCCTCCTGAGACTGGATTCGTCCCCTCGAGAAGGAGTTGTAAGAGAGCCTGGCGCCTGCCCTGAAACCGTTATGTGCGGGCCATCCACGACTCTCACACCGACTCCCGATATCGAGATGGCGTCCACCGTGAGGCCCTCACCAGAGCAGACCAGATGCCAGCACCACACTCCTGCACCTCCTGAGCTGTGAGCTGAACGAGCCCTTTCTCTTTCACGTACCCAGTCCCAGAGACAGTCAGCACCGTGCTCTCCAGGCTCCTAGGTACTCCTTGATCCAGCGAAGCTGACACACAGAACTAACCCTCACACACGTCTGCTCAGTGACCCAGGAGACCCACGTGTCACACGGATCTCTTCGTAGCAATGTCTACTCAAAACACTTGGCCAGGGGCTGGCGTCACGGTGCAGCGGGTAAAGCCGCGGCCTGCGAAGCCGGCATCCCGCGTGGGTGCCGGTCCATTTCCCAGTTGCTCCACTTTCAATCCAGCTCCCCACTAATGGCCCGAGAAAAGCAGCAGAAGACGGCCCAGACGTGTGAGCCCCTGCCACCTCCTTGGGAGACCTAGAAGAAGCTCCTGGCTCCTGGATTTGGCCTGGCCCAACCGTGGCCGTTGTGGCCATTTGGAGAGTGAACCAGTTGATGATCTGTGTGTGTGTGTGTGACCTTTTCCCCCTGTTTCTCTTTCAAATAAATAACTCTTCTAAAAAGTATTTAACTGGGTGTTGCCTGTTGTTTCTAAAGCTTAGATAGTCCCTACTGAGCTGTGGTTTGTGAACACTTCTTCTCATTCTGCGGGTGACTTCTCACTTTCTTCTCAGCATCCTTTGAAACACAGAAGTTTTTCATTTTGCTAAAAGTCCAGTTGATTGATGTTTTCTCTTGTCACTTTGCCTTTGGTATCATGTCTTAAGAAACCATTGTTGGCCGGCGCCACGGCTCACTAGGCTAATCCTCTGCCTAGCGGTGCCGGCACACCGGGTTCTAGTCCCGGTCGGGGCGCCGGATTCTGTCCCGGTTGCCCCTCTTCCAGGCCAGCTCTTTGCTGTGGCCAGGGAGTACAGTGGAGGATGGCCCAAGTGCTTGGGCCCTGCACCCCATGGGAGACCAGGAGAAGCACCTGGCTCCTGCCTTTGGATCAGCGTGGTGCACCAGCCGCGACGGCCATTGGAGGGTGAACCAACAGCAAAAGGAAGACCTTTCTCTCTGTCTCTCTCTCACTGTCCATTCTGCCTGTAAAAAAAAAAAAGAAAAGAAAGAAAAGAAACCATTGTCTAATCCTGGATCATTAAAATTTAACTTCTGTGTTTCCTTCTAAGAGTTGACTAGCTTTAGCTATGATATGCAGGTCTCTGGTCCATTTGCGTCAGTTTAGGTTACAGTATGAGGCAGGGAATCCAGCTCCATTCTTTTGCACGTAGATATTCAGTAGTCCCAGCACCATCTGTTAAAAGGACAGCCACCTCCCCGCTGAGCTGTCTCAGCACTGTCTAGAGACTCCATTCGCTGCAAAGGTAAAAGTTTGCTTCTGGACCCTCGGTTCTGTGCCCTTGGGTGTCTACACACACACCAGTTTTGATCATCATCATTTGTAGCAATTCTGAAATCACGAAACACAAGTCCTCCTGAAAAATTAAAAAAAAAAAAAACTTTAAAGAATGTTTTGAAAATCTAGATCCCTTGCATTCATTTCCATATGAATTTTAGGATCAACTTGTCAATTTCTGCAAAAAAAAAAGCCTCTGGGATTTCCACACACCCTGAGGCGACTGCAGATCAGCAGTTCAGACAGCACTACACATCAGCAACTGGAGCGTTCCAGCCTGCGAGCACGGATGTCTTTCCATTTATTTGGGTCTTCAACCTAACTTTTGTTTGTGTGTTTGTTTAAAGATTTTATTTATTTATTTGACAAGTAGAGTTACAGACAGTGAGAGAGAGAGACAGAGAGAAAGGTCTTCCTTCCGTTGGTTCACCTCACAATGGCTGCTGCGGCCAGCGCACCACGCTGATCTGAAGCCAGGAGCCAGGTGCTTCTCCTGGTCTCCCATGGGGTGCAGGGCCCAAGCACTTGGGCCATCCTCCACTGCCCTCCCGGGCCACAGCAGAGAGCTAGACTGGAAGAGCAGCCGGGACAGAACCAGCACCCATATGGGATGCCAGCGGCACAGGCAGAGGATTAACCTAGTGTGCCACGGCACCGGCCCCTTCAACCTAACTTTTGTAGATTTCCATGTGTGCCTCCAAATTTCTTCATTCAATTTATCTTCTAGCATTTCATTGTTTTTAGTTCCTTTTTTTTTTTTTAACAGGCAGAATGGACAGTGAGAGAGAGAGAGACAGAGAGAAAGGTCTTCCCTTGCTGTTGGTTCACCCTCCAATGGCCGCCGCAACCGGCGCACCACGCTGATCTGAAGGCAGGAGCCAAGTGCCCCTCCTGGTCTCCCATGGGGTACAGGGCCCAATCACTTGGGCCATCCTCCACTGCACTCCCTGGCCACAGCAGAGAACTGGCCTGGAAGAGGGGCAACCGGGACAGAATCCGGTGCCCCAACCGCAACTAGAACCCAGTGTGCTGGCGCCGCAAGGCGGAGGATTAGCCTAGTGAGCCGCGGCGCCAGCTTTTAGTTCCATTTTAAATGGAATTGTAATTCCTTTTTGAGATTGTTCATTACTACTGAGTATAAATGCAATCAATTTGACCTCATATCCTGCAACCTTACTGAAGTTATTTATCAGTTCTCATAGTTTTCTATGAGAACATGCAAGATCAGGTCATCTAGGAGCAGTGATCATTTTACTTCTTACTTGCCAATGTTGAGGTATTTTGCTTCTTTTTTCTTGCCTAACTGCCCTGAGCAGTATGTCTAGTACAATGTGGAATAGAAGTGGGGATAAATCTGTAGAAGTGAAATTGACACTTTGAGAAGCAATGACTTGAACAGCCCTTGTCTTGACTGTCCAGGAACACCTTGTTGTTTTGTTGTTGTTGTTGTTGTTGTTGTTGTTTTCTTAATGGAGAATGGGACTAGGAATGGGAGAGGGAAGAGGAGTTGGGGTGGGAGGGTGGGTATTGTGGGAAGAATCTCTATATTCTTAAAATTGTACTTATGAAATTAAATAAACAGTTTCTTTGGGAAAAATAAACTTAATCACCTCTTTTAAAAAAAGGAAGAAGTGGGGATCGCAACAATTCTTGTCTTATTCCTGATTGTAGGGGAAAGCACTGTCTTTCACAATTAGGCCCGATATGAACTCTGGGGTTTTTGTTGCTTTCCACTATCAGGCTAAGGCAGTTTCCTATTCTTAGTTTGTTGAGTATTTTAATCATGAAAAGTATTAGATTTTATCAAATCCTTCCTGGCACCTTTTAAAGGATTGTATGGTCTTGTCCTTCATTCTATTACACTGGATTTTCATGTTAACCCAATGTTGCATTCCAGGGATAAAATCCACTTACTGGTGGGAGGGGAGAGGGAGGAGGCCAGAAAGGCTGGGGCAAAGTGGACGGAGGGCCTGGGGTGAGCGCAGCCAGGGGTGGGATGGGGTGAAGGACAGGAGCGGGCGGGGGGTGGGGGGAGGCCCAAAGGACCTCGGGGGTAGTGGGCAAGGCCAGAGTGACAGAGAGATTTTCCATCTGCTGGCTCACTCCCCCAATGGCCCCAGCCGGAAGCCAGAAGCCCAGAACTCCATGCAGGTCTCCCATGCGGGTTGCAGGGACCCAGCTACTTGGATCATCCTCTGCTGCTTTCCCGGGTGCATTAGCAGGGAGCTGGATTGGAGGTGGAGCAGCTGGGACTCAAACAGGTGCTCATTTGGGATGTTGACATTGTAGGCATGGCTTTACCAGCTGCACCACAGTGCTGGTCACTGAACCAAGTTTCAACAAGATGGCTTTGGCTGCTGTGTTGAGAATAGACAGTAGTGGGGAGAGAGAGACCAGCTATGAAGTCGCTGCCATAGTCGAGATGAGAGATAGGAATGGATGGAGGTGGTGAGAAGCAACAGCAATTTTGGATGTCTTTTGCAAGTAGACGTGATGGGATTGGTGGGTGGATCAAATGTAGCTGGACGAGAAAGGAGTTGGAATTTCCAAGGCTTGAGCAACTGAACAGGTGGAGGTACAATTTACCCCAGTGGAGAGACTTCCAGCAGGAGCAGATTTTGAGGGAAAAGCAGGAGATGAAGCTGGAGCTGAGTAAATAAATATTCAAGAGATGTTGAGTGGGAGTTGGATGTGAGGCCGGACTCCCGGGCAGGTTCAGTGTGAAGGTCAGCTGGGGAGCGTGTGCATTCCCCGGGTGTGCAGAGACTGAGGAGAGAAGAGAGCCAAGCCTGAGCCTAGGCACATTCCAAACACCTGGAGGCTGTCATGAAGAGGAACCGGCAAAGATGGAGCAGGTGTGGCTCACGAGCCAGGGCTCCAGCGCTGCCACTCGCCCTGTGACAGTACGAGCCGCCTCTGGACCCCGGCAGCGGGAACACCGACCCCAGATGCCACGCCAGTGGGCCTGCCTGATCTTCCACAGTGAACCTCAAAGACGGTCGGCGTTGAGAGAAATCTTCCATCTACTGGTTCATTCCCCAGATGGCCTCAATGGCCAGGGCCAAGCCAAGTTGAAGCCGGGAGCTTCATCCTGGTCTCCTGCATGGGTGGCAGGGGCCCACGCACTTGGGCCATCATCTGATGCTCTTCCCAGGCCATTAGCAAGGAGCTGGGTCAGAAGTGGAGCAGCTGGCACTCGAATCAGCGTCCATGTGGGATGCCGGTGCTGCAGGTGGAGGCTTTACCCACTTTGCCACAGCACTGACTCTGGCTATTTCTTAAAGGCCTCCTGTGCATCCCACTGTGAGGGCACTGGTGAGAGCAGGAGGAGAAAATGGAACCAAGGAGCATACGGAAGAGCCCCTGGACTCAGGCAGATGCCGTGCAGAGACCTCGCTCCTCCCCGGAGAGCCCCTGGCTGAGGTGGGCAGGCCTCCTGCTTGTCTCAGGGGGGTCAGAAGGAGACTTTGTAGTTCCCAGACAGAAGGCTCGTGTAGCCAGACTCCTGCAGCTCCCCCCAGTCATCAAGGAGGCTTACAAAGAAAATGACAATTGTCAATGTTACTAATTAACATTCGCCTTTAGTGCAGCAACTGTAAATGGATCTGAAGCCTTGTATTAAATTTCTCTAGTCCTGAGTGGGGTTAAAAAGTAGGGGTATTTTGTGTTAATATATTCTCTCTCATTCTCAGGGCCTGAAATCCTTTACCAACAGATAGCAGTGCTCAGTGCCACCCCTGTGGGGTGTGTGGCAGTGCCGCTCCCCTCGCCCTCCAGCTGGGAGGCCTGTGTCACAGGCAGGCTCCCAGTGGGGGCTGGAACCCACAGTGGCCACCCTCTCATTCACTGCTCTGGCTTTGGACTATAGGGCGTGGGGTGGTGGGGGAGGAAGTCAGCTGTGCACCTGCAGTCCGTTCAACACGAATGTTTTTATGTTTTATATATATATATAAATAAATAATACATGCACATAGAACTTCAAAACGTAAAAAAAATCCACTTAGTTACGATGTAGAATCCTTCTTACGTTACTGGCTGCAGCTTGCTGGTATCTTAATGAGGATTTCTGGGTCAGTATTTGTAAGAGATACTGGTCTCTGGGGCCAGCGTTGTGGCATAGTGGGCAATGCTGCTGCCTGCAGCACCAGCATCCCATATGGGCGCCAATTCAAGTCCCGGCTGCTCCACTTCCGATCCAGCTCTCTGCTGTGGCCTGGGAAAGCAGCAGCAGATGGCCCAGGTCCTTGGGCCCCTGCACCTGCGTGGGAGACCCGGAAGAAGCTCCTGGCTCTTGATTTCAGATCAGCCCAGCTTCAGCCGTTGCAGCCATTTGGGAAGTCAACCAGCAGATGGGAGACCCCTCTCTCTCTCTCTCTCTCTCTCTGTCCCCCACCCCCGCCTCGCCTCTGCCTCTGCCTCTCTGTAACTGTGCCTTGAAAATAAATATTAAAAAAAAAAAAGATACTGGTCTCAGGCCCTGTGGGTTTCTTCTTTGCTGGTAGTGTTTATTTGGTTTTGCTATCATGATACTCCTTCCCTCCTGCTATTTAGTTAAGACACTCTCCTGTTCCGTGAAGTGTGTGAAAGGTTGGTGTTAGTTCTTCAAAGAGTTGGTAGATTTCACTGGTGAACCATCTGGCCCTGGGATTTGCTTTGCGGAAAACTTTTTTAATACTAAATCAACATCTTGTGATAGGTCTATTCCGATGTTCTATTTTTCTGTCCAATTCAGTGAGATTACCTAATTTGTTGGCATATCATTCTTAGTTCTGCCTCACAACCCTCTCACTTCAGTAAGTCAGTAGAGCTGTTCCCTCTTTCGCTCCTGATGTTAAAAATTTGTCTTCTCTTTTTCTCTTGGTCACTATAGCTAAGGATTGGTCAGTTTGTTGATCTTTCGATTTTGGTTTCTCTGTGAATCTGTTGCACTGATTTTCACCCTGCTCCAGTTAACCTCCCTCCTCCAGCTCAGTTTCAGTCTTTCTCCTCCTTTCAGGTTTCTGAAGGTGGAGACCTGGACTGCTGACTTGCAACCTTCTTTTTTATAGACATTTATAGTCATGAATTTCCTTCTACCCACTGCTTTTGCTGCACCACAAAAGTGTTTTCAATTTCCACGTTTTGAAGTCCCAAATTTCTTCTGTTAATGATTTTTAATTCATTTCCATTGTGAAGTGGTTTTCATTTAACTTTATTGAGGCTTTTATGACCTAGAATTATGTATTGCATTGTGAGCCCATAAAAGAGTAGTAAATTCCTACCCTCCCCTCCATACCTATGAATGGGACTGTTTTTGGTTATTCATTTTTTTTTTTCTGAGACAGCGTCTTTGCAGGTGATCCAGCTGGGGTTATTAGGGTGGGCCCTAATCTGACCAGTGTCCTTATAAAAGGAGGAAATGTGCAAACGGACACATCCAAAAGAAAGGCAACGTGCAGACACAGTGAGAGTGCCACCTACAGGCCAAGGATGTCCAAGGCCACCAGAAGCTAACAGACGAGACAGACTCCCTGCTGCAGCCCCAGGAAGGAACCTACTTTGACAACACTTCGACTTTTAGCCTCCAGAACTGTAATAAATTTCTGCTGTAAGCCACTTAGTGTGTGGTACTTTGTTATGGAAGCCCTGGAAAATCTGAGACAGAGACAAATAGCCAGGCCCCCCCTGCTGGTTGGCTCCCCAAAAGCCTAAAATGGCCAGGACTGGGCCAGAGCCAAAGCTGGGCACTGGAACCCAATGTGGGCTTCCCACATGGACAGCAGGAATCGGCAACTTCAGCCATCACCAGTGCCCCCCTAAGTCTGCACAGCAGGAAGCTGGAGTCCGAAGCTGGAGTCCGAAGCTGGAGCCAGGAACTGAATTCAAGTAACCCAAGATTAGAGGGAGGTGTCAGCTGCTAGGCTAAACATCTGCCCCTACCCCTAGCAAATTAACACAGCCAGGCTGTGGTCTGTCCTGGATGATGCTCCTTGTGCACTGGGGTAGAATGTGTACTCTTAATATTTCTGGGTGGAGTATTCTAGACGTGCTACATCTAGTTGGTTTATATTCTCCAAGTCTCCTATTTACTTGTTGATCTTCCACCCAGTTTTTCTACCCATTATTGAAAAGCAGGTACTGAAGTCTTCAACCATTGTTGTTGAGACGTCTGCTTCTTCCTTTGGTCCTATCAACTTTTGCTTCATGTACTCTGGGCGTCTCTTGTTCAGCGCTTATGTTCATACCGTAATCCTTTGGAGCAGGCACTGTGCCATACTGGGCTAAGCTGCCCCTTGGATGCCTGTGTCCCATATTAGAGTGCAGGTGCAAGTCCCAGCTTCTCCACTTCCCATCCAGCCTCCTGCTACTGTTCCTGCAAAGGCTGTGGATGATGTTCCAGGAACTCAGGTTCCTGCCACCACCCAGGAGACCGGGGTAGAGTTCCTAGCTCGTGTCTTCAGCCTGACCTGGCCCTGGCTATCGGGAGACTTTGGGAAGTGAACCGGTAGACAGTAGATCTGTTTGTCTCTCCCCCTCTCTGTCACTCTACCTTTCAAATAGATAGATTTTTTTTTTTAATGAGCTCTTGGTAAATAAAAGTATGACAGCAGAAAATAAATTTTCAGGAAATAAGTAGGAACCTGAAGTTGAGGACATTTCCCAGAAAGTGGAGCAAAAGAAATAATAAGATGAGGAGCAAGACATACAGTACAGAAAAATTAGGTTAAAAAAAGAAGAAAAATTAGAAAGTCACACAGCCAAATGTTTCAGAGAACAGTGAAGTGGAGGAAAGCAAATATTCCACAAAGTAAATGCCACGAACAAACTCCCCAACTGAAAACATGCATTTTAGAGATTGAGGGCCCACAGTGCACTCGGGAAGTGGATGCAGACCAACACCAACAACCTTGCGACAGAGGATGAAAAGACCCAAGCTTTCCGAGACAAAGAAGAAAATGGAAAAAGGCAGGAAGGCAGAAGACAGTCCTGCCGCAGGCCAGGACTGGGGCCAAGATGATGCTGGACTCACCAGAAGCATGAGAAGCCAAAGCCAGGGCTCCTGGAGCCAGCCTTCAAAACCAGAAAGTGATTCGCACACACGCTCAGCCAACCCTCCGAGCACCTCGGAGGCGGTGACAGACACTCAGACCCGGGAGGTCTTTAAACCGCACGCCCTTAACCTCTCCTCGTGGAGCTACTGGAGAAACGCCCCACCTCAGCCAGGGCATAAACCATGAAAAGGGATCCAGGAGGCAGGAAGCAAGATAGTCGGTAAGAAAAGCACAAAGAACACACAAGATAATGGTACAGGGAGACTGCAGGGCGACGCTCCCACCCAGAGAGCAGCTCGTGGGAATCCCCGTCGGAAGGAGGCGGCTCAGGGAGAGATTTCTTCAGTAATGAAACTGGTGATGAGACCAGCGTTGTGGCGTCCTGAGCAAAGCCAGCACCCGTGATGCCAGCATCATACATGGGCGCCGGTTTGAGTCCCGGCTGCTCCACTTCCGATCCAGTTCCCTGCTAATGGTCTGGGAATAGCAGCAGAAGACGGCACAAGTCCTTGGGCCCCTACCACCCCCACGGGAAACCTGGATGAAGCTCCTGGCTCCCGGCTTTGGCCTGGCCCAGTCCTGGCCGGGTGAAACATCTCTGTCTCTCCCCTTCTCTCCGTAGTCTTTCAAATAAATAAAACTATAAAATTTAAACTGTGCCACAACTGCACGTTAGACAAGTTAGAAGCAGGAGGCCAGCGTTTCGGCCTGAGCACCTGCATCCGGTCCCCAGACTGGCCCAAGCCAAAGTGGAGTCACTCGTGCTGAATGCCACATAACCACACTGGAATTCTGAAGAAGCAAACGGCTCTCCCCTCGCCCGTCCTCCCTGTAAACAGGGCCCGGTGCACCTGACTCGCCTGGGGTTGGGCAGTCACCTGCTCCCACCCGACTGGCCCCAAGGCTGCCGCTGCCCACTGGGAGGTGTTTTGTTACCAATGCTGATCTTAACTAAATCTGCTTTTTCTTTCGACACACAACTGGTGAACGACTCCAGATAGTTTGCGGTCAGTACAGGGACTCATGAGGGAAGCCAGGAAATTACCAATTCCATGGAAAATGAAAGTTCTGCAAAAAGGAAAACTAGTTAAGTCCCTACACGGGCCTCAGCCAATTCCGCGTGGGTGACCTGGGGCTGTCATTACTTAAACGTCACTATCTTCCAATCAGGAGACCGCACTTGAAAACCCAGAATCCTGCTTCTCAACCGTGAGGTCCGGGGCTCATCGCTGGGGCTGCCACGACCCGTCCGGGGTGGTCTGGTCGCCACGCAGCGACCCCAGACCCGCGGGGCCCAGCGCAGCGCCACACGGCCTCCACGCAGCTGGGCGGGCCGCCGACCGCGGACGCACCGAAGCACCCGCCTGCCTTCCGGGCTCTTCATCTTCTCCCCTCCCTAGCTCCGCTAAGCTCCCACGGCCCGACCCTCGCCACACCGCCGACCGCGCAGACTCCCCACGGCAAAGATGGCGGCGACGAGAAGGCGGCGGCGGGCGGGGCTTCCGGCCGGGCACCGCCCGGCGAGCCTCGCTTCCGGCGGCCTCCTGATGACGTAGGCGGGCGCGCCACGCCGCATGGGCCAGGGACGGCGCGGATGACGGATGGAGGTCAGCGGACGTGCGGCCGGAGTGGGTCTCGCACCACGGGAGAAGCGGCTGCGGAGCGTGACTCCTGAGGGCCCAAGGCGAGGCTGGGGAGCGGTTGCTGGGTCCTGGGGACGGGGCGCGGGGCCCCGGGCGGAAGGCGCGGTGTGGGCCGGGCCGGCCTCCAGCTCGGCCTGCCCGCCAGGGTGCACGCAGCTCCCGCGCTGGGCCACGAGGCCTGGCCCGCCCTGGAAGGCGCTGCCCCTGCTGACCTCTCGTGTCCCGAGCGAGCTCGTGTTTGCCTAAACCCGAGCCGGACTTCTGAACTCGATCTGCCCGGAGCTGGCTTCTGGGGGCACCTGTAAAACAGGAAATGTAGGCGTTGCTCTCGGCAAATCTTGCTCCTCGCCGAGCCTCGTTTTTTGCCTTTTTGTAAAGTTGAAGTCAGGTTTTAACCTCCCAGGAGCAGGCCTGGCAGGTAGAATCGCTAAAGGCAGCGTCACGGGGAATGTAACAGGTTCTCGGACGAGGTGGCAAGATGGCGTTCGGTCAGGACTTGGAGAGAGAAAGTGTATTTTGCAGGGCGCCGGGGCTCACGCCCTACAGAGGTGCGAGGCCTCATCCGACTGGGGAGGGAGAAGAGAGGAAACTGGGAAGATGATTCCGAGCCACGTTGTGGAGCGCTTTTAAAAAAAAAAAAAATAAGGATTATGATTTCTTTGAAAGGCCGAGTTAGAATCTTCCATCCGTTGGTTCACTCCCCAGATGATCGCAGTGGGTGGGCTCTGCGAGGGGTAAGCCAGGAGCCTGGACTCCACCCAGGTCTCCCACATGGGCGCAGGGGCCGTCCCGGGTGCGTTAGCGGGGAGCTCCACCGGAAGGGGGCAGGTGGCAGGTGGCGTCTTAGCCTGCTGCGCCACAAGCTGGCCGGGCGAGGTTGGGTTGGGCGGCTGTGCTCGTTGATGTCAGAGCGAGAAGTGAGTAGATTGAGATGTGATCCCGGGGCTGTGCCTGCTTCACCACAGCGCCGGCATCCCGTATCGGCTCTGGTCTGAGTCCCGGCTGCTCCACTTCTGATCCAGCTGCCTGCTAATGAGCCTGGGAAAGCAGCAGCAGATGGCCCAAGTCCTTGGGCCCCTGCACCCACATGGGGGACCGGGAGGCAGCTCCTGGCTCCAGCTCGGCCCAGCTCTGCCCCTTGCAGCCAGCAGGTGGAAGACGTTTCTCTCTCTCTGTGACTCTTGAACAACAACACAGAAAAGCTGTGACCACCGTGGTTTGGGCGGTTCACTCCGTGTTTGTGTTGTTGAGGTCTACACACGGAAGCTCCAGGAGCTGTGTGTCCTGGGCTCTCCGGGGTTCTGACTGACGGCGTGTCCTCTTGTCTGGGAGCCAGTGACCCTTAGTCCTGGTTACCATGGGCTACGTCAGTGCTTCTCGGGCGTCGGCAGACCCCCTGCAGGCCTCGGGCAGACCTGGGAGTCTGAGGCGCTGGCCCCCTCCTCGGTGGACTGGAAGCCCCCCCGCCGGCTGTGATGCTCTGCCCTTGGGTCTGTGCGCTCCATACCGAAACAGACGCCCTCGATTTTTGCTCCAGACGATACTGTCACGTACGATACTGTCACGTACGCGGGGCTAGTATCTGAGAAGGGCGGGGCGGGGGGTAAAGCTGACTTGCAGAGGACAGCTGTGCCTCCGTTTCCGTTGTGGTGACTCGGGACGGCCCTTTCTGCTTTCTCCCTCCAGGGCTCTGGAGTCGCTGTGGTAGAAATCTCCCCGCCAGGCCACCATGGCTGCCCGCCTGGTGAAGCGGTGCACGTGCCTCCTGAGAGAGGCCGCCCGCCTCGCCCCTGCCGCGGCCCCGGTGAGCCGGCTTCGCCTTGCCGGGGTGGCCCAGAAGGCCCTGACCTCCCCGGCCGCCTGCTTCAGCTCCCACTCCCCGGGTTCCTTGACGGAGCTGGTGGAGAAGGAGCAGGTGTTCACCCCCTACCCGGAGCACCCGGAGGTGGACCAGCTCATCGAGAAGGCCACCAGGCCGGGGCAGCTTCTGGAGCTGCTGGGTGGCGGTCACAGCCTGCACCACAACCACCCGGCCATCATGCTCATCCGAGTCGCTCGCCTGCTGGCCGAGAAGCCGGAGGACAAGGCCTCGCTGAGGCAGGACGCCCGCTTTCAGCAGCTCCTCCAGCTGGTCAGCAGCCAGGTGGGACTTCTCGGCTCGTCCTCACAGGCCCTCACCGGCCTCGGTGACAGCCGGCGAGCAGGGTGCACACGGGGGACCTGCGGCAGGTGAAGCCCGACTCCGCTCTCGGGCTGTAGTTGTGCCTGGCACTGGTGTGGTTGACGCTGGACGTTGCGGTGCCGGGTGGGAGGAGGGAGCAGTGGGAGCAGAGCGTCTGCGTGCGATCCTGTTTCCTGCTGAGACTAGGGTGGCGCCGGCTTGTCCGCTGTCACAGGTGGCAGGCGGGG
The DNA here is from genome assembly GCF_051225735.1 of Oryctolagus cuniculus. NCBI lineage: Eukaryota > Metazoa > Chordata > Mammalia > Lagomorpha > Leporidae > Oryctolagus > Oryctolagus cuniculus. The sequence goes on along the minus strand of NC_142882.1, from coordinate 88,828,043 downwards.
GGCTGGGGACCCGTGCTGGGACGCCAGGCACATCTGTCTCCCAGGAGGCGGGGTGGGGCCCAGACACGCGCCCTGCATGGCAGCCTCGGCCTCTCCAGTAACCGAGTGGGCACAGGTTCCAGACCTGCGCGGCTCTAAAAGCTCTGGCACCGGGAGAGCAGCCCCGCCTTTGCTTCCTGCTAATGGATGCCGCCTGGGCTGCTGGCATCTCACAGGCCAGGCAAGGGGGCGGCCCCTGGAGAGACCCCGCTCGGAGGTGCTGCTGGCTTCCCTGCCCGAGAAGCCTCAGCGTCGGGCTGGGTCGGGGCTTTCCCGCACGCAGGGAGGGCACAGGCACCTGAGACTGAGCACCTCTGCAGGGCACCAGGCCTGGCAGAGCGGGGCGGGAGTGAACTGTCCTGAGGAGGGCTAGGAAATCCCAGCGACGCCTCCTGCCCTGCTGCAGGGCCAGGGGAGCCACCTGTGACGGGCCTCTGTCCTGCCCCGCGCAGATCAGCTCCGTGTGGCACGGGACCCTCGTGAGGCTGCTGCGGAGCCTGTATGCGCTGGAGCTGCCTGAGGCTTCCAAGGAGCTGCGGTCGGTGGAGCAGGAAGTGCGCTGGCGCATGCGGAGGCTCAGGTACAAGCACCTGGCCTTCCTGGCCGAGGCCTGCGCTGCCTCCACGCGGGAGCCGCACTCCCAGGAGCTGCTGGCCGAGCTGCTCGTGCACCTGGAGAGGCGCTGGACAGAGATCGACGATGGCCGCACGGCAGTGACCTTGATGATGAAGGCAGGGCACCTCTCAGAGTCGCTGATGAACCGCCTGGAAGACAAGGTACGGGGCTCACACGCCTGACACCCAGCCGTGCCCTGGGGGCTGTGCAGCTGTTCCCTGGGTGACAGTCCTGTGAGGCAGAGGGCTGCGGGTGGCCACTCTGTAACTGTGAATCCAGCACGGCGTGATCTCGAGAGGCAGCAGAGCAGACGTCCCAGCAGTGGCCCAGAGGCACTGGCCGGGCACAGGCCAGCCCTGGGCGGCCCCTGCAGTCAAGTCAAATTCAGCCCCGGCCTGTGGTGGTGTGGGCTGGCCAGGTGGCTGCCACAGTGAGCTCTGCAGTTCATGGGCCCCAGGTCCCCCACTCTGGGGCCTGGGGATAAGTTTGGCTGCGGACAGGGGTTCTGGGCCCAGGGCGGGCGGGAGGCTGGCCCTGCACAGCTGAGCCCATGCTGGGTCAGCTCAGGCCCAGTTGCTGTCTCACAGGGGCTGCACTGGATGGGACCCCTGCCCCCAGCTCGTCCCCGCTGCCTCTGGCCACCGGGCTGACCCCTGCACGGCTGTGGTTGACAGTGCCTGGAGCTGGTGGAGCAGTTTGGCCCCGAAGAGATGAGGAAGGTGCTGGTGACGCTGGCGGCACAGGGCCGGCGGTCGGTGCCCCTGCTGCGGGCCATCTCCTACCACCTGGTGCAGAAGCCCTTCCCGCTGACCAAGAGTGTGCTCCTGGACCTGACCTACGCCTACGGTGAGGCGCTGGCTGGCACGCACCTGCAGCCGTGTCAAATTCGGCACCTGCCTGCCGTGGCGGGCGCTGGCCCAGAAGGCTGCCACAGAAACATGCGGCTCATGGGCCCTGCCCCGCACTCGGGCTCAGGGATAAGTTTGGTCGCAGACACGGAGCCCTGGAGCTGAGGGCACGGGGGGTCTAAGCCCGTGCTCTGCTCTGTCCCGAAGGCAAGCTGAGCTTCCACCAGACCCAGGTGGCCCAGCGCCTGGCCACTGACCTGCTGCCACTCCTGCCCAGCCTGACCCCCGCCGAGGTGGCCCGCTGCGCCAAGTCCTTCGCCTTCCTCAAGTGGCTCAACCTGCCCCTGTTCGAGGCCTTTGTCCAGGTGAACTGAGAGCTGGCTCCGGGTTCCGTGGGGAGCCAGTGGACCGGGGAAGCCAAGCTGGTCAGGGAGGCTCACAGGGCTGCCAGTTGAGATGTTTCAGCTTGTGTGGGAGAGGCGCTTGCTGCTCAGTGGTGGACACGTGGCGCGGTCTTGTGTTCTCACTGAACGTCCTGCTTCCACGAGGCTGGGGCTGAGGGTCTGCTCAGAACCCTCCTGACCTGCCGCCCACCCCCGAATGGACTGTGTGGGGAGACGCCCACGTGTGCCTCTCCTGTCACTGCCCTCAACCACCTGTGCCTGCGGTTCAGGGGCACTCATGCAGGGGGCGGGGGGCAGCCCTGGCCACCCTCAGACTCCGAGCCAGGCAGGAGCAGTGCTGCTGGCTGGGAGCTCATCCTGTCCTCTGCCGCCCCTGACCGGCCCAGCACATCCTGAACAGAGCCCAGGACGTCACCCTGCCTCAACTGTGCAGCGTGCTGCTGGCTTTTGCCCGCCTGAACTTCCGTCCAGAGCGAGAGGAGGAGTTCTTCAGCCTGGTACGGCCCCTCGTCCCCCCAACCCCTTCCCATTGGCTGCCGCCTCAGGTGCTCCTCTCCCAGGAGCGCACGGGGTGGGGCCTCTCCTCACTGCAGGGGTTTCCCCGCCAGGTGCACGAGAGGCTGGGGCCGGCGCTGGCGAGCCTGGAGCCGGCTCTGCAGGTGGACCTGGTGTGGGCTCTGTGTGTGCTGCAGCAGGTGCGGGAGGCACAACTCCACGCTGTCCTCCGCCCTGGATTCCACACCCCGCTTCTCGGTGAGCCGCAGGCTGCCCTGCTTACGTAGAGCCGGGGAAGGCCGTGGTGGGTTCCCAGCCGTGGCCCTGTTCCTGGAGTGCCTGTGAGCACAGGCCGTGGCTGCTGCCTCCTGACCTCAGGCGCTGGGCGGGGTGGTGGCCACTGCCTGCCCTCTGGGGCTTCCTGGCCTCAGCCCGCCTCCCTCCGCTGTGCTCCTCCCCAGGGGCCAGGTCTCCTAAGGACCAGAGCACCTTCCAGAAGCTGCTGCACATCAACGCCACGGCCCGCCTGGAGCACCCCGAGTATTCCGGCCCCCTGCTGCCGGCCCTGGCCGTGGCCCCCAGGCCCCCGGCCCCCGACCAGAAGGTGACCCCCTTGCAGAAGGAGCTGCAGGAGACGCTGAAGGGGCTGCTGGGGGGCGCCGACCGGGGCAGCTTCGAGGTGGCCACGCAGTACGGCTGGGTGCTGGGTGAGCACACCCCCAGCTCCCCGGGGCCTGAGTCTGAATTAGACTCGTCTAGTGCTGCCCTCGTGGTAGGACCCATCCAGACCCTGGGGTTCCTGTCCATCCTTCCTGGGATGGGGGAGGGGACGGGGCAGCTCAGGGACCTGCCACGTGCGCTCACACGCGTGCCTCCCCAGACGCAGAGGTGCTGCTGGACGCCGACGGTCAGTTCCTGCCTCTGAGGGACTTTGTGGCACCTCACCTTGCCCAGCCGGCTGGGGGCCAGCCGCTGCCCCTGGGAGCTAAGAGGTGGGTGGCCAGATCCCCCCGGTTGCCGCCCTGGTGAAAGCCACGGGGCCCAGCAGCTCTTGACCCAGGCCGCAGGTGGCTCTCTTGTCTCTGCTGTCTCTCCCTCCTCCCAGGACGGGAGAGGGAGCACTCATCAGACTCCCACTCCCTCTTCCCGCCAGGCTCGCCTTCCTGAGGTGGGAGTTCCCCAGCTACAACAGCCGCAGCAAGGACCTGCTGGGCCGCTTTGTCCTGGCCCGGCGCCACCTGCTGGCCGCAGGCTTCCTGGTGGTGGATGTGAGTGTCTGCTGGGTGGTGGTCACTGCCCAAGGGAAGTCCTCAGCCTAGAACCAGAGTGGGGACGGTGCCTGGCCTGGGCCCTGAGCTGCCCTGGGCCCCACTCCACCTGCCCCGTGGTCAGGCCTCTTCCTGGGGAGGGGCAGGCCAGCAAGACCCAGGCCGCCGCTGACTGACCAGGAGCAGAAAGGTGGGCCTGGCCTGGCGCTGAGCCCTCACCTGCCAGACTGCCAGCTCCGTGGGCTGCACACATCTCCTGGGACGTTCTTTGGCCTGTGATTCCTGTTCACCCTTTAAAATCCAGAAGCTTCCTTGGGCCTGGTGGTTTGCAGACCCGTCTGGCACTAACAGCCAGAGCCTCCCCACGCATTGGCTGCAGTGCCAGGGCGGTCCCTGAGGACAAGGGGTTCAAGAGGCAGGTGTGCAGAGCCAGGGGTCACCCAGGAGGCCCCCACCACATGACCTGTCGTCCCCTGCAGGTCCCCTACTACGAGTGGCTGGAACTCAAGTCTGAATGGCAGAAGGGCGCCTACCTCAAGGACAAGATGCGCAAAGTGGTGGCCGAGGAGCTGGCCAAGTGATGCGTGGCGCCGGTGTGCACGGCACACCCAGGCCTGGCTCTGGACCCCTGGTGGGCAGGAGGTGGCATCTGAGCGCTGGGCCTGCTCCGAGTGAGAGTTGCCCAGCAGCTCAGGGACTTGCGGTTCCCTCGTGGGCAATAAATTAAAGAATTCATTGTCACTCAGGAGGCTCCCGGGCTTTGTCACCTCACCTGTCACCTGTCTGCTTTGGGGGCGGGGAATGGCTTGTGAGCACCCCAGCGGCAGCTGGAAGGCAGCTCCTGACTGCTCAGTGCCCGAGGGGCCCCTTCCCGGCGTGTGTTCTGCACCCACACAAGCCAGCCAGTGCCCGGGCTTCTGCAGTTGGTCCCCACAGACGGGGAGCCCTGGGATCCGGATCCAGGGCTGGTTACGAGCTGTGGTCCCCTGGGAGGCCCTGCAGAAAAGCCCGTTGCTGACTCCATGGGACTGGAGGCGAAAGCCATGCGGAGTGGCCCAACCAGAGCCTTGTGCTGCCGTCACAGGACTCTGCCCCAGCAGGGACAGCTGTCCTTTCCGCCCGGTCTCCCCCAGGAACTAGAGTGGGGCTGAGAGCAGAGGAGGCTGATGCCCGAGGCCGACGCCCAGGCCTTAGAGCTTTGCCTTCACCTCTGAGCTCTGGCCCCTCACGGGCCGCTCACCGGCCCGGCCGTGTTGGGGAGAACAGCTGAGCTGATCTTGTGGGGGAGGCGGGGAGAGCATTCCAGAGCAGGGGACGAGCGCCAGGGCCAGGCGGTGGCCGGGTTCTTGGTGGGCGTGTCCTAGAGCCAGCCAGGGAGGTCCTGTGTGTGTGTGGCTATGACAAAATAAAAGTGTTTACCACTCTAGGCGGTGGCTAAGGAGCTTGCCTTCGTGACCTGCCTGTCTCTCTGCCTGTGTTGTGATTGGGCTGTTTGTTTTTGTGAGTTTGTCCCCTCATCACCCAAGGTCTTCCGAAGGGCAGAAGTTTTGCTTTGCTGGAGCCCAGGTGTGGTTTTCCCTCTGCGGTTTATGCTTTCCGAGCCGAGCCTCGCGTTTCTGCTGGTGTTTTCCTTGGGCGTGTTAGCAGGTGTACGTTAAGTCCATGATCCACGTGGAGGATAGCGTTAGGACTTCTGCAAATGGAGGGAGGTTTTTGGGGGGTGGGGCGTGATTTCTGTGGGACGCGAGGCCTGGGCTTGTTCCCGTCTCCCGATCCGCACGCTGGAGAGGCCGCCCCTGCCCAGGGACGTGAGTTGCGCTCCTCCAGAAAGTGTCGGGCGCACTTGCAGGTCTGTGCCATTGATCAAAGCCACTGTCCCCTCCCAGCGTCACACTTGCTTCAGAACGGTAGCCATGAGGTGGGCCTTAGGGGTCCTACTCCCTTCTGCAAGGAGGGTGGAGCCATTCTGGTTCTTTGCCCTTTCGTGTACATTTTTAAATGACTTGTCCATAAGAAAAGCATGGCTGGAATTTTATGTATTTTTATGAGAAAGGCAAGATCTGTCATCTGCTGTTTCACTCCTCAAATGCCTGCTGCAGATGGGCCGGGCCGGGCCGGAGCCGGAGCCGGAGCCGGAGCCGGAGCCGGAGCCCTGGAACTGCAGATGGGCCGGGCCAGGCTGGAGCCGGAGCCGGAGCCCTGGAACTGCAGATGGGCCGGGCCAGGCTGGAGCCGGAGCCGGAGCCCTGGAACTGCAGATGGGCCGGGCCAGGCCGGAGCCGGAGCCCTGGAACTGCAGTTGGGCCGGGCCAGGCCGGAGCCGGAGCCGGAGCCCTGGAACTCCACCCAGGTCCCTGGCGTGGGCAGCGAGGGCTCGAGGGCTTGAGCCGCCGCCTGCTGCCTCCCAGGTGCACTTCAGCAGGATGCAGGTGTCCCGAGGCCACACGCCTGCCCCCTGCTGGGGTTTAACCCTCCAGATGGGTTTGGGAAGTCGCGACTCCTCTGCCGCGCTGACCCCCGCCCCCCGCCCCCCGCCCCTGGGTCCAGCACGCAGCCTCTGCATTGCTATCTCGGTCTCTGATTTCATCAATGTCTTGTGGTCTGCATTTTGTAGGCTTGTACCTACGACATCCACATCTCTTGGGGTGATGGTAAATGGTGGTGTTCTTATTCTGGACCACACCTGTTTGTCATTAGTACATGGGGTTGATTTTTATCCACTATCAGTTTTATGCACTTTTAAAATTCTGTTGGATTTCCTATGAAGACAGTCATTTCCTCTGCAAATAGGGATAGTTTTTCTTTCTTTCTTTTCAGTCCATATGCCTTTTTAAAAAAATAAGTTTTAAATACAATTCATGAGCCATACATGTCACCCATTTAAAATATGTAACCACGTGGTTGTTTGTGGTTTTTTAAAGATTTATTATTTATTTGAACAGCAGAGTTAGACAGGCAGAGAGAGACAGGTCTTCCATTTGCTGGTTCACTTCCCAAATGGACACAATGGCTAGAGCTGGGCCAATCTGAAGCCAGGAGCCAGGAGCTTCTTACGGGTCTCTCACATGGGTGCAGGGGCCCAAGCGCTTGGGTTGTCTTCTGCTTTCCCAGGCCATCACAGAGAGCTGGACTGGAAGTGGAGCAGCCGGGACTCAAACTGGCGCCCGTATGGGATGACGACAGTGCAGGTGGTGGCCCCAACCCAGGGGATTTTAGTCTCGAGTTATATGCAGCCATCACCACTATCGGTTTCTCAGCTCGTTGATCACCTCCCTACCTGCTCTCCCCTGCCACACACAGCCACTGGTCTGTGTATTTCCCTCCTCGGAACTGGGTCCCACCGGGACCACACAGGCTCTGCTTTCTGTGGCTTCTTCGGCTGTGGCAGGTATCAGTACTCCGTCCTTTTATGAGTGAATAATTTATTACATACTTTGAAGAAAACATTTGTTTATTTGAAAGCCAGAGTGACACAGACAGAGATGCAGACAGAAATCTTCCATTCCTTGGTTCACTCCCCAAGTGGCTGCAACAGCCAGGGCTGAGCCAGGCCACAGCAGAGCCCGGAGCTCCACCGGGACCCCACAAGGCTGGCAGAAGCCCAAGTACTGGGGCCGCCTTCTGCTGCCTTCCCGGGAGCATGAGCAGGGAGCTGGGCTGGAGACGGCTCTTAGAGGACGTGCTCAGCCCTGGAGAAGCTGCCGGTCTGTCCACCTCTGGCTTCTCCACGTCCACCACACGGGAGTCTGCCGGTCAGACCCTGACTGGCTTGAAGTGGGAGCTCACGGGTTTGCTTGCATTTTCCTGATAACTGATGACACTGAGCATCTCTTCATGAGCTGGACGTTTGCATGTATTCTTGGAGAAATATTAAGCAGATTTGCCATCTTAAGTAGTTTGTCTTCCTTACTGAGCTATAAGGACTCTGTGTGTTCTAGGTGTGAGTCTCTCATCAAATATCTGACAGCCAGGCAGTGTCTCCCACTCTGGGTATGTTCTTGTTCATTTTATCTAGTAATTTGAGAGGTAAGGAGACAGGGCTGCCATCTGCTGGTTCATTCCCCAGATACCCACAACAGCCCAGACTGGGCCAGGCCAAAATCAGGAGCCAGGAACTCAATCCAGGCCTCCTCTGTCGGCGGTAAGGCCCCAACCACTTGAGCCATCACCTGCTCGCCAGGGTATACATGAACTGGGCATCCCAAACTGTGGCTTAAGCACTATGCCAGACACCGCCAAACTCATATTTCTAAGTCCCATTTGCCCATGAACTTTTTTTTTTTTTAAGATTTTTATCTATTTGAGAGGTAGAGTTACAGACAGGGAGAGACAGAAAGGTCTTCCATCTGTCCACTGGGTCACTCCCCAAATGGCCACAACGGCCAGACCTGGACTTGTCCGAAGTCAGGAGCTTCTTCCTAGTCTCTCATACAGGTGCAGGGGCCCAAGTGCTTGGACCACCCACTGCTCTCTCAGGCCATAGCAGAGAGCTGCATTGCAAGAGGAGCAGCTGGGACTCGAACTGGCACCCATATGGGATGCCGGCACCTCAGGTGGAGCATTAACCTGCTGCGCCACAGTCCAGCCCCTTAAAGGATATTTATTTTGAGAGGAAGAGACCGAGCTTTCATCTGCTAGTTCACTCCCCACGTGGCCACAGTGGCCAGGGCTGGGCCAGACCAAAGCCAGGAGCTTCTTCTGGGTCTCCCACATGGGTGCAGGGGCCTGAGGACTTGAGCCATCTTCCACTGCTTTCCCAGGCACGTGAGCAGGGAGTGGATCAGTAGTGGAGCAGCCAGGACTCAAACCCATGCCCATATGGAATGCCGGTGCCGCAGGTGAAGGCTTGTTAACCTGTGCCACGGCGTCGGCCTCTCCACGTTGGCGCTTTATCTCGGCCGTTGTGAACGGTGCTGCAATAGATGTGAGAGCCGATGTCTCTTTTCCTTTGGAGACACACCCAGGTGTGGGACTGCCGGGTCGTACGGCTCCGTGCTGCTCTCCACATAACCGTTCCCATTTACAGTTAGGGTCCCCCCGCCCCACGTCCTCGCCAGCATTGGCTCTGTTGTGTGTGTGGTAGCGCCTCCTGGGGTGAGGCGATCCCGCGTTGTGGTCTTGATTTGCATTTCCCTGATGGATGGGACCGTCTGACCATTCTTAATTGGCCTATTTTTTATTTGTATTATTTGTTACTGCATTCTGGACAGTAAGCCCTGAATAGGTAAGCAGTTGGAGGTGCGTCCTCCCCATCTGAGGGCTGTCTGCCCCCTGCTGCACTTGATGAGTCACGGCTCCTCCCAAACAGATGCGTCTGCATTGGCTGCTTGTCCTGTGGACCAGTGCCAGCGGCTTCATGGTTTTGAAAATCTTTTCTCCGGTTTCAGTGAGCTCTTCAGTCCTTGGTTCTGGAAGCCACTCTGCCTTCTCTTCCTCTCTCTTCCGCTGCAGGGGCCACAAACCCGATGAGACTGGCGAGGGCGACACTCCGGCCTCCCTGCTGGCCTCTCACCACGCATGGGTGAAGTGCTGTGGCTGACCTTCAGCAACCCAACTGGCTAAAAACTTAAAATTGTATGAGATGCCAGGACCAGGCAGTGGCCACAACACTGGCCCCACTGCTGGCTTTAGATCCACTCCCAGACTGCTTTTCTGTCTAGAAATTCCGTCAGTGTTGAGAGGAGTGGAAGTCTTCAGCTAAAAATGTTGATTTGCCTGTTTCCCTGTTCAGTTCGGTTCACTTTGTGTATTCTGAGGCTGTGTCTGGTGCCCGCAGATTTAGGATTGCTTGTTCTAGTGGTTGATTCCTTACAGAAAGTCCCTCTATCACAACAGTCCTCTGGGCTCTAACGCCTGCTTTCTCACGTGCAGTGGAACCATTCCTGCTTCAGTGTCAGGTTTGCTGGTTTTCTCTCTTTCTGGTTGACCGATGTTTGCAGTGTTCATGTGGTATATCTTCTGCTGTTGTTTTACTTCCAACATACCTATGTTACTCGATTTTTAAAACGTATTTATTTATTTGAAAGAGTTACAGAGAAGGGGGAAGAGAGAGATCACCCATCCACTGGTTTCTCCCGATAGCCGCAATGGCAGGGGCTGGGAACTCCCTATAGGCCTATGTGGGTGCAGGGCCCAAGCACCCAGGCCTTCTGCTGCTGCTCCCCCAGGCGCGTGAGCAGGTAGCTGGATTGGAGTAGAGCAGCTGAGGCTGGCACCAGCTCAGGTGGGATGCAGGTGTCACAGGTGGGGCGTAACCCACGGAGGCACAGCACTGGCCCCTGCACTGAGTCTGTTGTGAGCAGCATAATTTAACCCTTTCTCCACTCTGCCAGTCTCTGCCTTCTGTTTGCGCGACCTGGTTATACTGACAAATGTTAAGGGTTAAGTCTGCCACGTTGTATCTTTGGTTTCTGCTCCTTTGTTTGTCTCTTCTTGCTTTCCCGTGGACTACTGCTGCTCCGTCTCCACAGCGGATTTGGGTGTGTCACCGTGCACTTTTCCGAAAGGTCCCTCTCGGTATGGAAAAGACAGCCGAGTTTGCTGTGGTCTACACTCGTGTCTGGTCACTCGGAGGGAGGTGTGCAAACTACTCCATTCCAGTCCCTTTCTCGCTCCTGCTTTCAAATTTGTCCAGTGTCAAAAGCAGGGGAAGATGGCCCAAGTGCTTGGGCCCTGCACCCGCGTGGGAGACCCGGAAGAAGCTCCTGGCTCCTGGCTTCGGATCAGCGCAGCTCCAGCCGTTGCGGCCATTTGGGGAGTGAGCCAGCAGATGGAAGACTCTTTCTCTCTCTCTTTTTTTCTCTCTCTCTCCTCTCTGTAACTCTCTCTCTCAAAGAAATAAATCTCTTAAAAGCGATTAAATTTACTTTTTAAAAAATGGAAAAATAAATTTTGTCCAGTAGCAAGCGGTGTTACAATTTTTTTTGTTTTGGTTTTGGTACCGGCACTGTGGCACAGCAGGTTAAGCGGCACCAGCATCCTGTATGGGCGCCGGTTCAAGTCCCAGCTGCTCCACTTCCAATCCAGCTCCCTGCTAACGGGCTTGGGAGAGCAGCAGAGGGTGGGCCAACTGCTTGGGCCCCTGCAATCCATGTGGGAGTTCCAGAAGAAGCTCCTGGCTCCTGTTGCAGCCATCTGGGGAATGAACCAGTGGATAGAAGATCTCTCTCACTGTGTCGGTCTCTGTAATTCTTTCAATAAGTAAATCTTAAAACAAGACACAGTTTCTGTTTTGCCCATCAGGTATGTGTTAGGAGACACACAAGGAGAAGGAGTACCGGAGTTCCCCCATACCTCTGGCTCTTGCGCTGTTCTCTCTATCTCGTGCCCACGGGTCCTCGCTGTCTGAGGAACTTCTCCCAGCCACTCTGCCAGGCAGAGCTGCAGGTGCCAGTCCAGTTTCCCTTCCTCTGAGGATGTCTCCGCCACTGAATGCTGGCCCCTTGCTGTGGGACCCCCTTGCATGCCCCACTTCCAGGAGCCTCTGGGTCGGTGGGGGGAGCCTCAGGCCCAGGGGAAGGCAGACCCCTTGCCAGATGTGCCCAGCTTGGTGCTGCTGTCAGCGGGGCCCCCACTCCAAATGGGGCAAGAAGACTCCGGACTGCCTCTGGTGGGGAGGCTAAGGGTCAGGAGGCTCTGGGGCTGGGTCTCCCACTGGGTGGGTGGTCCATCCCCGTCCCTCTGTCCGAGTTCTGTCTTGGTCTTCTGGGTTGTGTCTGAGTTAGCCCCGAGGAGCAGAGATGCTTGTCCAGACAGGAAGCCCCTCGCCCTGCGGTCCCGCTGCCGATTCCTGAAAGCGCGAGGTGACGGTGGTGGAGCACTTGGGAGGCCAAGATGCGGATCCTTAAGGGGGAGACCAAGAGGAGGCGCGCACCCGGGCGGGAGGATGCTGGGCTGGGCTGGGCGCCCCGGGGTATGGCAGGCCTGCCAGCAGCCAGGTGTGCGGTGCCGAGCCTCGCGAGGTCCGGGGGCTGCGTGGGAGGGCGGCCGCTGGCAGCAGCAGCCCTGCCTGCGACAATGGCTGCTCTGACTCCTCACCCCAGCTCAGGGTGCTGACAATGCCTCGTTCATCGCTGGCCGGTGCCTGGCACGGCGAGAGGGGGCGCGCGTTCAGCAAGGCGGGCGCCATCCTTGGAGCCGTGGCCCGCACGGAAGGAGGCGGACCGGCGAGCTCAGGCACGGGGCTGCGGGGAAACTGGGGACCCGGGGGCCTGGCCCAGGAGCTCGGCCCGGGCTGCCTTCCCCGCGGCGCACTCTCGGGCTCCGACTCCGGTTGCCACGGAGACAGGAGGCGGTTGCCACGGCGACCGACGACTGAGAGGACCAGCCAATCCCTCCCAGCCGCGGCTGCCGCTCCCCGCGGGATGGAGGCATCGCGCGGGGCGGGGCCGCCCTGCCGGGCCCCCGCACCGGGCTCCAGACAACTCCCCGCGTCTTCCCGGCTCGGGGTGATGCCACTCTGGGGGTGCCCAGCCTCCGCGTGGCCCCGAGCCCCTGCCTGGTAAAGGGGAGGATGCTGCGGGAAAGGCCAGGCCAGGCGCAGGTGCCCCCGCCCCTCGGACCCGCGCTCTGCAGTGCCGGGCGCGCGCCCGCGCGGGAGGGGGGCGGCGGGCGGGGCGGCGCCGACGTCATCCGCTCCCCACACCCGGCCGAGGGGCGGTGGCCGCGCAGCCTCCGCCGGGCGGCGGCACAGACGGACGGACCGAGGGACAGAGGCATCGAGGGACCGGCGGGCAGACGGCCAGGCCATGCCAGGGGAGGCTGCGCGAGCCGAGCTGCTGCTGCCCGAGGCCGGCGGGCCCGGGCCCCGCACAGGTGAGGCCGCACCCGCACCCCTTCCCCGCGCTCTCCTTTCTCCGCCGCCGCGCCCCCTCTGCCCTGTCCGCGGCCCGCCCCCCCTCCCGCGACCCCTGTTCCCCAAGCCCAGGACTTCGGGGACGGGCGCGGGGCAGGGAGTGCCCCACCCCGGGAGCCAGAAGCGACGCGGGGGCCCACCCTGGGCCTGTCACCGGGCTTTCAGGGCTCCGTGCGCCCTGGCGCGTCCCGCCTGCGGGGCCGCGCCTCATTGTCTGCGGAGCCGCGGTCGGCGGGGCTGGGCAGCTCTGGACCCAGGCAGGCTGCGATTCCGGAGTTGGGGGTGGGAGAGTGGGCAGCAGTCTGGAAGGCCTAGGGGGCGCCCACCCGTAGGGCCCTCAACTTCAGCCCAGGGCCGCACTTGCTGGGGTTCAGGAGGAGTGGGGATGGCTGGGCCTGGGCAGCCCGGGAGGGAAGCCCTGGGGGCGGAGCCCCAGCGTCCTTGGCGAAGCCCTGGACGCAGCTGGCCCGGATGGCCCCTGCTGGAGGTCTGCCGTGTGCGGCTGGGGCAGAGCCAAGGGCACCTTGCTGTCGAGAGGAGTCACCTGGGGAGGGGCCCAGGCTGCGTCCAGGGCTGGCCTGGGTGACACAGGCTGCTGCTTCTGCCCTGGGTGGGAGCCGTGCAGGCCAGGACTCCCTGGACCCAGGCCCTGTGCCGGCTCTGCTCTCACTTGCTTGGTGACCTTGAATGAGTTGCAGAAAACCTTTGGCCTTTGGATTCTGACCTTGGCCTAGAGCTGCCCTCAGCCTTCCCTGGGAGCCCTGAGCCCAGCCTTGGGGCATCTAGTGACACACCCAGCCACACCCACTCCCAGTGTCAGGTAGCAGAGACGAGTGCCCAGCAGTGCCACCCTCAGGTGACCAGTCCTAGCTGGTGGCCGAGGGCCCACGACCCTGACTCTGCAGAGGGCAGCCGGGCAGCCTGCCAAGGGGCCCTGTCCGCAGCTCCGCGCGTGGTCCTAGCTGAGCTCTGCCCTGTGGTCCCCGGCCCCCCCACAACGGAACGTGGATGAGCACTTGCCCCCACCCTGGGCTTGCCCCCCACCCCGACTGGGCCAGCATTGGGCTGGCGCTGAGGCGAGGAGGGCATCCAGCAGAGGCTTCCGACGGGGCTGTCCTTGGCCTCGGTCCAGGCGAGGGAGGGGATGTCGGGGCCATCAGGACTGAGATGCGTCCGCAGCTCCCGAGTTAAGTCAGGGCGGAAACAGCAAGATCCGCGGCAGAAAGTGCGCCTCAGTCTAGCGCTGATGAAGTGATACAGCAAGAGGGCAGGAGGCTGGAGACCATACAGCGAGGGGCGGGGGAGGCCACCAGAGGGGTCTCCTCACAGCCCAAGGCCCTGCCGGACAGGCACTGCGACGGCTGCGGGTCGAAGGCGTTCCAGACACCTGTGACCTGCTCACCAGGGAGCCTGGGGACAGAGGGGCACCGTGGGACCCAGAGAAAGGCCAGGAGGCAGGCCGTATCTACCGTGGGGTGGCCGCCACCTTGGAGAGGCCTCACTAGAGGCTCAGCTGGGCCTGCACGCCTGCTGGGTTCACAGTCACCGGCACGGCCCACCGCTGCCCGTCGGGCCGGATGCTCCGACTCAGCCTCTCATCCGGCTATTGCGGGGCTCTGCGGGGACGCTGGCTGCCCCTTGTCCTGCGCCGCTGGAGAGGGGACAAGGTCAGAGGTGGGGCCCAGGTGAGACCCCGGCGGGGGGAGAGGAGAGAGATGAGCCAGGCCGGGAATGTGCCCAGCTGCCAGCACGCAGGCCCCTGCCCCTGTCACAGGACTGGCACTGCCCAGCGGGCCCTGCCCACTGCCGGTGAGGCCCAGCTGACCAGGTGGAGGTAGCAGGGACGGGTGCTGGTTGATCTCGGCTGAATGTCCCCAGGAGCCTTCTTCGTGACCCGCAGCGACAGCCCCATGCTCCACAAGGCTGCGTCAGCTGCTCCCTGCGGACAGGACTCCCGGGAAGCCGTCCAGGGCAGCCCACCCCGCCTTCCTCGGGACACGGTCCAGCGGCAGCCCGGCCCCACCCTGCCCTGGAGCCACGTCCCGGGGCGCCTCACGTCTTCTCTGTCTCCACAGATCTCTCCTGTGATGCGGTGGCCGCCACCATCCCGGGAGGGGACCTGCAGCAGCCCCAGGCCCTGACGCCAGGTTCCAGTCCCCTGGCCCTCTCGTTCCTGCCCAGCAAGCCGGGCGCCCGGCCCCAGCCCGAGGGCGCCAGCTGGGATGCAGGGCCTGGCGGGGCCTCCTCGGCCTGGGCAGACGCAGCAGAAGGCGGCCCGAGCCCCACCCTCCTCCCCGAGGGCCCGCCGTCCCAGGCTCTGTCCCCAGAGGCGCTGCCCTCGAGCCTGGAGCCCCGGATCGTGATGGGCGAGGAAACGTGCCAGGCCCCCGCCTCGCCTTGGGCAGCCGGGCCCGCGCTCAGGGACCGGGAAGGTGGGCGTGCCGGCCTGCACCCACCCCCCGAGCCGTGTTCTCAGGGTGACCCTCCTGTGCCTTCCCCTCCCCCAGACCCTGATTCCTTCTTCACACCTCCCTCCACCCCCACCAAGACCACCTACTCCCTGCTCCCCAGCCATGGGGACAGCTGGGACCCCGAGCCCGAGCTGGACTCGCCACCCGCCTCGCCCTCGGGCTCCTACATCACGGCCGATGGGGACAGCTGGGCCTCGTCGCCATCCTGTTCCCTCAGCCTGCTGGCGCTGGCCGAAGGGCTGGACTTCCCCTCCAGCTGGGGCCTCTCCCCGCCAGGGTCCGTGGTGGACGAGGGCGAGCGGAGCCCGCCCAGGCCGCCGGGAGCCCCGTCCACAGAGTCCAGTCTCTCTGCAGACAGCAGCTCCTCCTGGGGCCAGGAGGGCCACTTCTTCGACCTGGACTTCCTGGCCAATGACCCCATGATCCCCGCGGCCCTCCTGCCCTTCCAGGGCAGCCTCATCTTCCAGGTGGAGGCCATGGAGGTGACACCGCTGCACCCGGAGGAGGAGGAGGAGGAGGAGGAGGAGGTGGAGGAGGAAGAGGAGGCGGTGGGAGCAGCTCCGGCCCCGGGCAGGGACCTGGCCGGGGAGGGCGAAGACGACAGCACCTCCACCTCCTTCCTGCAGTCGCTGTCCGACCTGTCCATCACAGAGGGCATGGACGAGGCCTTTGCCTTCCGGGACGACACCTCGGCCGCCTCATCTGACAGCGACTCGGCCTCCTACGCAGGGGCCGACGACGAGAGGCTGTACAGCGGGGAGCCCCACGCCCAGCCCAGCGCCCCATTCCTGGAGGGCACCCAGAAGGCAGAGCAGGAATGCAGGGCGGCCGCTGAGCAGCCGCGCGGTCCAGAAGGGCCCGAGTCCTGCGGCCTGGAGGCCGCCGGGGCCACACCCACCCCTCGGGTCTCAGAGCGAGAGGCCTGTCTCACCCAGAGCCAAGACCGGATGGAAACAGCAGGAGAGAAGCACGCTCCAGGCCAGGAGGCCACAGCCTCCAAGACCCCTCCTGCCCTGCAGGCAGCCCCAGGCCCCCAGCTGACCCCTGAGGCCGAGGAGGAAGAAGAGGAGGACTCCACAGCTGGGGGAGCACCATCCCAGGCAGCCCCAGGCCCCCATATAACCCCTGAGGCTGAAGAAGAGGAGGAAGACTCCACAGCTGGGGGAGCACCATCCCAGGCAGCCCCAGGCCCCCATATAACCCCTGAGGCTAAGGAGGAAGAAGAGGAGGACTCCACAGCTGGGGGAGCACCACCCCAGGCAGCCCCAGGCCCCCAGCTGACCCCTGAGGCTAAGGAGGAAGAAGAGGAGGACTCCACAGCTGGGGGAGCACCATCCCAGGCAGCCCCAGGCCCCCAGCTGACCCCTGAGGCCGAGGAGGAAGAAGAGGAGGACTCCACAGCTGGGGGAGCACCATCCCAGGCAGCCCCAGACCCCCAGCTGACCCCTGAGGCCGAGGAGGAAGAAGAGGAGGACTCCACAGCTGGGGGAGCACCATCCCAGGCAGCCCCAGGCCCCCAGCTGACCCCTGAGGCTGAAGAAGAGAAGGAAGACTCCACAGCTGGGGGAGCACCATCCCAGGCAGCCCCAGGCACCCAGCTGACCCCTGAGGCTGAAGAGGAGGAAGACTCCACAGCTGGGGGAGCACCATCCCAGGCAGCCACAGGCCCCCATATAACCCCTGAGGCTAAGGAAGAAGAGGAGGACTCCACAGCTGGGGGAGCACCATCCCAGGCAGCCCCAGGCACCCAGCTGACCCCTGAGGCTGAGGAGGAAGAAGAGGAGGACTCCACAGCTGGGGGAGCACCACCCCAGGCAGCCCCAGGCCCCCAGCTGACCCCTGAGGCTGAAGAGGAGGAGGACTCCACAGCTGGGGGAGCACCATCCCAGGCAGCCCCGGGCCCCCAGCTGACCCCTGAGGCCGAGGAGGAAGAGGAGGACTCCACAGCTGGGGGAGCACCATCCCAGGCAGCCCCAGGCCCCCAGCTGACCCCTGAGGCTAAGGAGGAAGAAGAGGAGGACTCCACAGCTGGGGGAGCACCATCCCAGGCAGCCCCAGGCCCCCATATAACCCCTGAGGCCGAGGAGGAAGAAGAGGACTCCACAGCTGGGGGAGCACCATCCCAGGCAGCCCCAGGCCCCCATATAACCCCTGAGGCTAAGGAGGAAGAAGAAGAGGACTCCACAGCTGGGGGAGCACTACCCCAGGCAGCCCCAGGCCCCCAGCTGACCCCTGAGGCTGAAGAGGAAGAAGAGGACTCCACAGCTAGGGGAGCACCACCCCAGGCAGCCCCGGACCCCCAGCTGACCCCTGAGGCTAAGGAGGAAGAAGAGGAGGACTCCACAGCTAGGGGAGCACCATCCCAGGCAGCCCCGGACCCCCAGCTGACCCCTGAGGCTAAAGAAGAGGAGGAGGAGGAGGACTCCACAGCTGGGGGAGCACCTGCCACCAGGGCACAGCCCCTGGCAGCCACAGGCCCCCAGCTGACCCCTGAGGCTAAAGAAGAGGAGGAAGACTCCACAGCTGGGGGAGCACCATCCCAGGCAGCCCCAGGCCCCCATGTAACCCCTGAGGCTGAAGAAGAGGAGGAAGACTCCACAGCTGGGGGAGCACCATCCCAGGCAGCCCCGGGCCCCCAGCTGACCCCTGAGGCTGAAGAAGAGGAGGAGGACTCCACAGCTGGGGGAGCACCATCCCAGGCAGCCCCAGGCCCCCAGCTGACCCCTGAGGCCGAGGAGGAAGAAGAGGAGGACTCCACAGCTGGGGGAGCACCATCCCAGGCAGCCCCAGGCCCCCAGCTGACCCCTGAGGCTGAGGAAGAAGAGGAGGAAGACTCCACAGCTGGGGGAGCACCATCCCAGGCAGCCCCGGACCCCCAGCTGACCCCTGAGGCTAATGAAGAGGAGGACTCCACAGCTGGGGGAGCACCATCCCAGGCAGCCCCAGGCACCCAGCTGACCCCTGAGGCCAAGGAAGAAGAGGAGGACTCCATAGCTGGGGGAGCACCATCCCAGGCAGCCCCGGACCCCCAGCTGACCCCTGAGGCTGAGGAGGAAGAAGAAGAGGACTCCACAGCTGGGGGAGCACCATCCCAGGCAGCCCCAGGCCCCCAGCTGACCCCTGAGGATGAAGAGGAGGAGGACTCCACAGCTGGGGGAGCACCACCCCAGGCAGCCCCAGGCCCCCAGCTGACCCCTGAGGCTGAGAAGGAAGAAGAGGAGGATTCCACAGCTGGGGGAGCACCATCCCAGGCAGCCCCAGGCACCCAGCTGACCCCTGAGGCTAAGGAGGAAGAAGAGGAGGACTCCACAGCTGGGGGAGCACTATCCCAGGCAGCCCTGGGCCCCCAGCTGACCCCTGAGGCTGAAGAGGAGGAGGAGGACTCCACAGCTGGCCGAGCACCTGCTCCCAGGGCACTGTCCCAGCCCTGCCAGGAGAGGGCCGGCGCTGCCTTGGGCCCGGATCCTGGCACTGCAGAAGGCCCTCCCTCTCTGCAGGATGAAGCCGGCCACACCTCGTGCCCAGACCCTCCTCAGAATACAACAGCCGCAGGACCAGACCTCCCTTCAGGCCCAGGGCCTGTGGCTGCAGCTCCGCCCGTGCCCCCACAGGCCCTCCTGCCCGACTGTCCCACGGCAGGCTGCCCAGCAGGTCCAGAAGCTGTGGCTGCCAGCGGCCTGCAGGCCGCAGGGACCAAGGACACAGAGCCTATGACTTCCCAGAACCAAGCTGTGGCCTTAAGGGCAAGGCCAGCTCTGGAGAACAAGTCCACAGCGCCCCCTGCAGGCCCAGCGCTGCCAGTCGCGGCCCAGGCCCAGCAGGATGACCCGGAGCTAGCCGCAGAGGCCGAAGACGCGAGTCCCACCTCCGGCATGGAGGCCCCCGGCCCCCCTGGGCCTGCCTTTGACATCGGGGGGGCAGCAGCTGCACCTGAGCGGGAGGAGAGTTCCGGAGCCCACGTGCACACGAGTGACGAGGCTGAGAAGCGGAGGCGTGGAGGCCCCAAGCCACTGGCACAGGGACATGGTGGACCCAGGTCAGCACCCCCTGGTGCAGGGGAGACTCCCGGGGTCAGCCAGGGGCAGCCCCCGAGCCCAGCCAGGGAGGGAAAGCGTCCGAGTGGCAAGTCCACCTCGAGGCCCAAGCTTCCCGCCGCCAAGCTGGCAGAGGCTGGGCTGGGCTCCTGCTCCAAGGCCCCAGCAAGGGCTGCTTCCAGGCTGGGCAGGGGCTGCCCCGAAGAGCCTGCCCCGGCTACACCCTGCCGCCAGCCAGAGCCCGTGCTGGGCCTGGGCCGTTCCCAGGTGGTCCCCAGCGTCCTCAGCCCCACCCCACCTCAGCCTCCAGAAGACCCTGCCCGGGCCCTGCCCACTGCACCCCAGCACAGGCACCCGGGCTCCCTCGGCCCCTGCCTGTGCCAGCACCCCCAAGACTCCCTGGACGACGAGGAACCTCCAGACTCTCCGGCTCCCCCGACGTCCAGGGCAAGAGCCCAGCGGGCCACTGCTGCCGTCTCAGGAACCCCGCGGCTGCCAGGGCCCAGGCAGCAGGCGGGCCTCGCCGCCCGCTCCCCGCTCCCGAGCCCCGAGGCAGCCCCCACCGATGCCAAAGACGTGGCCTCGGGGCCTCTGCCCCCCCGCCAAGTGCCTCCTCCACCCGGGCCCAGCAGCCTGGCGGACGCCCCAGGGGCCCCGGCCCCCGAGCCGCAAGAGGACGAGGACAGCCCTGAGGAAGGTGAGGGGCTGAGGGTGGGCAGTTCTGGGTGAGGGAGCCCCGCCCCGCTGCAGCAGGGCCAGGCCTCTCCCTCATGCCTCCCCCCTCCCCCAGACTCACCGCGGGCCCCAGGCTCGGGCCAGCACTCAGACAGTCACGGGGAGTCGTCGGCCGAGCCGGATGAGCAGGACGTCTCGGCACCTCAGCCGGCGCAGTGCCCGGCCCAGGTGCCTGGTCCCAGGGGGAGGGCGGGGCCTCTGGTGGGGGAGGGCGGGGTCACACCGCACCCAGGGACGCTCAGCCCCTGGCCTTTCTTGTCCAGGCCCCGGCCAGCAGCAGCGAGGACACCATCGCCAAAGCCAAGCAGAGTCGCAGTGAGAAGAAGGCCCGAAAGGTGGGCTTGGGGGCACCCGGGTAGGGGCGTCCTCCCCACGGCTAACGAGATCCCAGCCGCAGCAGGGCCTTTCGGCCATGCCAGTGGCCCACACGCCTTCCCCGGGCCTCTGCCCCCCTCTCGGCCCCGGGCCAGCACCAGGCCTGAGCCCCGTCTGCCCCAGGCCTGAGCCCCGTCTGCCCGCTGCCCGCAGGCGATGTCCAAGCTGGGCTTGCGGCAGATTCAGGGCGTCACCAGGATCACCATCCAGAAGTCCAAGAACATCCTCTTCGTCATCGCCAAGCCCGACGTGTTCAAGAGCCCAGCCTCTGACACCTACGTGGTCTTCGGGGAGGCCAAGGTCCCCCCGGCTGGGCTGTGTCTGGGGTGGGGGTGGGGCCGGAGCATGGGGAAGCAGGGCTCGGCTCACCCAGCCATCGTGTGCTGCAGATCGAGGACCTGTCCCAGCAAGTGCACAAAGCCGCGGCCGAGAAGTTCAAGGTACCCTCGGAGCCCTCGGCCCTGGTGCCCGAGTCACTGCCCGGGCCCCGGGTGAGGCCTGAATGTGAAGAGGAGGAAGAGGAGGAGGAGGAGGAGGAGGAGGTGAGGCCGAGGCTCTGGGACCCCGGCTCCGGGGTGGGCTCCACCCAGGGACGCCAGGCAGCGGCCGATACCACCTTGTCCCCCCACAGGTGGACGAGGCCGGGCTGGAGCTGCGTGACATTGAGCTGGTGATGGCGCAGGCCAACGTGTCCAGGGCCAAGGCTGTGCGGGCCCTGAGGGACAACCACAGTGACATCGTGAATGCCATCATGGTGAGTGAGGCTGCCCAGTCCCTGCCCCTCGCCGTCCATGGGCCAGGCAGGGCCCCTCCCCCACACGACCCCCCTGTGCCACTGTTCTGCAGGAACTGACCATGTAGCTGCTGACCAGACGCAGGACCACCGTGCACCTCCCTCCATTGCTGCTCAATAAACCAGTGCCCCTCACACGCTCTGCGCCGTCCTCCTCACCAGCTCCGGGGCCCCTCCGCGCGCTCCGCTCCTGCTGCGGGCACTGCCCAACCCACGGCCTCGGGTGCACACAGAAGGCCCGGGCGAGGCCACGCTGGGTCTATGTGGGGAGGGGGACAGGGCTGGGCACAGGCTGGGCGCCCCAGGCCAGATCTCTGGGTCGACCAGGGGTGGGGGCTCCAGCCCGTAGGCAGTAGGCGGCCTGCCTGGCCTGGCCCTGCCAAGGCAGCTAGAGATGGGACTGGAAATTCAACCTGCAGCAGGCTGGTTTGTACGGGGACTGTGTGTGGCCCACGAACGATGTTACATCCAAACGGCCCCTGGCAGGAGAAAGGTTCCCCAGCCCCTGTACATCCAGGCAACCACACAAGGGCTCTCTCTGGCCTCACCTGATGTCCCGTGACCACCTCTGGCCCAACCCAAGTCAGAGGAAACCCTCCCCGTGAAACCACCCGGGCCCTTCTTGTCCCGCATGAAGTGTGACATCACACGGACCTGGCCACGCTGCCCGGGAGGGCACCCGCACATACCTGGGGGCCACAGAGCCATGGGGGTGCTCCCAGCAGGGCAAGGGGAGCCCACGCGCCTGTGCAACCACTGCCCAGCAGGCCACGGGCTCAGCCTGGGAGCTTCCTGGTTCTCCAGAGGGCAAGGCCACTCAGGTGGAGGAGGTCCCAGCACATCCTGACCCCAGGTCACCTCCCCTCCTGCGAGGCCTGGAGACACAGGGTGGGGCAGCAGGGGGCGTGGGCCGCGGCAGCCCTGCTGAAGACCCTGGACCTGGACTCCCAGATGGAGACGGACCGGCTTAGGCAAGGAGCCGTAGGCAGGCAGTGTCCTTGGGGGACGCAGTACACGGGCCCCTGGGCTCACACCCCGCACACGGCCCCTGCCCCACGTCCACAAAGCCCAGGCCCAAACCAAGACTTCCTGCAGCCTACGAGCGATGTGCACAGTGCTGGGCCCTGCAGCGCAGGTGTGGCCCCAGGGACGGAGACCAGAGAGGACGAGGCACCCAGGGCTTTCACCCAGCCGGAGCAGAAACACGCGGGGCACGAGAGATTAAATTATTCACATTGCAGTAAACTTCTCTTTACGTCTCTGGGAGTTGCAATAGAACACCGTGTGCAAAACAGAGCCGTGCGGCCCGCGAGCAGGGCCGTGTGCGGGCGAGGCTGCGCCCTGCAGGCCCGGGAGGGGCGCGCCCGCCCGCGGCAGCTCTGTGCTCCTTCACAGTAGAGGGCTCGGCCGCCCGGAGCCTCCGGCCCCCGGCCAGCGGGCAGGGCTGCGCCGCGCCCCGTCAGGCCGAGTCCTGGTCCATGCTGCAGCCCAGCGCCTCGATGTCGCTGCTGATGTCCGAGATCATGCGGTCCCACTCGTCGCCCTCCGAGGGCGCCGACCGGTCGTCAGGGCTGCCCGCGGCCCTGTTCCCGTCGGTGGTGGAGGTGGAGGCGGTGCTCAGGGCCCGCCGGTGCCTGCCGAAGCTGTCGGTGATGATGCCACGGCCGTCCTTGACGCCGATGGTCTCCAGGAAGTTCTCGAAGTGCTGGCTGTCCTTCTCGGGGATGAAGGGCCTCAGACCTGCGGCAACACCACAGCGGCACGGCCTTCCCGCGGGGCTCGCCCGCAGGCCTGCAGCTGCCCCGGGAGCAGCCGCCCCGCCCGCGGCCACCTGAGGGCCCGTCCCCCTGCCACCCTGGCCTGCGGACGTGCAGGGCCAGGAGCCCGTGCCCGCCCCTCCCCGGCAGTCCTGCCTCAGAGCCCACAGGTCACAGGTCAGAAAGCGGAGGCCTGCAGCAGTTCTGAAACCGTTTGCTGGATCCCAGTCACAGAGCCAGGCCTCAGCAAGGCCAGTGGCCAGCCCAGGGCGACTGTCCCAGCGAGGAAGGCTACCCCTGTGCTGAGGGTCAGAACCTCTGCTCCCTCTATGGGTGCGGAGGCCCCCGGGAAGACTGTGTGCTGCCTACACAGAGCCCGGGTACAGACAGGCCCCCTGGACCCAAGCTGCCAGCACCACCGTGTGCAAGGGCCCCGTGGGCTTCCCGAGGAGGGACGAGACCTCCCCGGGCCACAGTCAGAGCGGGTGGGGCCTTGCCCACCTGGCCCCAGGCTCCGGGCAGCGAGCCCCACAGCTCAGCCCCTCCCCATCTGAGAGCAAGACAGGAAGGCACTGGGTGCAGACCCCAGTACGTGGAGGCGTGTTCTGGCCGGGGACTGTTCTGGGGAGGCCACGGGGGAGCAAGAGCCAGTGCCGTGCCACCACTTCGGGTCTGCAGGGGGCACAGGCCCAGGGAGGGGGAACCTGCAGCTGTGTCGCAGTCCCCGCCAGGCGTGGGTCAGACACGGTGGGCAGAGCCCAGCTGCCGCCCAGCCCACAGCCACCCTGCCCAGTGTGCGAGCTCTGCAGGGGCCCAGGCTGGTGCTCCCACTCGGGCTGGTGCTCCCTCCCACCTGGGCCCCGCCCCCTCCAGGAGCAGCCCCAGCTCTCCAGCACACTCTTCCCCAGACCGCCGAGTCTGGGTGCTCCCAGCCCCGGCTCGGCTCAGGGCTGCGGGGGCCTGGGGACCCGGGCGCGGCTCACCGAGCAGCAGGAACTTGCGGCTGTCCCCGTAGAGCTGCCGCAGGCTGATGCAGAACTCGTGGACGGAGGCCCCGTGGCGGTACTCATGCAGCAGCGCGGCAAACTGCTGGATCTCCTGGGATGACAGCTTGGTGCGCAGCTGCGAGGGGCAGAGCGGAGCCTTGGCGGGCTGCTGCAGGGGCACGGCAGGCCCAGCGGGGCGCCCCGGGGAGCCGGCAGAGGGCACCCGAGGACGGCCGCCTGGGGCCCCGGCTGGGGGCGCTCCAGTGAGCACACAGCCCGGGCGGGGAGGGGACGGGGTGTGCAGCGCAGCGGGACCCACTCACCGTCAGCATGTAGTCCTGCAGCAGCTCGGCAGCGCTGGTGCTCAGCTCGCTCTCGCTGGCCGTCTTGCCGTGCGGCAGGGCCGGCGCGCAGAAGGACAAGGGCGGCAGGCCGCCGGCGTCCGCAGAGTCCAGGAAGCAGCTGCAAGGAACGGACGCCTGAGCAGGTGGCTTCCCAACCCTCACGGCCCACACCGGGGGCCTGGCTGGCCCCTGTCCTTGAGGGAGCAATGTGGGTGTTTGCCAGTGACAGAGGTGACACCAGGGAAGGCCTGGCCGGGCCTGAGGGTCCCCATGGGGATCTGAGTCGGGGACGGGCCCAGGAGCCGACACAGGGTGAGTGCAGTGCGGTGAGTCTGGGGGCCCGGGCTAAGCGGGGTGGAGCCCAGGAAGGCCGGTGGTGTGTCTGCTGCAGGTGCAGCTCGGGGCTGGGACGCGTGTACTCACAAGGGGCTGGTCTCCGCCTCGTAGGGCTCCTTCATGTCCACTTTGGTGGAAGAGTCATCTGTACAAGACGCAGAAAACAGACAGCCCTCAGGCACGGGCGGCGCTGCCAGTCCGCTCACACGCAGCCGTCAGCCCGGGCCTGGCCTGGC
The DNA here is from genome assembly GCF_051225735.1 of Oryctolagus cuniculus. Taxonomy (NCBI): domain Eukaryota; kingdom Metazoa; phylum Chordata; class Mammalia; order Lagomorpha; family Leporidae; genus Oryctolagus; species Oryctolagus cuniculus. The sequence continues at coordinate 88,803,453 of NC_142882.1, read as the reverse complement.
CTCTGGGGACCTGGAACGTGCGTGTGCCCAGGGTGGGGCTCCTGGACCTGAGTCCACACTCAGCCACAGAGGCCGCCCTCAGCCAAGGGTATCGACAGGTGTCTCTGGGGCGCGGGGCCTCAGGGCCTGGCCCTCTAACCCAGGCCCGTGTGGTCCAGGTCTCCCTTGCAGAGGAGAACTGAATCGAGAGGTTATGCATCCGGGCCCGGGTCACACAGCAGAAGTCCGAGCCAGACAAGCGGACCCCAGCCAGGACACGGCCAAGACCTTGGGGTCCCGGAGAGCCGTGGAGCAGCCGCACGGCTGCCGCTCAGCTGAGTGACAGGCGACTGTCTGAACCCGAGGGAGGGGCCGCGGCGACGCTCAGACAGGAAGCAGGGCGGGACTTCACGAGAGGCAGGTAGGCCCGGGGAAAGGAGGGAGAGGCTGTGAGTAGGAGCAGAGGTGAGAGGTGGGTGGGGGTCTGAACAGCAGCGCCGAGGAGACCCTGTCCCTGACCCCGGGGCTGTGACCTTACACGGCGCGGGCAACCTAGGATAGCCACATGTGACCGCGAGGGTTCCTAACGGGGAGGGAGGGTCAGAGGCAGGAGCGGCTGCAGTGGGCAGGGTGGAGGGGCCGTGGGCCAAGACCCGCAGAAGCCTCTGGACGCTGGACGGACAGGAAAGGGCCGGCCCTGGAGCTGTGGAGGCGGCAGCCCGTGACACCAGGGAGGCCCGTGCTGGGTCCCAACCCGAGAACCCCAGAACCGGTGTGCCGCTGCTCCTGCTCAGCTCTGGGGGCAACGGGAGGAGATGCGTGCCCGCGGGTGCATGTGCGTGTGTGCACGCGGGCACGTGTGCCGTGGCGCGTGAGCACGTGGGGGCTCGGGAAGGCACAGGGCGGGAAGCCCAACGCTGGGGCCCCATCCGATGCACACAACCGCGTATTCGGCAGTAAAAGCCTCAGTGAATCAAAGCTCCCCTGGGAATTGTACGGCCCGGGGCTAACCCCGTCACAACTGGGCGGGGTGACCAGCAGGTCCGCTCACCAGCCCGCTGACCACGTGCAGGGCTGCCCTGGACCAGCAGTGGCCTCAGCCTCAACGTCCCCAGCCCTAAGAATGGGACAAAGGTTGTACCTGTGTGACCGGGGCACCAAGGACTGGCTGAGACAGCACAAGCAGGCAGCAAGGGAAGCCCCCAGGGCTCCCAGGGGGGGCAGGAACCGAGGGCAGCACGTGCAGCGGGGCACACGCTGCTCCCTGGCCCTGCCCTGGGCTGTGCCCGTGTGCAAAGGGCTCCGTGCCATCTGCCGTCCTGGCTGGTAGGGGATGCAGGCTGGGCTGGCGTCCACGCACACAAGCAGCTGTAGGCCACCAACTGCTCTGTTTATGTAGACGCCACTCATCCGCAGCACACTTCTAGCGACAGCGCCCTGTCCTGTGAGACAGCTCGGGCCAGCTCAGCGCGCAGCACGGGTTCTGCCCACCCTGCTCCGGCCCCGGCGTGCTGGTCCAGCTGTGGCACCTCCAGGGCCTTCAGTTCTCCCCAACTCATACGGCCAGCCTGGTCTAGGGGCGGCCTGAGCCCCCTTCCCCAAGTAACAGCAGCCAGGGCCTCAGCCTGCTGCCAGGGAGGCCCCCAGACCTCCACTCAGCCTCCCCAGCACCACGGCCCGGAGCCTGGGGCCTGAGCAGACGTGCTCCCAGCCCCAGCTACACCAGGAAGCACAGCACGCTGGCCCGGGGTCTGTGCCCCTCCCCAAGGGCATCCCCGCCCTGAGCCACAGCTCCGCACTCTTGGGCAGGGGAGTGGGGTGGAGGGCAGGGGAGGGGAGGCCACTCCCGCCGGCTGCCACTCCCACTGGACGTACCGCTGTGCAGGGACAGGTGGTGGGTGGGTGTGGAGGCCCCATCAAAGATGGCTCTGTCCAGGAAGTCGATGGTGGACTCCGTGTAGACGATCTGGAAGACCTGGCCGAGCAGGGCGCACAGCTCCTCCGCAGCGGCCTACAGGGGGCAGCCGCCTGGGTCAGACTGGCAGGCAGGAGACCACGCCCTCCTGGGCGGCTTCCAAGGCACCCGAATGTCTCAGAGGCCAAATATGTTAAGACCAAAGAGCAGGCACAGCCCCGGGACCCCACTGCCATCACTGCCCACAGAGCTGTCCAAAAGGGACCCAGCCAGCCACCCAAGACTCATCTAAGAGGTGGCCTCAGGGGTAGGGACTGGGCCAGGCCAACCGACGGGTCCGTCGGCTCGGTCAGCAGCGCGGTCACCTGGATGCAGCCCCATGCTGTGGAGCAGCTCCCTGCTGGGCCCAATCCCAGCCCAGCCCCCGACAGGGCACATGCAGCAGTGACGGGGGACAGCCAGGCTGCTGCCCGACACACTGTCCGCACTCCCAGGCCGAGGAGGCTGAGCCCAGGCTGCTGAAGGTGGGGTCACTGCTCTGCACCGCCCAGGGCAGACACTGCACGAAGGTGTCAGGTGACTCCCCAGGCACTGCAGCTCCTGGGAGCCGAGGGGAGCCCCAGACCCTAACCCTTGAACTCCCAGCTCCTCTGCACCCCGAGCGATCTGTAAGTAGAGTCCTGAGCTCCGGGGCAGGTCTGGGGGGCAGGTCACCGCACAGGTGGCCCCTGTCCACCTGCCCATCAGCGTGGGGGCAGACGGGGCCTCTTGCAGAATGGTGAGAAGCTCGGCTGTCCTCGCGGGGAGTGAAGGGGACCAGGAGAGCAGAGCTGTGCTGGGGCCAGGCTGTGGGCAGGGCTGAGCCATGGGTGGACTGGGTTGTAGGGGATCGGGCCGAGCGTCAGGGGCAGGGCCGGGGGCTCACCTTGCTCTCCGCGGCCAAGATGACCAGACAGCAGGCCTCCACCGGCCCCACAGTGCTCTCGGACAGGGAGCCTGCGCTGAGGCCTCTGGAACTTTCCGCACACAGACTCTGGCTGGGAGAGATGCCAGGGTCCTGGGCTGAGAAGTGAACGTGCAGGTTAGCGCAGTGAGGGAGAGCAGAGGGAGGGCCCCGCCCCCCCCCCCCCCCGACAGCTCTCAGCGCTGCCCTGGAGACCACCTGTCTCTGGCGCGGGCCTTGTGACCCGGGCAACGGGCCTGCTCCTGATGCACCCTCTGGGCAGCCCCCTCGGCCCCCTTACTCCTCTAAACAAGGGCAGGAGGGGCTGGAGTAGGAGGTGAAGCTGCCACCTGCGATGCCCGCATCCCATCCCATATGAGCACCGGTTTGAGTTCCGGCTGCTCCACTTCTGATCTCGCTCCCTGCTAATGGCCTGGGAAAAGCAGCAGAGGAAGATGGCCCAAGTGCTTGGGCCCCTGCACCCTGTGGGACACCCAGATGAAGCTCCTGGCTCTTGGATTTGGTCTGGTCCAGTGCTGACCGCTGCGGCCATCTGCAGAGAGAACCAGCAGATGGAAGATCTCTCTCTCTCTCTCGCTCTCTGCAACTCTGACTTTATAAATCAATCTTAAAAATGCCCTGAGCCCTGAGCCATGAGCACTTGCCCGTCTTCACACTGCACCCACGTCCCCTGCTGACAGCCACCCGTCCCCACCTGCTGGAGGCCGGGGTCCTCCCAGCACCCTCAGAAGCTTGGAGGAGACACAGGCCAGAGCAGTGATCCACGTGACGAGGAAATGCACACGAGAGCCCGGGCACAGTGGGGACGTGGTCCCTTACAGATGGGGCAGGGGCCAGCGCAGGGGCCAACCCCGACAGTGAGACCCCAGTGCCCACCGGGCAGAGGGCCAGGACATCGTCCCAAGTACTGTGCCTTCATCGAGTCCCAAGGGCTCTGCTGACCTCAGACGGGAGGGTCGATTCCCAGCAGAACCCGTCCCCAGAGCCTCGGGAGGTTCGCGGGCGCCCCCCAGACAACGCCCGGGGCCACACCTGTCTTCAGGACCACCAGGTGCGCAGCGTCGTCCCGGACGTAGGAGACGGCGGCGACGTCGTGGATGGGCACCCTCAGGATGATGTCCTCGCCATCCCTCCAGGCCAGCTTGACGTTGTAGGCCGACAGGCTGAGCACGGCGTCGTGCTCCGGGGTCAGGTGCCCGGGAAGCTGGTGGGCTCGCTGCAAGAGCCCCAGGCGTCAAACGTGGGGCCAGTGTCGCCCCCGTGACCACGCCGAGCGAACGCCGCGTGCCGCTCCCCCAGCACAGCGGGGCACGCCGTGGACCCCAGCACGCTCACCCCATCGGGGGGACTCCTTGGGAAACCTCTTTGGGTTGAGAATGTTCAGAATACCTGAGTGTGAGTTTGGGGAACAGCAAGCCGGAGGCTGAGGCTGACGGGCAGACCGAGGACCGGTCTCCACGCCCAGGGCCGAGTGCACCCGGGGACACAGCGGGTCACCCACCAGGGCGAGGAGTGGGCGGGGCCCCCGGGGGCTAGGTTACCTTCGCGTTGTCGATGAAGTGCAGGATCTCGGTCCTACTCGAGGGGTTCAGGTATCCTGGGATGGACGTTAACTGACCTAAGTACTGAAAGAAAGTGAGAGAAAAAAGTGCTGTGACACACGGGACAGGGGCCGCACCACGGCCACCGCGGGACCACCTGGCCTATGGTCTCTGGCTGGGCTCTGGGGGGGTCCTGAGTTCTCACAGACGCCCACCGCCCCAGCACTGCATCCAGAGGCCTCTCAGGACCATCAGTGGAAACGACAAAAACAGGCACGGGTTTTGAGCTAAGCACGTGCACAGCCCCACTCGAGAAAACCCCATCGACGGAGGGCGCCCACATGCACGGCGCAGGCCTGGCTTCAAGTCCTGCCCCCAGCCTGCAGCTGAAGCCCACCGCGCCCCCCCAACTCTGGGTCCCCGTCACCCAGCGGGACACCTACACTGCACTCCCTGCTACTGAGCTCAGCCTGACCCAGCCCCAGCCCCGGCCCCCGCAGACGCCGGGGGAGCGAACCAGTGGATGGGAGCTCTGTCCAACTCGCTCTCCTCTGCCGCTCCAACAAGTAAACAAGACGATAAAAATAAACGAGCCCGCCAACGGCAAAGGTGCGCACGGCTGAGAAGGGGGTGCTGGGGCGCAAGCTCACGACCTGGAGGCTTAGCCCTGGCGCCAGAGCGTCAGGCGGGCCTGGAGAGGTGGCCAGGCCACGGGGGCCCTGCCTGGGACAGGATCGGCGCCACCGTGCAGGAACAAGCTCGCTACTGCGGACAAAGCTCCTCCGTGGAGGCTGGCCTGCCCCCCTGCTCTCTGCAGCGCCCTCCTCCGCGGGTGACCAGCGGGAAGACCCCCCTTCCTGGACTTCCAGCACCCCCCACCCCGCCCACGACAAATGAATTTCTGCTCACTGCAAGGCACCCAGGCTGAGGAGGTGGTGCAGCTGTGGAGGCCCAGGGCAGGTCGCAGGGCCGCCCCCTACACGGGCTCGGAGCGCGCGGCAGGAAGGGCAGCTCGGGCTCCCGGCCCGGTCTCGGCTCCCCGACACCGCGCGTCTGAGCTGCTCGTTACTTTTAAATGGCTCACGGGTTTCTTCCCAAGAACCAATCCTCAGACTCGGCGCCTCGCAGTCATTCACGGGTCACCTTCAGCTCTCGCGCACGAAGGGATAAAGCAAACCTGTGATTTCCGAACGGCACGGCACGAGATCGGCAGCGCCACGCGCTTGCTCACAAGAAAACTGACAGCCGTCAGTCAGACACTGCCCCAGGAGCCGTCAGATAACGGAGGACGTGGGAAAAACCCGGGGCCCCAAACCAGAGCCAGGCAGCAGGCGCCGAGAGCCATGCCGAGAGCTGCACCTCGCCGGGCGGAAACCCTGGGGCTGCACCGGCGGGGATTGCGCTGGCGAGGGGCTGCGCTGGTGGGGGGCTGCACTGGCGAGGGGCTGCGCTGGCCGGCGCCGCCCAGACACGCACCAGGCTCCCAGGTGAGGAGCAGAGACGGTGCCGGTGCCTCCTCCCGGCTGCGATGGGGTGTAAGCAGCGCCGAAGCACGACCAAGGCGCTCTGTTACCCCCTAAAGACAGGAAAATGCCCACCCCCTCTAGCCTTCCCATGTCTCCCAGGAGGGAGAAGACAACGCAGCAGGCCAGGGGCAGCGACCGGGAAGCACTGAGCCCCGTCACAGGCCCACACCCACACCTCCAGCCCCTGACATCAGGGCGCGCAGGCTACAGACCTGGGCCAAATCCCAGACGGAGGCACCACAAGCATTTCAGCCCTGACCCCACAGCTGCAGCGAGCAGAGCCCGGCCCCCAGCCAGGGGGGCAGAGAGCCCCCACCCAAGACCTGCTCACCGCAGACCTGAGTGCCTGCTGCCCGGCGCAACACAGGCTGCAAGGCGAAGGCCACGGCACAGGGAGCACGCGCCGGCCCGGCCGCGGCAGCCACGCGGGGCTTCAGCCTGGGAATCTGGAGCCATGAGGAGCGTGCGGAGGGCTACAGTGGGGGAGGCGGACAACGCGCAGGAGCCAACGGGGGGCATAAACAGAGAGAAACGCTGAGAGAGACCAGAGACCAGAACACTGCTGGAGAAAACAGACGCTCTGCCGGGCTCGCGCGGACGTGGTGAGGAAGGGGACCCGTGAGCTGGGCGGAGCCAAGAAGCAGAGAGAACCTGGGGTGGGGGCGACTCCAGCCGCGGGATGACCACACGTGTGGTGTGGGGGGACGGGGAGGGCAAGCACGAAGAAACGTGCCAGCGCTGGTGGCTGAGAACCCACCCCCCACCCCACCCCCATTGACGTCAGACACCACCTCACAGACCCGGGAGGACTGCAGGACAGGAAACAGGAAGGGAGTTAGAGACCTGCCCCTGGGCTACCACACGGAGTGCAGAACCCGCGAACGTGGACGCAGGGCTGGGTGCCTGACGCGGGGACACGGACACGAACTACAGCAAACGCTCTTCAGAGGCACGCGAGCCAGAAGAGAGATTTGAAGATTTATTTACTTACTTGAGAGGCAGAGTCAGACAGAGAGAGGCAGAGAGAGAGAGAGCTGCCGCCTACAACATTAGAATCCCATCGGAGCACAGGTGCAAGTCCCAGCTACTCCACTCCCGACGTGCTGGTTCACCCCCGAGATGGCCACCATGGCCGGAGCTGCGCTGATCCGAATCCAGGAGCCAGAAGCATCTTCCAGGTCTCCCACACGGGTGCAGGGCCCAAGCACTTGGGCCATCTTCTACTGTTTCCCAGGCCACAGCAGAGCTGGATAGGAAGAGGAGCAGCCGGGACTCGAGCCGGTGCCCATATGGGAGGCGGGCACTGCAGGCGGATGCTTAACCTGCTGTGCCACAGCGCAGGCCCTAGGGGCGCTACACTGAAGGGGCTGAGAAGATTCTGCCAAGCCACCATCCTGCACTTAGTGGAGGAGAGGAGGGAGCCACCAGGCTCGGCCAGCGGTTGGACGCCACCTGGCATGCCTGCACCCAGGTCAAAGTGCTGGTGCTCCCAACGCCAGCTTCCTGCTCATGTGCACCCTAGGACACAGTGGTGATGGCTCAAGTAGTGGGGTCCCTGCATCCCATATAGGCACTGGTTCCTGTCCCGACAGCTCCACTTCCCATCCAGCTCTCTGCTGTGGCCTGGGAAAGCAGAAGAGGACGGCCCAAGTCCTTGGGCCCCTGCACCCGCGTGAAGATCCTGGCTTTGGATCGGTGCAGCTCCAGCCATTGTGGCCATCTGGGGAGTGACCCAGCGGATGGAAGACCTCTCAGTCTCTCTCTCTCTCTCTGCCTCTGACTCTCTGTAACTCTTTCAAATAAATAAATAAATCTTAAAAAAAAAAGTGGATGTAGATTGTCAATCTGTATTGTAAACTGAGGGTAACCACTAAAGAAATTTAGGGCAGTATAATAAATATGGCAAAAGAGAAAAATGCAATCATATAAAATGTTCAAACAGAGCCATAGAGGGCAGAACAAGAGTGGAAGATGGAAAGAATAAGGCAATAAAGGGAAAATTATAAATAAGGTAAACATAAACCCAGTTGTATCAATAATTACTTTAACTGCAAGACAAGTTAAAAGACAGAGATTGTCAGAGTGGATTTTAAAAGAAATCAAGACTCAAGTACATGCTGTCTACAAGAAAATCAGTTTAATTAAAGACGCACACGGATTAGAAACAACAGCACAGCAGAGTAAGCCACCACCTGCAGCACCGGCATCCCATATGAGCACAGGTTCAAGTCCCGGCTGCTCCACTCCCGCTCCCGCTCCCTGCTACTGTGCCTCAGAAAGCCCGGAGACGCCCAAGTGTTTGGGCACCCACCACCACGCGGGGACCTGGATGGAGCTCCAGGCGCCTGGCTTTGGCCTGGCTCGGTTACAGCCAATGCAGCCATCGGGGAGTGAACCAGCGAACAGATCGCTCTGCCTCCCTCTCTCCCTCTCTGTAACTCTGCCTTTCTAACAAGTCAGTCTCACTGAAGAAGGAGATAACAGGAGGGAGAACACCACGCTAATTCCCCGGAGGAGGAAGCTTGAGGGGCCGCAGAGGACACGTCCCAAAGTTCGTGGGCAGACGGAACTGCAAAGCGAGTTTGTTTCAGAGGGAAAAGTTTTGAAATCCATGCATATTTCTTTCATAATGTGTACTTCTCGTGAACTCTTTTTTTTTTTTTTTTTTTTTTTGACAGGCAGAGTGGACAGTGATAGAGAGAGACAGAGAGAAAGGTCTTCCTTTGCCGTTGGTTCACCCTCCAATGGCCGCCGCGGCCGGCGCACTGCGGCCGGCGCACCGCGCTGATCCGATGGCAGGAGCCAGGAGCCAGGTGCTTCTCCTGGTCTCCCATGGGGTGCAGGGCCCAAGCACCTGGGCCATCCTCCACTGCACTCCCTGGCCACAGCAGAGGGCTGGCCTGGAAGAGGGGCAACCGGGACAGAATCCGGCGCCCTGACCGGGACTAGAACCCGGTGTGCCGGCGCCGTTAGGCGGAGGATTAGCCTGGTGAGCTGCGGCGCCGGCCTTATGAACTCTTAAAACATTTTAAAATTTATTTATTTATTTCAAAGGCAGAGGCCGAGACATTTTCTACCCCCTGAATCGGTTCGCTGCCCAGATGCCTGCAACAGCCAGAGGTGGGCCAGGGGTCCAGGAGTCAATCCAGGCCTTGGGCAGGGGTGGCTCCAACACTCGGGCCCTGCAGCCCAGGAGGAGGCCTGGATCCAGCCCAGACTCCTGCCTCCACTCAGAGCAGCACACGTCTGCTCGGGCTCACACGGCGCACTCACCAGCCAGTGCACACACTCGGTCGTGAGTGCACCGTGCCAATCTAAGGAATAAAAACCACACATGTGCACCCAGATCACAGTGCAGTTCTCTGAGACACAATCTACCCCAATCCACGCGAGGGGAAACAGCGCGACGGCCTGTACTCTACTAAAGATACTAGATCTTGGCCGGTGCCACGGCTCACTAGGCTAATCCTCCTCCTGCGGCACCGGCACACCGGTTCTAGTCCCGGTCAGGGCGCCAGTTCTGTCCTGGTTGTCCCCCTTCCAGACCAGCTCTCTGCTGTGGCCTGGGAGTGCAGTGGAGGATGGCCCAAGTCCTTGGGCCCTGCACCCCATGGGAGACCAGGATAAGTACCTGGCTCCTGGCTTCAGATCAGCGCGGTGCACCCGTCGCAGCGTGCCGGCCGCAGCAGCCATTGGGGGGTGAACCAACAGCAAAGGAAGACCTTTCTCTCTGTCTCTCTCTCTCTCTCTCACTGTCCACTCTGCCTGTCAAAAAAAAGAAAAAAGAAAAAAAAAGAAAAAAGAAAGAAAGAAAGAAAGAAAAGAAAAGATACTAGATCTTTACAGGCCGAGTGGTTCACCAGTGAGGACCACCAGTCCTTTAGGTGGAAACTGTACCAACTCGACCGTCTTCTCTAGACAGAAACACCTCCTAACCCATCCGGCGAGGCCCCGGCACCTCAGTACCAAAACCAGACAAAGGCCCAAGCAGGCAGGCATCGGAGCAGCGGCTCACCGCCACCTGTGCTGCCGGCATCACCCCATACTGCAGTGCCCGGTTCAAGTCCCAGCCACTCCCTTTCCAATCCAGCTTCCTGCTAACGTGCACCCCTGCCCCCCTCGTGGATGACCTGGACTGAGTTTCAGGCTACACATCTAACAACTGGCTCCCGCTTAGCCTGTCATCAAGAGGGCTTTCCAGGGGCTGGCGCTGTGGTGTAGCGGGCAAAGCCACCACCTGCAGTGCTGGCATCCCATGTGGACGCCAGTTGGAGACCCGGCTGTTCCATTTCCAATCCAGCTCTGCTATGGCCTGGGAAAGCAGTGGAAGACGGCCCAAGTGCTTGGGCCCCTGCACCCACATGGGAGACCCGGGAGAAGCTCCTGACTCCTGGCTTCAGCTTAGCCCAGCCCTGACCATTGTGGCCATTTGGGGACGGAACCAACAGATAGGAGATCTCTCTCTCTCTCTCTCTCTCTCTCTCTCTCTCTCTGCAGAGGCTCCCATGTGGGTGCTTTGAGTCCCAGCTGCTCCACTTCTAATCCAGCCCCCTACTGATGTGCCTGGGAAGCAGTGGAGGACGGCCCATGTCCTCGGCCCCTGCACCCATGTGAGAGACCCGGGTGAACTGGCTCCTGGCTTTGGCCTGGCCCAGCCCTGGCCATTGCGGTCATCTGGGGAATGAACCAGCGACGGAACCTCCCCCACCCCGCCCTCTCCTTCTCCGTAACTATGACTTTCAAATGAGTAAATACATCTTAAGAAGCAGCCGTGGTGGTACGGCAGTGCGGCAGAGGAGTGAAGACAAACACGCGGGCGAGTGGAGCAGCGCGCAGCACCCAGAGAAACCCGCCGTGTGCTCAACTGGCTGCCAAGATTACAGTGGGCAAGGAAGGCTACTCAACCAACCGTGCGGGGACAACGGGGTGTCCACAGGTGGGGGACAACGGGGTGTCCACAGGTACAGGGACAACGGGGTGTCCACAGGTGGGGGACAACGGGGTGTCCACAGGTACAGGGACAATGGGGTGTCCACAGTGCGGGACAACGGGGTGTCCACAGGTGGGGGACAACGGGGTGTCCACAGGTACAGGGACAACGGGGTGTCCACAGGTGGGGGACAACGGGGTGTCCACAGGTGGGGGCCAACGGGGTGTCCACAGTGCGGGACAACGGGGTGTCCACAGGTACAGGGACAATGGGGTGTCCACAGTGCGGGACAACGGGGTGTCCACAGGTGCAGGGACAACAGGGTGTCCACAGGTGGGGGACAACAGGGTGTCCACAGGTGGGGGACAACGGGGTGTCCACAGGTGGGGGACAACGGGGTGTCCACGGGTGTGGGGACAATGGGGTGTCCACAGGTGCAGGGACAACGGGGTGTCCACAGGTGCAGGGACAACGGGGTGTCCACAGGCCGAGGAACCACAGTGAATACAAAATTAACTCAAAATTGGTCAGATGCCCACGACTGCCCGACTCCCAGGAGAGAAGACAGGGCAGACGCCCCACAGCGCCGTGCTCACTCAGGGCTTCCTGGACAGAACTGCGCGCTCAGGCCACGAAGCCAGCAAGTCGGATCCTTTCAGAAACGTGTATTCACAGTTCAGCTTTTGATTGCTGTGGTAGGAACCTACCAGAGTTTGCTTAAATGTATCAACTTGGTGTAAATGTTCACCCACTGAAGAAATCTTGTTTCTAGTTTTTGTCTATTTCACATAAAACTGCTATGAAAATGCACATAAAGAAAGAGACTGATCTGAAAAGCAGAATGACAGGCAGAGAGGGAGAGGCAGAAACAGCGATCTCCCATCCGCTGGTCACTCCCCACATGGCTGCAGCAGCTGGGGCTGGGCCAGGAGCTCCACGGGTGCTCCCACGTGGGCGGCCAGCACATGCCACGGCAACCCCCAGTGCTGTCCAAAGGGGCGGCGCTGGCCTGGCACAAGCCCCTGGGTACCTCTGACGGCTCTGAACAGAGCATCCAGGGTGACACTGACACACGGGGACACCCACGGCCGACGAGGTCCTCTATGGGGCAGGGCACAGATCAGTAGGAGCGCGCACGCCCAGTCTGTCCTCTGCACAAACCGGGGCGAGGACGAAGATGGCAGTGGAGAGCTTACACTGAACTAGGGGAGCCCTGACCAGAGGAGACAACACGGTCTTGGGTACAGAGAGTGTGGCTACTGATGGAGCAAGCACGTCTCTCCCAAACCCAGCAGGAACCATTCCCACGGGATGGACAACAGCATGCACTCGTGGGCTCCACCCATGTCCCAGACCCCAGGACACCCAGCAGAGCTGACGGAAGCCTCCCGTGGGTCACCCCTCCAACCTCAGGGCACCCAACTCAGCAGCCGGGGCGGAAAGCCTAAGCCTGGCCACCGCGGCCGTCCCCTCAGGCAGATCTGTCAGTGGAATTACGAATCTGCCGTCCGGGTGAGCTGTCGTACCCTGGGCGGCCACACGGGGGCCCCGCGTCTGCAGGCAGGTATGGGTTTGCCTCTGCCTGCAGGACCAGCGGGCCCCAGCCTTTTCTTGCTCTCAGGGAGGTCCTGCTGCCCACCCAGGGCTGCCAGCCTGGAGATGTGCAATGACAGAGCACGCTGGGAGCAGACCTCCTCTCCCCCCGTCCCCACGTGGTGCGGGGCTCCGAGCGGGCAGGACACAGAGCACTGGGACCCACAGTACGGAAGCAGAAGCGTGCTGAGCGCCACAAGCCAAGCAGCCGCTGCGGGCAAGGGGTGTTCGTGCCTGCGTCCCCTCCCCGCAGGCCGCACAGCTAGGGAGGCCCTGGCCCGTGGAGGCCCAGTGAGAGCCAGCTGCGGCTCCGCATGCCAGCTGTCAGGTAAGAGAGGAGGCGGTGCTCTGAGCGGCAGGTGGCAAGACCACCTCGGGGAGCCGGGGCGAGGTCGGGGCCTCACTCATCCTTGGGTTCCCCGGCCTGAGTGGGTACACGGCAGTGGGAAAGGGCTGGGGGACCCAGGTTCTGCCCGAGGCAAAGCAAGACCAGGAGGATCACCATCAGCCAGGGGAAGAGATGCCCGACGGGCAATGGAGGAGGAAGACAAGGACTACAGGGACAGCCCTGGACCACGGGCAGGGTGAGGGCCGTGCTCCACCTGGCAAGGCTTCCAGAACACCCAGCACCTGTGCAGGGGTGAGGGCAGGCGCGGGGCGGATGCGGCTCTCAGCCTTGGCGGACACCCCAGTGCTCTGCCTTCCCAGAGCCGCCCAGGCCTCCACTGCCTGCCTCCTTCCCTCACTGCCCGCCGGTGACCGCCAAGTCTGGCCCATCTGTGCCACAGCAGGCATCAGGACGGCAGCCAGCGGGAGGTGACCCCTGAGCCTACACTTCTCACACACCTTCTTCTCTGCCTCCCTCCCTCCCTCTCCTAAGAAAACCCCACACACACACTGGCCACACACAACCAATACCCCTACACACACCTGCCACACACAACCAATACCCACACACACACCGGCCACACACAACCAATACCCACACACACACTGGCCACACACAACCAATACCCACACACACACCAGCCACACACAACCAATACCCACACACACACCGGCCACACACAACCAATACCCCTACACACACACTGGCCACACACAACCAATACCCACACACACACCGGCCACACACAACCAATACCCACACACACACTGGCCACACACAACCAATACCCACACACACACCAGCCACACACAACCAATACCCACACACACACTGGCCACACACAACCAATACCCCTACACACACACTGGCCACACACAACCAATACCCACACACACACCGGCCACACACAACCAATACCCACACACACACCGGCCACACACAACCAATACCCATGCACGAAGACCAGCCACACACACACACACCAGCCACACACAACCAATACCCACACACAAAGACCAGCCACACACAACCAATACCCCTACACACACCTGCCACACACAACCAATACCCACACACACACCAGCCACACACAACCAATACCCACGCACACACTGACCACACACAACCAATACCCACACACACACCAGCCACACACAACCAATACCCACGCACACACTGACCACACACAACCAATACCCACGCACGAAGACCAGCCACACACACACACCAGCCACACACACACACACCAGCCAGTTTCAGGCTCTGCTGCTGCACTTCACAGCCAAGGGCTGACTTCCGTAAGGAGCTACGAGCAGTGGGAGCTGCCTGGAGGGACAGCCTCCAGCCGCACCTGGAAGCACCAACTGTGACAACGCCTTACGGCACAGACTGGCAAGACCAACGGCCTCGCGCGCGGCGCTGTGCCCGGGCTGCAGAGCGGTCCTCTGGGACACCAGCACGGGCAGGGCTCTAGGCCCCGACGAAGAGCCGCCGGGAAACGTCTGGCAAGTTAAGAAGGAACTCAACCCGTCTGAAACCCAGAAAAGCCACTCTGGGATTTTTCCTATGTAAATTTACCCACAGTCAAATATGTGTGACTCAGGAAACAACCTAAACATGTACGAAAGGTCACTGGTTAAATACAACTCGGTATCTCTCTCTGAGGAAGTCCCGTGCAGCCATCAGAACGATGGGGCAACTTCACGTGCCCCTCCGGGAATGCACGGAGACATGGGGACACATCACTGGCTGCAGAGAGCAAGGCGGGGCCGGCGCTGTGGTGCAGCGGGTAAAGCCTCCGCCTGCAGCGCTGGCATCCCAAATGGGCACCGGTTCAAGTCCCGGCTGATCCACTTTCTTTTTCTTTTTTTCTTTTTCTTTTTTTTTTTGACAGGCAGAGCGGACAGTGAGAGAGAGACAGAGAGAGGTCTTCCCTTTTTTGCTGCTGGTTCACCCTCCAATGGCCGCCGCGGCCAGCACGCTGCGGCCGGCGCACCGCGCTGATCCGATGGCAGGAGCCAGGTGCTTCTCCTGGTCTCCCATGGGGTGCAGGGCCCAAGCACTTGGGCCATCCTCCACTGCACTCCCGGGCCACAGCAGAGAGCTGGCCTGGAAGAGGGGCAACCGGGACAGAATCCGGCACCCCGACCGGGACTAGAACCCGGTGTGCCGGTGCCACAAGGCGGAGGATTAGCCTAGTGAGCCACGGCACCGGCCTGCAGCTGATCCACTTTCAATCCAGCTCTCTGCTATGGCCTGGATGGCTCAAGTCCTTGGGCCCCTGCACCCGCACGGGAGACCCGGGTCTTCCTGGAGCTCCTGGCTTCAGATCAGCTCTGGCCGTTGCAGCCATTTGGGGAGTGAACCAGTGCATGGAAGACTTCTTTCTCCCTCCCTCCCTCTCTCTCTCTGTAACTCTGCCTCTCAAATAATAAATAAATTCTTTAAAAAAAAAATAAATAAAGGAGCAAGGGCAGGAGCAGGCGCTGTGGCACAGTAGGTTCAGCTGGATCCAGCTTCCTGCTATGCGCCTGAAGTTAGCGAAACATGGCCCAAGTACCTGGGCTCCTGACGTCCATGTGGGAGACCACCGTGGGGTTCTGGGCTCCTGGCTTCAGCCCGGCCCAGACCTGGCCTGGCAGCCACAGCCATCTAGACAATAAACCAGTGCGTGGAAACTCTCTCTCCCCGTGCCTTTCAAATACGTAAATTAACAAAAAGAAAAACAGAAAAGAAACTGGTGCCTGAGGTTCTTCCCAGAGGAACGACCACATCTCACCAGGGACCAGTCTGAACTCCGGACTTCTGAGCCACGGACATGATTACACGTTCAGCTTAAACACACTGATAAACAACAACAGCTCACCAAGAAGTTCCTCGGATTTGGACTCAGAGATGTGATTCGTGGCCACTGCACCCCGGGAACCACGTGAACGCTGCAGGCGCACGCAGCAGGCACTCCAAAGACAGGGGCGAATTCCCTCTCTACTCCTCTGGTCACGTCCGTCACAAACACAGGGCACCTTCCAGGAGGCCGCCCGGAGTGTGGGGGCTGTCTCCTCACCACTGTCACTGCTTCCATTTTATCAACGCCAGAAAGTGCAGTCGTAAAAGGCTTTTTCATACAGAAAAACCAACCATCTCCCATCCCAGCCAGGGCAACCCTGGAAGCCACGAGCAAGAGGCAGCCTCGCCGAGGCTGCTCCTCTGGATCCAGGCCAGGCGTCTAATTCCCAGGTCCCATCAGCTGGGGCGTCACCTGCTAACTCCCGGTTACATCACCGCTGCCGCCTCCCTCCCCTCTTCCTCACAGCCGAGCCAGTCTCCTTCATCGCCACTTAGTGCTTGTGTCACTTTGTCACACATCTTCCACGTCACTGCCAAGCCAAGCAGTAAAGAAATCAGCAGTCTGTTCACGCACAGCCTTTCTTTATAGTTAAGTTTTCACTTTGACATGATGGTAAATTTGCACGCCGCAGGGCAGTGTGCGCCCTTTCCCCGCCACCCGAGGCCACCTCCTGCCGCGCCCCACAGCAGTGCAGCTACGTGTGGGTTTCTGAGAAGCTGACAAACCCTTTTCCTCAACAGCTGCACTGTTTCCCACCGTCACCAGCAACCTGAGGGACTCCACTCCTCCGGGCCCTGGGTCCTGGCCTCGCCTGGGGCTCTCACTGTCCCACCGAGCCCTTCCGTGTCTGTGTCCTGACGGCTCACTGCGGTTTTAACGTCCGCGTCTCCAACGGTTGGCAGATTTCATGTGCTTATCTGCCGCCTGTGCATTCTCTTCCAGGAAATGTCTTTCTTTTATCCATGTTCTAATTGATTGCTCTTTTACCGTTGAGCTTTAAGAGTTTTTAGGGGCCGGTGCTGTGGCATAGAGGGTAAAGCCACCACCTGCAGCACTGGCATCTCATATGGGCACTGGTTCAAGTCCCAGCAGCTCTACTTCCAATCCAGCTCCCTGCTATGGCCTGGGAAAGTAGTGGAAGATGGCCCAAGTCCTTGGGCCTCTGTACTCAAGTGGGAGACCTGGAAGAAGCTCTTGGCTCCTGGCTTTGGATAGGTGCAGCTCTGGCTATTGCAGCCATCTGGAGAGTGAACCAGTGATGGAAGACCTCTCGCTCTCTCTCTCTACCTCTACCTCTCTATAACTCTTTCAAATAAATAAATAAATCTTTTTTAAAAATGATTTTAAGTATTGTTTTTCCTGCTCATACAGATTTTAAAATAATCTTGTTTACAGCTACAAAAAAATTTTATTGAGAGCTTGACAGGAATAGTTATCATTCACTTTTTTCTTTTGGATAGGCAGTTAGAAAGTGAGAGAGAGAGAGACAGAGAGAAAGGTCTGCCTTCCGTTGGTTCACCCCCTAAATGGCTGCCACGGCCGACACACTGCGCTGATCCGAAGCCAGGAGCCAGGTGCTTCCTCCTAGTCTCCCATGCGGGTACAGGGCCCAAGCACTTGGGCCATCCTCCTCTGCCTTCCCGGGCCACAGCAGAGAGCTGGACTGGAAGAGGAGCAACCAGGACAGAACCTGGAGCCCCAACCAGGACTAGAACCCGGGGTACCAGCACCGCAGGCAGAGGATTAGCCTAGTGAGCCACGGTGCTGGCTAGTATCATTCACTTTTAATCACTTTACATGAACTTGGAGGGAACTGACACACGAACTTGGCTGGGTCTTCCAATCCATGAACATGGTATGTCTCTCCATCCATTCAGATCTCTGCTGGTTTCCATCAGTGCTGTGTCCTTTTCAGCATGCAAACACCATACATGCTTTGTAACATTTATACTTAAGTGTTTCAGTTTTTGGCAACTGTAAGTGAAAAGGCATTTTTAAACTTTGGTGTTCACATAGTCCTTGTTCCTTTATCTTGTTTTCTGGGTTTTTATCAGGAACGGGTGTTGCATTTTCTCAAACGCCTTTTCTATGCTGGCTGATAGGATCATGAGGTTTTTCCTCCCTTTGCTTGTTAATATGATGGGTTCCATTTTTTAATACCGAGCCAACCTAGCATCCTGGGAGTCAACCCCACTGTCATGGTGTATACTTCTCATACGTTACGGAATGCTATTGGCCAGCATTCTGAGAAAGGGCTTTGTGACTCTATTTTATTTATACTGTTTTCATCTGATTTTGTATCAGGGTGATACTGCCTTCAGAAACTGAGTCAGAACGTGTTCTCGCCCTGTTTTTCTGGAAGATATTGTGTAGAATGAGATAAGAGGTTGTAGAGAAATGGTGCTAATTCTTTAGATGTTTGCTAAGACTTCCTGGTGAAATCATCTGGGCCTGAAGAAATCTTTTATGGAAGTTTTCATATTTTTAAAGAAGAGTTTAGTTAGGGGCTGGTGCCATGGCGTGGCAGGTTAAGCTGCTGCCTTGCAACGCCAGCATTCCATGTGGGCGCCGGCTCATGTCCTGGCTGCTCCACTTCAGATCCAGCTCCCTGCTAATGCTCCTGGGAAAGTGGAGGAAGATAGCGCGTGCATGGGCCCCTGCACCCACACAGGAGACCCAGAAGAGGCTCCTGGCTCCTGGCTTTGGTTGCGGCCATTTGAGGGGTGAACCTGCAGATGGAAGATCTCTGTGTCTCCCTCTCTCTGTCTCTTATCTCTGCCTTTCAAATAAAATAAATAAATCTTTTTAAGAAAGATTTAGTTAGTTAGTTATTTGAAAGAATGAAAGAGAGGGACAGAAGGCAAGAGGTCTCCCATCCTCTGGCTCCTTACCCAAATGCCACAACAGTCAGGGTTCATCCAGGCCAAAGCCAAGGGCTGGACACTCCATCCTGGTCTCGCATGTGTGTGGCAGGGAACCAAGGACTTGGGCCATCCTCTGCTGCTTTCCCAGGTGCATTACAGGGAACTGGATCAGAGGCGGAGCAGCCAGGCCTACCAGCACTCCGATATGAGACACTGGCGTGGCAAGCTGCTGTTCAAACTGCTGCACCACGAAACCAAGCACTGGCAGTTTTCAAATTAGATGATGAATTTCTGTGCTAGGTCTAGGGCTACCCAAGCCACCCACCACACCTGCGACGCGCAGCGGCCGGGGGCTCCAGGAGCTGGTCCACTTCCTGGCCGTGCTTCTGTGTGCTCCCCCTGCAAGGCCCGGCATTGAGGAATGCCGCCGCTCCCTCTGCTGTCCAGGCTTCTGGCAAGAAACCCGCTGTGATCCGAGCTGCCCTCCGGGGGCGGAGCATTCACGTGTCTTCACACCTCAGAAGCTTCACTCTGCTGTCTCGGCGTGGATTCTGTCTGTGGTTGCTCGGGGCAGTGCCGCCCTCACAAAGTGGATCTCTCGGTCACTCATTTGTCCAATTAGAGACGTTCCAGCCATTCCGACCCGAGCGTCCTCCCCTCCATTGGGGACAGGACTGGGGTTAGCCCAGCCCGTGCTGGCTGTATCAGGCCCTCGGAATCGCTTGGTCTGGCCTTTGCCAAGGCAACTGCAGGTGGCACTTGGAATTCCCTAAGTCTAGAGCAAGCTCATTCTTAAGCTGACAACTTTGCGTGGCCCACGAATGATGCTATAAATACCACAGGGCCCTGGCAGGAAACAGGCTCCCAGCCCTGCTCCAGGCCCTCGGGAGGAGGGGCCACCACCTCCTCACCCCAGCTGGAGCCGCCCTGGACAGCTGGGAGGGGGCTCTGCTCTTCACAGCTGGCGTGGCAGCCCCTCGGGGGGTCTCCACTGATACCCAGATTCCCCAGGGCTCCCTAGGGGGCTGCTGCCGTCTGCAGGGATGAAGGCCCTGCTGCCCACTCGGCCTGCCCGCTGGTGGGCACAGGCAGGCCAGTGTTTCCGGTCATTCTTGGCGCCCCTGGGTTGCTGGCTCCTCAGCTCCCAGGCTGGGCTGCGTGAGGCCAAAGCAGAACCTCAAACCTCGCCACATGGCCTGAGGTCCCAGCCAGCCTGCTTTCCAGCTTTTGGGGGTCCTCCTACGGGGCTGCTTACCAGACGTGCCGGGAGACCACACGCACTGCCCAGCAGGACGGACAAGCTCGTCTGCTCCACCTTCCCTCAGGACAGGAGCCAACCGCTCGCCTGTTTCTCTGGGGGAGCCGGCTCCCTGTGCCCGTTCCCACGCCCCCGCTCTCTGACAGCCGTCAGCAGCTCGTCCCCACACCCACGGTGAGGTCCGCACTGCCCTCCCAGAGACGCTAGCTTGCTCCTCACATCCTCGTCCTCCATGGCCGCCCTTTTCTGTTTTATTCAATGATGGCGTACGTTTGAGCATCTTCCTGTGAATCCGTGGACTCTGCACCAGCGCTGTGTTATAAATAACAGGTGAGTCTGAGGGACTCCCGGCACTGCACCACAAACCCGTCACACCTCCCCCGTGACTCCCCGACAGGCTCAGGTGCTGCTGCTTTTCAGACCTGGGCCTCGTGGGGGCGCCGTCGAGTCCATCAGTGAATCCTGCAGCACGCTCGGGGCTCCGAGCTGACAGCTCCCTCCCACTCTCCTTCATCTTCAATCTTCATCCCACGGTTGCAGCTGGAACCTCCTGGATCCGTCTACTTTCTTTCTTTGTCTTCTGGTTATTCTTCCTGGGAGTTTTTTTGACTTTTATCTTCCAACCCCTCTACTGAATTTTTTAAGAAACACACTTCTAATGCCAACAGCTCTTCCCTCACTTTTTCTTGATTTAAGTGTAGAATCTCGGGGCCAGCATTGTAGCACAGCCGGCTAAGCTGCCGCCTGCAATGCCAGCATCCCATGTGGGCACCAATTCCAGTCCCGGCTGCTCCACTTCTAATCCAGCTCCCAGTCAGTGAGCCTGGGAAAGCAGCAGAAGATGGCCCAAGTGCCTGGGCACCTGCACCCACATGGGAGACCCGGATGGAGTTTCTGATGGAGCGAGGTCAAGGAGCTTTGGGTCTGTGCTGACCTCTCTCCCGCACACAGCAAGCAGGCCCCATTTCTCCACCTGCTAGCACAGCCCCCACACCTGCACTGCTGGGCTCTCCACCAGCGGAGGAGTCCAGCCGTCAGCTCCTCCCAAGCTCTCTCCCCTCTCCCAGCTCAGCAGCTCGGCCCCAGGGTCCAGCCCCAGCCAGCCCCAGCCCAGCCCCTCCCAGCTCACCCTGTGACCTCCCAGGACCTCGCCATCCGGCCTGAGCTCCCCCTCCATCTCGGCAGCCCAGCTTTAGCTCAGACCCCCAGGCCCCTTCCCGCCACTCTGTGCTATAAGAACCGCTAGTCTGTAAGGGAGGGGCTCGCTCTCTGCTGCGCCTGCACCTGGGACGGAGCCCCCCAGGCTTCACCCTTCCGAGCAGACCTGGCCTGGCTGTGGCTGCATGCTCTGTCTCTTCTGACAGCTTCAGGCTCCTGGCTTTGGCCTGGCCCAGCCCTGGCCGTTGTAGCCATTTGGAGTCAACCAATGGATGCAAGATTTCTCTTTCTCCCTCTCTAACTCTTCAAATGAATAAATCCTTTAAAAAATAAAATTAGGGGCTGGCACTATGGCATAGTGGGTAAAGCCGCTGCCTGCAGTGCCAGCATCCCATATGGGCACCGGTTCAAGTCCCTGCTGCTCCACTTCCAATCCAGCTCTCTACTATGGCCTGGGAAAGCAGAAGATGGCCCAAGTCCTTGGGCCCCTGCACCCATGTGGGAGACCTGGCTCCTGGCTTCAGATCAGCGCAACTCTGGCTGTGCGGCCATTTAGGGAGTGAACCAGTAGATGGAAGACCTCCCTCTCTCTCTCTGCCTCTGTGTGACTCTGCCTTTCAAATAGATAAATAAATCTTTAAAAAATAAATAAATTTTAAAAAGTAGAATCTTGTCATTTCACCATCAGTATAACCACTTAAGTTCTGAAAACAGTACATACAGTTTTGTATGTGATCCACGAGATTATAATGGAATGAAAAAGTCCCTTTGCCGAGTGACACCAGAGCTGCCTCATGCTGTAGCACAGCACAGCCCTACGTGCACATGGCCGTGTGCGTGTAAACACACCCAGGGCACTACCAGCCACAGGATGGCACACACCAGCAGCTGGGGCGGATGACATTGAGCGACTGTGACGCACAGCTGGGGATGGCTGACACTGAGCAACTGTGACACACAGCTGGGGCAGCTGACGCTGAGTGACTGTGACACACAGCTGGGGACGGCTGACGCTGAGCGACTGTGACACACAGCTGGGGCAGCTGACGCTGAGCGACAGTGACGTATAGCTGGGGGCTGACACTGAGCTGCTGTGACACACAGCTAGGGGCTGACACTGAGTGGCTGTAACACACAGCTGGGGACGGCTGACGCTGAGTGACTGTGACGCACAGCTGGGGATGGCTGACACTGAGCAACTGTGACACACAGCTGGGGCAGCTGACGCTGAGCGACTGTGACACACAGCTGGGGACGGCTGACGCTGAGTGACTGTGACACACAGCTGGGGATGGCTGACACTGAGCGACTGTGACACAGCTGGGGATGGCTGACACTGAGCAACTGTGACACACAGCTGGGGCAGCTGACGCTGAGCGACTGTGACACACAGCTGGGGACGGCTGACGCTGAGTGACTGTGACACACAGCTGGGGATGGCTGACACTGAGCGACTGTGACACAGCTGGGGATGGCTGATGCTGAGCGACTGTAATACACAGCTGGGGCAGCTGACACTGAGTGACTGTGACACACAGCTGGGGGCTGACGCTGAGTGACTGTGATGCATAGCTGGGGGCTGACACTGAGCCGCTGTGATGCACAGCTGGGGACAGCTGACGCTGAGTGACTGTGACGCACAGCTGGGGACAGCTGACACTGAGTGACTGTGACGCACAGCTGGGGATGGCTAACGTTGAGCGACTAACACACAGCTGGGGGCTGACGCTGAGCGACTAACACACAGCTGGTGATGGCTGACGCTGAGCAATTGTGATGCACAGCTGGGGACGGCTGACACTGAGTGACTAACACACAGCTGGGGACGGCTGACGCTGAGTGACTGTGATGCACAGCTGGGGGCTGACGCTGAGTGACTGTGACGCACAGCTGGGGGCTGACGCTGAGTGACTGTGATGCACAGCTGGGGGCAGCTGACGCTGAGTGACTGTGACGCACAGCTGGGGGCTGACGCTGAGTGACTGTGATGCACAGATGGGGGCGGCTGACGCTGAGTGACTGTGACGCACAGCTGGGGGCGGCTGACGCTGAGTGACTGTGACGCACAGCTGGGGGCGGCTGACGCTGAGTGACTGTGACGCACAGCTGGGGGCGGCTGACGCTGAGTGACTGTGACGCACAGCTGGGGGCGGCTGACGCTGAGCGACTATGACACACAGCTGGGGGCGGATGACGCTGAGTGACTGTGATGCACAGCTGGAGGTGGCTGACGCCGAGTGACTGTGACACCAGCTGCGGTACACAGCTGACAGCTGAGTGCATCTTGCTTCTAGATGTGGCCACTGGAAGACAGTGTGCTGTGCTGCACTGGCACAGCCTCCTGATGGCACCAGGAGGCCACATCCAGTCACCCACCTGTCCTGTCTTTGCTTCTGGGAGTGTGCCCTTTGTGATGGTCACACACAAGCACCAAGTCACCCGCGACGCGTCAGGGGATCCGCGCCTGCATTTTACAGCTTCTTCCCTTATCTTCCACATGGTTGTTTTTCATTCACACTGAGTTTCTGGGTTTGTCTTGCACTCTGACTTTTGGTTAAAGTCTTCCCCAGAAGCTGCAAGGAGGCTTGGAAAGGCTGAGGAAGCCGCACGCGGGTGGGCATTACCAATGCTGGGGCACCCATCCAGCTGAGGTGGTACTCCCCCGGGGCCCCCAGCCAGTACCCTTCCATGGTCATCCTGGCTGCAGGCGTCCTGGAGGCTGTGGAGGGGGGTCCCCACCACTGACACTTGCATCTTTGGCCTGTGTCCCTCCCTCCCAGGGGCTGGGGGTGAGCAAATCAGAGCTGGGCCATGTGACAGCAGAAATCCTTCCTACAGGCATTCAAGCTGCCCACGCCCCTGGAGCCCCCGATCCCGTGCCCTGCACTGGCCTCGGAGGCAGCCACGTTGGCTCCAATGCAGCCATCTCCCCCCAACAACCCCTCCTGTCCATCCTGCCATCTCCCCTCCCCCCACCTCCGACTCTGTGGCCCTAGGGGAGGGACTGCCAGTCCACCCTGCACATCACATAGCTTAGGGCACAGGCCCTTCACAACAGCCACCGAGTCAGGCCTGGGGCCCCAACCCTTGGGGCAACCTGCACCATAGCCCTAGGGCCTTGCCCAGTGACTCCTGCCCTCTGCAAACTGCAGGAGACCTGAGCTTCCTCCCAGCCCTACAACCCTCTGCCAGTGCAGGAGCACAGCCAGGCCTTGGGGAAAAAGCAGGTGGAAAGAACCAGAAGCAGCAGAGAGAGGCAGGGAGCTGGCGTGGGCCCTCTGGTCACTGGGCAGCTCAGCAGGGCCGGCTGGGGGAGGGGCCGGCTGGGGGGTTCATGCGAGGACTCTCCCAGCTCAGGACCACTTACCTTCACCTCCTTCTCAATATAGTCGCTCAGCAGTCTGTCTGGCTCGACGCGCTCGGGCAAGGACAGCACCACAGTGTGCAGAGGGCGCCTCTCTGTCACCTTCTCATGGGCTTTCTTATCTCTACTCTTTTCACCTTTTAGGAATACTCGTTTAAATGGCGACACAATTCCAGGCTGCAGGCAGAAATGGCAATGGTTGGAGTTCATTACTTACAGGTGCTTTGTGAGTCCCAACGGCTAACGCACAGAAGTAGCCGAAAGCACTTCCACGGTCCCCATGCAAACCGGGTACAGACGAGCGCTCACGAGCCCTGGGCGCCAGGTCCCTACACCTGGGAAGGGGACAAACGACATCGTTCCAACTCCTCCCCCAGCTCAGGTCCCTGAGAAGGCAGCCAGGAAGCATGGCCGGGGCCAGCGTCCCAGCAGCCAAGGTCGGCCGGGACACGGCTGGGACATGGCCGGGACACGGCTTCTCACCCGACGCTTCCCTCTGGTCAGGCCTCAGGGCTCCAGGCGCCACATCTGGAAATTGACCACCACGGGGAGAACAAGGGGGAAGCGATGATTGGCGGCTGGCTGGACCCCAACCCTAACTGACAGCCTCACGCCCCAGGCAGCCCTACGGAGGGCTCAGAAGGCTAATCCTCTAACCAAAGGAGAGAGAGAGAGGAGAGGAGAGCAGGTGGACACGAGCCTCCCCTCTGGAGCCCAGGACACCGACGTGGGGCCGTGGTGAGGCAGCAGCCCAGTCCTGCCAAGACCACTCCTGTCCTGTCATCCCAAAGGAATACACACCAGGGAAAACAGGACCTGACATACGGCCTCGGAGGCGCAGAGCCCAGGGCTGCTACAGTGCCAGGGAGAGGCAGTGTCAGAGTACTGTGTGCGGCTCCCGCCAGGGAAGGCTCGGAGGGCGATGACCGGGCTCCCGCCAGGCTCGCCCCTGGCACCGGCACACAGAGAAGCAAGACGCCAACAGCCAACTGCCTGCTGAAAGCTCTCCTGTGCATGGGACACCTGGCAGGGCCAGGACCTGTGGGCACCTGGTCAAAGCCAGCAGCTTCACAGACGGACAACCACAGCCCGGGGGGGGGTTCAGTGGGATTCAGCAGCCACTCCCACCAAGCAGCCTGGGGTCCCCCGCCTCAAGGGGGCACTCCAGCACTAGGGCAGAGGTCAACAAAGGAAACCCCTACAGGTCTCTGCCCTGCCGCCCCCAGCGGCCAAGGACACACGACCCTGCTCCTCAGCTTTGCCTGGACCAAATGAAGGTTAAGGTCAACCATCTGGGGAGTGAACCAGTGAATGGGCCCTCTTCTCCCTGGGTCTCTCCCCACTGACTGTCAGCACTGGCCGGGGAGCAGGAGGTTCGCTCTACAACACAGAGTCCCGGCACCTCTGAGCCTCGTCACCCTCTCCCTGGGCCCCCGCAGCGCAGGGCCCTCTGACAGCACACGCAGAGGTTCCAAGGCCTGACCCTGACCTCTGCTCTAGCACGGGCTGGTGGGCGGAGCTCTTGCCAGCCCCACACAAGCTCAGGACCCCCGGGACATGCAGAGGCCTGACCTTGACTTCTGACTTTGACCTCTGCTCTAGCACGGGCTGGTGGGCGGAGCTCTTGCCAGCCCCACACAAGCTCAGGACCCGGCAACACGTGACAGACTCCGGGCAGGCAACAGACAGCGCCCCAGCTTACAGTGGCCTCACTGGAACTCTGCATCTCCTCGGTGAGTTATCTGGACGGAAACCTACTTACAGAGCCAGCAGCAGGTGGACTTAACGATGGTTCAACTCCTGACTTCTCAAGTTATTAAACTCATTTATTATACAGGTTTAACAAGTTATGAAGTGCATTTTTAATTAATTTACTTATTTGAAAGACAGAGAAAGACACGTCTTCCATCTGCTGTTCCCCTCCCCAAGTGACTGCAAAGCCAGGACCTTCATTTGGGCCTCCGGTGTGGGTAACAGGAACCCAAGTACCTGGGCCATCACCTGCTGCCTCCCACGTGCTCTGGCAGGAAGCTGGGTCGGCAGCAGTGGTGGGACTGGGTCCCAGGCACTCTGACAAGGACGCAGGCTCCCCACGCAGCAGCTCAACCTGCTGGGCCACGGTACCCACCCCCTAGATGAATTTCTGACTTAGCAATATTTTTGAACAACAATGGGTTTGTTGAGCTACAACGTGACACTAAGTCAAGGAGCATCTGTCTGGCCCAGGTCCTTGGGCCCTTGATCCATGGGGGAGACTCAGAGAAGCTCCTGGCTTTGGCCTGGTCCAGTCCTGGCCGCTGCAGCCATCTGGGGAGTGAACCAGCAGATGGAAGACCTCCCCTCACCCCCCTCTCCTCCACCACGTAACCCTGATGTTCAATTAAATATTTTTTAAAAAGAAAACAGGAGTGTCCGTAATGTCAACAGTTACTTTCTATGATGACTTTTTTTTTGAAGATTTATTTACTAGAAAGTCAGAGTTACACAGGAGAGGCAGAGAGAGAGAGAGAGAGAGAAGGAGAAACAGAGAGAGAGAGAGAGAGAGAGAGAGGTCTTCCATCTGCTGATTCACTCCCCAGTTGGCCACAACGTCTGGAGCTGTGCCGATCTGAAGCCAGGAACCAGGAGCTTCTTTGGGTCTCCCATGTGGGTGCAGGGACCCAAGGGCTTGGACCGTCTTTTACAGCTTTCCCAGGCCATAGCAGAGAGCTGGATGGGAAGTGGAGCAGCTGGGACTTGAACTGGTGCCCCTATGGGATGCTGGCACTCAGGCGGCAGCTTTACCTGCTACGCCACAGTGCCGACCCTCCATGACTTTTAACCTTGACAGCCCACTAGCAACCCATCTCTCCTCCGCCTGCCGTCACCACGCAGGTGAGACCAGAGCCTCAGCCTGGTCCACACATCATGACCACAGACTGGGCATCACTGGCACCTGCGTCCTGACGGAGGGCCGCCCCGTGAGTCCCTCACACGGGCCTGCGCCCACCCCTGACCTGGAACATCCACCTCCCCTGGGACAGCCTCTCTCATCAGGAGCAGCGCCCCTCCCCCGCTGCCCCTCAGCACCTCTTGTTGGTGGTGGGGAGGGTCACAGAGGGATCCCCGTGACACAGGGTCCTCAGGGCAGGTGACAGCGGGGCTGGCATGGTTTGCACACAGGCCTTCATCGACTGTTCTCTCTACGCATTTTTATAACTGAAATTGTCTCTATGACTACACACGTGCAGAGGACAGAGCTGAGCCTCCTACGATGTCCAGGACGTAAACTCAGGAAAAGGCCCAAGAACCAGCGCCCAGCAATGCTGGCTGCGGGCGGCTCAGGCTCAGGGCTCAGGGTCTCTGCTGTAAGGAGGCGGGGAGCCCACCCCAGGACATCCTTCACACATCGTGGTCCTCAGCCCCCCACCAGCTCCGCGTCCCGGGATGAGCACGGGGCAGGGATGCGTCTGGAGCAGGCAGCGGCAGCGTGGGCTTCCCGGGGAATGTCCCCTGTGACCTGGCAGCCGGCAGCCCCGGTAAGAGCCGGGTTTCATCAGCACCCCTGAGAGCCGCTGTCTTCCTTCCTGCCGGCTCCTCCCTGGGCTCCTGGGACTTGCAAGGTCCCGTCCCAGAGCTGAGGGACACGCAGAGGTGAGTGGCTGCGGCCTGGCTTCAACAGCCTCACCTGCACAGAGGGAAAGCTGCAACCCCAGGGCCCACTCCTCCTCATCACCGCCCCCGCGGCAGGGACGGTGCCAGAGTGCTGATGGCAACAGCACAGCCAGGCCGCACGGCCCAGTCTGCCTGCTCTGGCAAAGCTGCTTGTCAGCCTAACTGGTTACTCATGCACACATGGCAGCAACAGGAAACCAACCCTGAACCAGAGACTTGCAAAACCCACCTCTAACCAATAAGCCACACCAGCCAAATCAACAGGCCCACAAACCACATGCAACGTACACTGTTATTTCATCGCTGATGTACAGCTCATAAAATTATAGTCCGCACAGAGAACTACAGTCCGTGCCGGGAAAGAGCTGGGCCCCCAGCCTGCAATCCCGCTGCTAGAGAGCGAGCCTCAGAGACCAGGCACTGAGGCACAGCTGGGCAAGGAAACCAGGACGACCCCACAGCTGCCTCTCAGCACCCAAGGGCCTGGGCCCCCTGTGACCCCAGCAGCCAGCACACGGCCTGCCCGGGGCTGGAGAGCCGTCAGCGCTGCGACTGACCCTTGCCGTGGGTAGAGGACAGACAGCCTCTGCCCTCTGGGATGCCACAGTCAAGCAGGAGAAATGAGACAGAGAAACAGGAACTAAACAGCCAGCCAGGCCACACCGCCCTGGTTTTACAGGTGCTGCCCTGAGCAGCGAGGGACAAAGAGATGATGCAGCCCCTGCTCGAGACCAAAGCAAATTCCGGTTATGCATCCCGAATCCATGACCCCACAGACGGAAAACTGCACACCGACCTCCTGGGACAGGAGGCGGGGAGAACGCGGGCACACTGAAACGCGGTGGACAATCACCTCCAGGCTAAGTGGCCAAGGGGTACACGAAACACCAGTGAAGCTTCTGCTTGGAGTCGGATCCCACGCCCCAGATATCACACACGCAAACTCCGAAAAAGTCCAAAACCGGGAACATGCCTGGTGTTAAGTGTCCAGGTAAAGGACACGCAGCCTGCAATACTGCTACACACACCACGCCTCCCTGCACACACCCGACTCCCGCGTCACCCTGGACAAAGTGCTAAGAGGCCCCCAGCACGTCCGGGAGTGTACAGGCCCCCGTGTGTCCCAAGGATCAGCTGCAGGTGGGTTTAACGAGACAGCGATGCCCCGCGTGTCCTTAGTCCAAGCTTCAGCCAGTGTTTCGTGAGCACCCTGCAAGTGCTGGACACTCGGGCAGCGACAGGGAAGGAGCCTCCCCATCCCAGGCACCTCCACCTCAAGGGAGAGACAGGGACTGGTGTTGTGGCACAGCAGGTTAAGCCGCCGCCTGTGAGGCCTGCTTTCCACATGGGTGAAGGTTCAAGTCCCGGCTTCTCCACTCCCAATCCAGCTCTCTGCTATGGGCTGGGAAAGCAGCGGAAGATGGCCCAAGGGCTTGGGCCCCTGCACACATGTCCAAGACCCAGAGGAAGCTCCTGGCTCCTGGCTTGGCCTGGCCGAGCCCTGGTCGTTGGGGCCATCTGGGGAGCAAACCAGCAGATGGAAGGTCTCTCTCTGCAGCTCTTTCAAATAAGTAAATCTTAAGAGAGCAGTAACACCAGCTCCACAGGGACAAGAGGAGACCCCGAGCTCAGCACGCAGGTCTGAGAAGGGCACTCAGTGTGGCTCAGCTTCAGCAGGACAGAGCGAGGGGCTGTCCCTGCAAGGGACACCTGCCACCTCCCATGAACCACACACGGCGGGTGCCTGTCAGGGGCGCTGCAGCCCTGCCCACCAGCCAGCCCCAGGCCCCCCTGGCCACACAGACCAGCCATCGCTTCTTTATTAAAAACACGAAACCCTGTGGTCGGCAGGATCTTTCCTTGATGCCCTGGGAAGCGAGCGGGGCTCCCAGCAAGGCAGCCAGGGCCCCTCTGGACGCGCGAGGGACGGGACTCTCACTGCTGCCTGTTTGCTCTCCTGCACACAGAGCACAGGGCGGGGGGGGGGGGGGGAGGCTGGGGGCCGCAGGGGATCCTGCACACAGAGCCACAGGGCAGGGGGGAAGCTGGGGGCCACAGGGGGATCCTGCACACAGAGCGGGGGGGGGGGAGGCTGGAGGCCACAAGGGATCCTGTACACACAGCACAGGGCAGGGGGGAAGCTGGGGGCCACAGGGGGATCCTGCACACACAGCACAGGGCGGGGGGGGGGGGGGCTGGGGGCCACAGGGGGATCCTGCACACAGAGCCACAGAGCAGAGGGGGGGGTGCTGGGGGCCCGCAGGAGCCTCCGTCAAGGGTGAGATTCAGGCACAGGCCCCACCCATCTCCGGTGCCTTTCCCAATGCCACTTCCCACCTGGGATCTCGGCCCCCGCTGACCGCACAGCCACAGGAAAGGGACATTCCCTGCAGACACAGAACCTGCACTCCCCACCAGCCGCCCTCCGCCCGCTTGGTCAGAAGCTGTGAGTCCACCCCGGCGCCCCAGACCTCCACCCAGCACACAAGGCCCGAGCCCTGGGGAGCAAATGTCACTCCAGGACCCCAGCCCCCCACAGTCCCCTCCAGCCGCCCTCCCACGCGGGGCCTGGACCCACCTCCCTCTCCATCAACGCTCCGTCCCAAACTCTGCAGAGGGCTGCTTGGGGGAAATTCTGGTTCCTTCTTCCGCCGACACTTACTGGGTTTCTCTGCTCACTTCTGAGCTGGCTGGGAGGCTCGGGAGATGTGAGCCCTCCCTCTGAAAACCCCCGTGAACAGGAAGACCAGAAACCACAGCTTCCTCTGCAGAGCCCACTGGGGCTGTTTACAGTTTTCAACGTTGAACAACCAGCTGCACGCACAGAGGGACGCTGAGCCAGCCGGTGAGCCCGCTCCACAGGCAGCCTCACCCCGCACCGGCAGCCGCGGGCCCGCGCCGGTGCGCACGTCTGACCGTCCTGCGCGTTCAGATGCCAGAGCCAGACAAGCGAGGGGCGGCCCCTCCCCAGGGACACGGAAGGACAGCCCCGACACGTCACTCCCACCTCGCGCTCTATGGCAACGAGACTTGCGAGGTGCTCGGGCTGCAGGTGCCTCCACCGCCCCCAGGCCTTGTGCGTGAGTCACCACTCTGCACTCCCCTGAGCAAGCCCCACTTCACTTCTTCCGCGTTCACCTCCCGGTCTGGGAAGGACGAGTCGGATCTGCTGCTGGTATCGGCCCTTTGACGTGGAATATTCCAGAAGAGCTTGCAAACAGGACAGGGCACTGAATTAAACGTTCTGACTAACCAGAGTGACGGTCAACGCTCCCAGACCAACAGACACGCCGGCTACAACGCAGGTGCCCTCGCCCGTGAGGGGCTCCCGCCTCCCCGAGCCGTGCCTGTGCCCGGGCAAAGCCGTCTTGGGCAGTGCCGCCCGATGACAAAGCATCGCCTCTCTCAGTGAGTGCTTCACGGAACGCCGTCCTGAAAGTGAAAAACAGCGCCCTGTGGGGAACTTCCCCGTCGTCACCAGGCCCAAAGATCAAACCACCCTGAGACGAGCCCAGCGTTAGGTGAGACCAAACCAGCGTGCCGATTCTCAACACAGTTCTGCCCATGAGAACGTGGACTTCGCACGGCAAAGCTGCACTCATCCGTAACACTGAAGGGCGAGAGGTCCTGATGCTACGGACTCCCGACTTCCGAATGACCCTCTGGTGTGCCCATCACGAGAGCACCTGCCCGGATGCACAAGGGACAGGCCGCAGCTGGGCCTGTCTGAATGGACACAGGCGTCACACAGCCTGTCACCCACCTCCCCTACAACCCACAGGGCAGCACAGCTCAGTCCTCTTCCTGACAGAGCACAACCAGGCAGTCCGCCCACTGCGGCTACACACAGGCCTGGGAGAAGGGAGCCTTCCAAGGAAACAGAGCCACAGCACAAACACTAGTCAGCACGTCCAGGGTCGCCTAGGGCGAGCACGAGACAGGAGTCCGGCACAGGAGCCCAGAGAGGGAGCCACGGCACAAGGACAGGCCAGAGCCATGCCCGCAGCACCGCCCACACCAGAGGCTCACTGCAGGGACAGGGACCCAGTGCAGTGCCGGCCAGAGCTCTGGGGGCAGAGGGAAAGACCAGCCCACGCCCACCTGCTTCTCCCTGTGAACACGCCATCCGCGTGACCTGAGAGGCACACTCCCTCGAACCCTACTGAAGCACCGCGTCGGCCCCCCCAGGAATCCCATCGTCAGCAAGAGAAACAAAGAGCTACAGTCATTATGCAACACCTCAAACTGCAGCAGTGGAAACCGGAGATGCGCTTCCTTTCTCCTGATGGGAGGACGTACCTGTGGCCTTGGCTTTGCCTCTTGGCCACAGAACCTAAAATACTTACTATCTGGCCCTTTAAAAAAAGATTTATTTACTTGTTTGTTTGTTTGAAAGGTAGAGTGACGGGGCCTGGCGCTGTGGCATAGTGGGTAAAGCCGCTGCCTGCAGTGCCGGCATCCCATATGGGCTGCTCCATTTCCGATCCAGCTCTCTGCTGTGGCCTGGGAAAGCAGGGGAAGATGGCCCAAGCCCTTGGACCCCTGTACCTGCGTGGGAGACCTGGAAGAAGCTCCTGGCTCCTGGCTTCACATCAGCTCAGCTCTGGCCGTTACTGGCAACTGGGAAGTGAACCAATGGATGGAAGACTTGTGTGTGTGTGTGTTAACTCTTTCAAATAAATAAATAAATCTGAGGAGAGGAGAGGAGAGGAGGGAAGGTAGAGTGACATAGGAAGGGGGAGAGAAGGAGAAAGAAAGAGATCTTCTACCCCCTGGTCCACTCCCAC
The DNA here is from genome assembly GCF_051225735.1 of Oryctolagus cuniculus. Lineage (NCBI taxonomy): Eukaryota > Metazoa > Chordata > Mammalia > Lagomorpha > Leporidae > Oryctolagus > Oryctolagus cuniculus. The sequence continues at coordinate 88,770,684 of NC_142882.1, read as the reverse complement.
ACCCAGGACTGGGCCAGGCTGAAGCCAGGAGCCAGGAACTCCGTCCACGTCTCCCATGCAGGCAGCAGGCGGCCACGTCCTTGAGCACAGAGGCAGGAGGCTGGAGCGGAGGCGGAGGCAGGAGGCTGGAGCAGAGGTGGAGGCGGAGGCAGAGGCAGAGGCAGAGGCAGAGGCGGACGTAGAGGCGGGACTCAAGCCCACTCAAGGCACTCCAGGATCCCACCTGGCGGCCGAGCCCCCGCGCCTCCACCTGTCCTCCACGTGAACTCTGCCGACCCGTCCCGGCCGCCGTCTAGGAGAATGGCAGGAACAGAGTCCAAAGAGAGACACAAACATCGGCACCAGCAAGAAGACTTGGCTGTAACAGGAAGGTTGCGCGCGGAAGGATCAAACCCCAGACCGGCTCTCCTGATCAAACTGCAGGATTTCAACAGAACTCGGCTGCCAACGAGGGAGAACCAATGTGTCACGTGTGCAGGGAACACGGTGATCCTGTCACTGCTCCCAGGGTCAACTTAAAACCAAGCTGCTGGGCTGAGGTCTGGCACTGCGGTTAGACGCCTCCCAGGACACCTGTGTCCCAGCTCCGCTTCTGGGCCGGCTCCCTGCTAATGCACCCTGGGTAGCAGCACCAGGGCCCATGCCACCCACAGGGCAGACCTGGATGGAGCTCCAGGCTCCTGGCTTCTGCCTGGCCCGGCCCTGGCCGTTGCAGCCATTTGGGCAGAACCACCGGATGGAAGATCTCTGTCCTCCCTCTCTCCGTGCAACTCTGCCTTTCAAGTAAATAAATCACCTTAAAAAAAAAAAAAAAAAAAAAAAAAGGCCAGCACCGCGGCTCACTAGGCTAATCCTCCACCTGCGGAGTGGCACCCCGGGTTCTAGTCCCGGTTGGGGCGCTGGATTCTGTCCCGATTGCCCCTCTTCCAGGCCAGCTCTCTGCTGTGGCCAGGGAGTGCAGTGGAGGATGGCGCAGGTGCTTGGGCCCTGCACCCCATGGGAGACCAGGACGAAGCACCTGGCTCCTGGCTTCGGATCGACGTAGCTCCGGCTGTAGAAGCCATCTGGGAAGTGAACCAACGGAAGGCAGACCTTTCTCTCTGTCTCTCTCTCTCTCTCACTGTCTATAACTCTACCTGTCAAAAAAAAAAAAAAAAACTATGCGACTAACAGCCTAGACATCCTTGATGATAAAAAATTTTCCTTTTGAAAGAAACTCTAGAGAAACTAAAAAATGAACTCTTGCCCCCCTCAAAAAAATCATGACCCCCACGTAAAACACACTAAACTGCAGACTGCAGCCTAATTCTGAGTCCCCCACAGAACGCAAGCCCCTCCACCTGGTCTCGCTGCTGGCACGTTCCCCTTCCAAAGCACAGTGACAGCCCCCTCCCCATGGGACCCTTACAGGACCCCACACATCACAGGACCCCCAGGGGATGCCCACATTGTTCCTATATGTGCGCGTCTATGATAGTTTAACTGACAAATCAGACACAACAGGGGCGGCGTGGAGGCCCCGCGGGTTAAGCTGTGGCCTGCAGTGTCGGCATCCCATGCGGTTGCTGGTTCAAGCCCCGGCTGCTCTACTTCAGATCCAGCTCCCAACAAAGGCACCTGGAAAAGTAGCAGAGGATGGGCCAAGTCCCTGGGCCCCTGGAGACCCAGAAGAAGCTCCTGGCTCTGGCTTTGGCTTGACACAGCCCTAGCTGTTGTAGCCATCTGAGGAATGAACCAGCAGATAGATCTTTCAGTCTCCGCTCTCTAACTCTATCTTTCAAACAAATAAATGAATCTTTAAAAAAAAAATAGATACAGTAAGAGATTATTAACAGTAACAAATAATAACCTAGAGCAATCACAACAGTATTCTGTCCCCAAACTGGCAGCATCAGTACTCCTGTGTCTCAGGGCCACACTAGGTAGGATCCGGGTTAGCTGAACACAGTGAGACACCGTGGCCCTGGTTCCGAGAGGCCACGGTGCTCTCATGACGACAGGTGGACAGCACACCCAGCCTGCACACACGGAAAAGGGTCGGTTCCTGTTCCAGGCAGGGCACGGTGAGATTCCATCCTGCTTCTCAGACGAATGCAATCTAGAATTGATTATTTTTGGAATTTTCCATTTAATATTTCTGGACCTGGCTGACCTCAGTGAATTTAAACTTTGGAAAGCAAAACTGCAGACAAGGGTGGGGGGAAGGGATTATCGTGCATACATTCTCCCGCTGACCATAACCACAGCATTTAAAATAGAATTCAGGCTACAGAGGAGGCACGTGGCACAGCAAATAAAGTCCCCAAGTGGAGCCCACGCCCCACGGCAGAGTGCCTGGCTCCAGCCCGGCTCCTCTGCGCCCAACTCCTGCTCTTGCTGCTGTACACGCTGGGAGGCAGCAGGCAATGCTCAAGGGCGTGGGAGACCCAGGCAGAGCTCCTGGCTCCCGGCTGGCCCAGTCCCGGCTGGCCCAGGCATCGGGAGGGTGAACCAGCAGATATCTCTCTCTCTCTCTAATAAAATAAAGTTCAACAAAAATCTAAAGAAGAAGAATTCACACTGCAGCAGGTGCTAAGTGTGCCCACTGCTGTTGATGTCATGGCTTCCAGGGTCCCCACTGGGGGCAACAGGCGGCTTCAAAAAGAAAAAACATGAACAGCTCTAACTCAAAACGAATCCAGAAGGATTTGTCCTTAAGTTCTTAAGTTTTCTGGGATTTTTTTTTTTTTTTTTTTTTTTTTTTTTTTTTTTTTTTACAGGCAGAGTGGACAGTGAGAGAGAGAGACAGAGAGAAAGGTCTTCCTTTTTCTGGTGGTTCACCCTCCAATGGCCGCCGCAGCTGGCGCACCGTGCTGATCCAATGGCAGGAACCAGGTATTTATTCTGGTCTCCCATGGGGTGCAGGGCCCAAGCACCTGGGCCATCCTCTACTGCACTCCCTGGCCACAGCAGAGAGCTGGCCTGGAAGAGGGGCAACCGGGACAGAATCCGGCACCCCGACCGGGACTAGAACCCGGTGTGCCGGCGCTGCAAGGCGGAGGATTAGCCTAGTGAGCAGCGGCGCCGGCCTACCCTGGGATCTTTTTAATGCTCGCGTGGAAACATTGCTACCAACATCGCTGGTTTCATGACCCACAGCCAGCAAACCCCACCCACAGAAGCAGCCCCCATGGCTGCCGCCACCACCACGTGCAGGGACCGTAGCAAGAGGGACCAGCCCTGCTCCCCAACTCTCCGCCCTCTCCTCTGCACAGCCTCCCCTCCCCCTGTCCTCCCACCCTCACCCACCCTGCAGACCAGGCTCCCCCAGCCCAGGGTACAGGGAGAAGCTGCCTGGGTACACAGCTTCAAACCCACACGCCTCTGCCTGCTGCACTTTGGTCATGGCAATCCACGCTCTGGGCCACGGTGGGCACTGAGCCCCTGCGGCCAGCGAGGGGGCTCAGAGGGCCGCGTCAGCTCCCCAGGGGGTTCTCCACCTGCTGGACACTGAGCCGCCCCTCGCCATCAGCAACACCACGGCAGGAGGCCACGTGCACAAACTCCACTAACAGTGGCTTCAGTGGGAAGGTTTTCTCAATGAATGTATTTTGCTATTTCTTCTGAGACGTAAATGTACTTTTTACTAAGGAAAAAAGTTTGAAGTTCATTTTGGAAATATCCAAAATGTTTAGCAAATATCATTTTCATCTTTATACTGAGAAACATTCAATAGTTTGGGACTGTGCTACATGGGCAGCAATGTGTTGGAATGACCACTTTCATCCTAAATTGTCATGTTCATGCTTAGAATAACCACTGCAGGGCTGGCGTTGTGGCACAGCAGGTTAAGCGACCGCGTGACAGGCCGGCATCACATGTGAGCACTTACTCAACTCCCAGCTGCTCCACTTCCAATCCAGCTTCCTGTTAACACACCTGGGAAGGCTGCAGAAGATGGCCCAAGTCCCTGGGCCCTGTACCCACACACGAGACTAGCAGGGAGCTCCTGGCTCCTGGCTCCTGGCTCCTGCCTGACTCAGCCCTGGTTGCTGTGGCCATCTGGGGACTAAGGCCATGGATGGAAGGATGGACAATCTCTCTCTCCCTCCCTCTCTCTCTGTCTCTCCCTCTGTCACTCCGCCTTTCAAATAAGCAGATATATCTTTAAAAAATAATAAGGGCCAGCATTGCAGCACAGCAGATTGCAATGCCAATATCCCACATCAGGGGTCCACTCAAGTCCCAGTTTCCTTGCCTCCAACCCAGCTCCCTACTAACGCGCCTGGAAAGGTAGTGGGAAATGACCCAAGTGCTTGGCTTCCTGCACCCATGTGGGAGACCCGGATGGAGTTCCTGGCTCCTGGTTTTAGCCTGATCCAGGCCCAACTTCTGTAGGCATTTGGGGAGTGAAGAAGTAGATGGAAGATCAATCAATTGGTCACTTGTTCACTCTCTCTCTCTCTCTCTCTCTCTCTCTCCCTCCCTCCCCTCCACCTGTCTGTTGCTCTGCCTTTCAAATAAATTAATTTTTTAAAAATTGGTGATACTATGGAGCACATCTGTTAGTCTCTGTTAAGATTACAAAGGTACATTTGCTTTCCCAGGAACTGCATTTTCAGAACTTAACCCTACAGATGCATTACACAGGCCGGCGCCACGGCTCACTTGGCTAATCCTCAGCCTGCAGCACTGGCATCCAGGTTCTTGTCCCGGTTGGGGTGCCGGGTACTAGTCTCGGTTGCTCCTCTTCCAGGCCAGCTCTCTGCTGTGGCCCGGGAAGGCAGTGGAGGATGGCCCAAGTGCTTGGGCACTGCACCTGCATGGGAGACCAGGAGAAGCACCTGGCTCCTGGCTTGGGATCGGCACAGCACCGGCCGTGGCTGCCATTAGGGGGTTGAACCAACGGAAGTAAGTCCTTTCTCTCTTGTCTCTCTCTCACTGTCTATAAAATAAAAATGGCAAAAAATTTTTTAAAAAAATGCATCACACACCTGTGACAGGCTAGCGGCAGCTTAACCTGTTCAATATCTGTGAGGGTAAACTGACAACCTAGTAGTCCACAACCAGGCGTCTGGCACAGTGGTCAAGCCATCACCTGGGCACCAGATCCTGTTTCAGAGTTCCTGGGTTTGAGAACCGGCTCCACTTCTGACTGCAGCCTCCTGCTGATACACCCAAGGAGCAGCAGGTGTCGGCGCAAGTACAAGAGTCCCTGCTTCCACGTGGGAGACCTGGATTGAGTTCCACGCTCAAGAGTTCCGCCTGGCGCAGGCCTGACCCTGGCTGTTGCTGGTATTTGGGAAGTGAACCAGCAGATGGAAGATCTTTCTCTCTGCCTTTCAAATAAATAAAAATTTTTTAAAAAGAGTAAGTAATGATAGTAAAAGATTAGTCTCGAGAGTAAAATAAGGACTTTCAAATGGAGACACCTGGCAAATGCCACCCTAGCCAAGCCATCACAGTTGTCATCACCACCCCAGATCCAGGGCAAGGAGACGTCACGCCCGACACACACGCAGAACTGCAGACGGCACCTCCAGGGTCCCTACCACGAGTCAGCACAGACAGAACCAAACTCAGTGACCGGCGATCTCCACAAACGCCAACCATCGAGCAGAAGGAGCACGAGCCGTTTCAGATCCAACGGGCCCACGGGGCAGAGACCTGGTGCAAAGACCGCTCGCGGATGACAGCAGGTCCGGACGGCCACCAGCGAGGCGGCACAGAACATGAGTGGCGTCCTCCTGACCGAGGGTGAGCTGAGCGGGGGAGGGCGTCCTGTCCTCGTACCGAGGGAGGCACACGGTGATGGGGAAGGCTCACAGGACGTCACACCTGCGGCTCATTCCTAAATGGCTCAGAAATGCAAAACAACCGGGGAATCTGGGAGGAAGGTGGCGGGGAATCTGGGAGGAAGGTGGCGGGGAATCTGGGTACCGTGTCTGCAGCTTTCATAGATCACAGCTGCTGGGGGCCGGTGCTGTGGTGCAGCAGGTGAAGCCACTGCCTACGATACCGCATCCCATATCAGAACACGGGCTCAAGTCACGACCCACTGCTCTACTCCCAATCCAGCTCCCTGCTAACAGCTTGGGAAAGCAACAGAAGGGGGCCCAAGTGCCTGGGCCCCTGCACCCACATGGGAGACATGGATGAGGCTGCTGGCTTCAACCTGTCTCAGCACGAGCTGTTGTGGCCACTTAGAGAGTGAACCAGTGGATGAAAGATCTCCATGTCTCCCTCTCTCTAACCCTCACAAATAAATAAATAACTTTTTCTAAAAAATGTAAAGAAGTAAAATATCAAAAATTGTGCGGGGCAGGTGCTCGGTGCAGCATTTACGACGCTGCCTGGGACACGTGCGTCCCCCAGCAGAGTGCCCGGGTTCAAGTCTGGGAAGCAGCGGTCATGGCTCAACGACTTGGGTCCCCACCACCCTCGTGCAAGACCTGATCTGAGTTCCAGGCTCTTGGTTTTGCCCTGGCCTGAGCTGTTGAAGGCACCTGGGAAGTGAACCAGCAGATGGAAGATCTCTCTCTCTCTCTCTCTCTATCTCTCTGCCTGCCTTTCAAAATAAGTATTTTTAATTGTACAAAGAACAGGGAGAATAAATGGAAAGATACTGCTTGCAGGTTTCTGGGCTGTTTCTTAAAGATTTATTTATTTGAAAGACAGAGTGACAGAAAGGGAGAGAGATCTTCCATCCACTAGTTCATTCCCCAAAAGGCAGCCACAGCCAGGGCTGGGCCAGAATGAAGCCAGGAACTCCATCCAGGTCTCCCACATGGGTGGCAGGGACCCAAGGATCTGGACCACCTTCTGTAGCTTTCCTAGGCACACTGGCAGGGAGCTGGATTAGAAGCAGAGCAGCCAGGACTAGAACCAGCACTCTGATATGGGATGCCGGCGCTGGTTTAATCTGCGGCCCTGCAAAGCCAGCCCCAGCTTACAGGGATCCCTACAGGATCAGAAGCAGTGATCCCTAAAGGAGAGACAGCTAAGAAGCCAGCTGCAACAGGACAGAACACTAAAAACACTCAAGTAACCCAGAAGACCAAAACAGAACACCAGGAAATAGAAAACAAATAAGATGGCATTAAACAGAGCCTACCAATGTTACATTAAACCTACCTAAGTGGGATTTGGTCTCTAAGGAGCGAACCAGTGAACGGGCACTCGCACGCCCTCTCAAATAAGGAAGGGAGGGAAGGAGAGGAGGAGAGGTGTCCGGCCAGATGTGATGGGCAGGTGGGCTTCAGCCAGTCTGAGAACGCAAACATGAGCCACGGGCAGTGATGCATGGGACAGCAATGAGGGCCGCCAGCCATCCTGACTCCTGGGCACCCTCACCAAGTCACACAGGGTCACACACGTGACCCCAGACCTGTCCACAGTGTCTCCTCAACACGTGTCCCTGCCACAGAAACCAGCCCAGGCCTGAGCACAGAGCCGTCATCGTGGCCCACAGGCAGCAAACCAGAGTTTTGGGAAGAACTTGTGTGGAGCTGTAACCTAGAGGATACTGAGATTTACATAAATCAATGTTTTTCTGTCTTTTTCCCCAAAGCTGCAAGCAACGACACAGGCGAAGAGGCGACTCCGGCCGCAGGGATGCCCCACCCAGGGAGGCAGCAGGGGTCAGCCAGCCACTCTCGCTTCCAGAACCCAGTTCCTGGCCCTCCCCGGGTTACGGGATACACTACCGCTAAGCTGCAGACAAAGGCCAGCCCCAGCTTCCCAGCGGCCTCACCAAAGGGGATTACTTCCACCGCACACCCGACGCCGGCCGCCAGCACAACCCAAGCGAGACGGCGACTGTTCAGGCAACACGTGCGAGGACAAGGGCTGCGCTCCTGGCACAGGCACAGAACTAGGGAGAAGGTTTCCTGTTTCCACTGTCAAAAGAAAAGGCCAGAGGTTCAACTGACAAGTCAAATGTGAGACGTGCGCCGACAGGGACAGGAGCACAGGACCAGGCCCACTCAGAGCCCACGCCCAGCACGGGGGCGGCCCCAGCACGCAGGCCCTGCACACAGGCGCCACTTCCCGGCCACTCTGAGGGCAGCACGGGCCCTCCCACGTGCAGGCGACAGCGCAGGTGCACGGCAGCCCCCGGTGTGGCCCTAAAGCAGCCAGGCCACAGGCCCTCTGCAGCAACGTTTTGTCGGTCAGCAGCGGAGGTCCAAAGTCGAGGTGCAGCAGGCAGCTTCCCTGGACGGCTGCAGGCTCTGTGTCCTCCCTGTGCCCGACCACACCTCCTGTCCCCCCATGCCCTCCATGTGTCCTCCCCGCACCCTTCCCATGTCCTCTGTGTCCTCCACGTGTGCTCCCTGTGTCCTCATACTGTGTCCTCCCTGTGTCCCCCCACACCGTGTCCTCCTCATGTCCTCCCTGTGTGCTCCCTGTGTCCTCCCACAGTGTCCTCCCCGTGTCCTCCCCGTGTCCTCCCCATGTCCTCCCACGCTGAGTCCTCCCCGTGTCGTCCCATGCTGTGTCCTCCCACCCGTGCCCGCCCTGCGTCTTCCACATCGTGTCCTCCCCATGCCCTCCCCGTGCCCTCCCACTCCATGTCCTCCCACACCATGCCCTCCCTGTGTCCTCCATATGTCCTCCCCATGTCCTCCCACGCTGAGTCCTCCCCGTGTCCTCCCACACCATGTCGTCCCACACCGTGTCCTCCCCATGCCCTCCCCGTGTCCTCCCACACTGTGTCCTCCCAGTGCCCTCCCCGTGCCCTCCCACTCCGTGTCCTCCCACTCTGTGCCCTCCCATGCCGTGTCCTCCCACACCGTCCCTCGCGTGTCCATGCCCCATCCCCCCTCTTACAAGGACACAGCCGTGGGAGAGCGGTGGCTACTGCGATGGTCGCCATGCCCTCCCTGTCCTCCCCATGTCCTCCCACGCCGTGTCCTCCATGTGTCCTCCCACACCCTCATGTGTCCTCCCATGTGTCCTCCCACACCGTGTCCTCCCTGTGTCCTCCATGCTGTGCCTTCCCACGCTGTCCCTCACATGTCCTCCCACACCATCCCTTGCGTGTCCGTGCCCCATCCCCCCTCTTACAAGGACACAGCCATGGGAGAGCGGTGGCTACCGTGACGGCCGCCGTGCCCTCCCTGTGCCCTGTGTGCCCTCCCACGCCGTCCCTCACATGTCCTCCACGCTGTGTCCTCCACGCCGTGTCCTCCCATGCCATCCCTTGCGTGTCCTCCCACGCCGTCCCTCGCGTGTCCTCCACACCATGTCCTCCCTGTGTCCTCCCACGCTGTGTCCTCCCACGCCATCCCTCGTGTGTCCTCCCATGCCGTCCCTCGTGTGTCCTCCCACGCCGTCCCTCGCATGTCCGTGCCCCATCCCCCCTCTTACGAGGACACAGCTGTGGGAGAGCGGTGGCCACCGTGATGGTCACCGTGCCTCCATCATCCTTTCAGGGCTCCAAATACCAGCCCAGTCACGTCCCGAGGTCCCGAGGCCCCAGCACGTGAACTCGGGGGCCCCAGCTCGGCCCAGGCAGGTAGGGTAGGAGAAGGAAGCACGTCAGAAACACGGTATACACAGTGACACCGCCGGAGGCCGGGCACAGGCCTCGGGACGCGATGCCCCTGCATTTACATCTGAGGTTTCCCTGACAGACAGGTGCGCCATCACCGCCACCACGTCCGCGTCCTCCACCCGCACTCCCTCGCCTGCTGCTCCGAGGTCCGGGCTCGTCCCGCACACCCAACGCCCACAGGTAGCACGGAACTCCCCAGGCCTCCGAGTGCACACAGGCCCGGAGCCCCCTTCCCTTCCTCGGGACTTCCGCCCGTGCCCCGGGTCCCCGCCCGTCTGCTCTGCGGCGCTGTGGCATCTGCGCTCTGCCGCTCTCATTTTAGGTGTGCTGCTGACGCTCGGTGCAAGGCCCGTGCGTCTCCCCACAGCCGCCAGCGTCAGAGGCTCTCGTGGAAACGGGGAGCTCGGATGCTGAACACGGCACTTCCAGGACTCCCTGCCAGCCGAGCGGTCCCTCGCGCTGCGAGTGAGAGTGAGGAGAGGGCGCGGAAGAAAGCGGGAGAGCAGCCGCGCCAGGTCCCACCATCCCTGCGGCCCCCGTCTGCGCCTCCATGCAGCGAAGAGCAAGGTCCGTGACAGCACCTTCCTCTGAAGCGACCTCAGAGCCGCAACCCAGCGCACACGGGCCTCCGCCGCACCCTCTGAACCTCCGTCCAGCCACAGGGGCATCCTGGCACCGCGGGCTAAGCCCCGGCTAGCGCCGGCTGGCATCCCACGTGAGCTCCGGCCCCTGCCTCCTGCTAACGTGCCTGGGAAGGCAGTGGACGATGGCCTTAACATCCGGGCCCTGCCACTCACACGGGAGACCCGGGAGTTCCTGGCTTCTGGCTTCAGCCCGGCCGGGTCCTGGCTGTTACGGCAACTTGAGGACTGGACCTGTGGATGGAAGACCCTCTCTCCCTACCTCTGCTTCTGCCTCTGTCTCTCCCTCTCTGTCACTCTGCCCTCAAGTACGTAACAGAATCTTTACACGATAAACTACGACTACAGACTGACTCCGTATTGAAAATTACTAAGCAGGCAACATCACAAACATCAACCCTCCGAGCCCGGGAGGAGCGAGCCTCCTGTTGAGTCCTCGTCCGTCCGCCCCCTCTCCTGAGCCAGGGTGACTCACGCTGCCTCCCAGAACCACGGTGCCAACCACGCAAGGGGAAGGACACACGGTGCAGAACCGCAAGCCCGCGGGCGGCTGACGGCTGCAGACGCAGCACGGCTATGAAGGCAACTTGGGTAAGTGTGGACCAGCGCTTGCGAACGGAAAAAGGAGTAAAACCACCAGCACACGCTGGCCACGGTGGAGCGGCTGGCACGCCTCTGAGGCTTCCCCTCAGGGGCTGGGTACGCACAGGGAGCTAAGCCGCCAGACGCAGGCCGCCAGTTCAAGCCCCGGCTGCTCCGCTTCCGGTCCAGCTCCCTGCTCATGGCCTGGAAAAAGCAACAGAAGACGGTTCAGTGTTTAGGCCCCTGCCACCCACATGGGAGACCCAGATGACGTTCCTGGCTCCTGGCTTCAGCCTGGAGTATCGCTGCTGTTGCAGCCACCTGGGGAGTGGACCAGCAGACGGAAGACATCCACCCCTCCCGTCAAGTAAATTAATTAAAGGGGAAAAAAAAGCTTCATTTCAGGGGTTGGCGTGTTGTGCAAGGAGCCAAGCTGTTGTCTGTGCAGCACCGGTTTGAGTCCCAGCTGCTCCACCTCTTATCCAGCTCCTTGCTGATGCTGGGAAAACAGCAGAAGACGGGCCCAAGCGTTTGGACCAAGCCACCCACAGGGGAAACCCAGTCAGAGTTCCTGACTCATGGCACTGCCCTAGCCCACTCTTGTTGCAGGAGTGAACCAGCTGATGGAAGATCAATGGAAAGAACTCTCTCTCTCAAATAAATAAATGTATCTAAAAAAGTGAAAGAAAAAATCTACTTAGTCTCAACTATGCAGACACAGGTGCACAGACATACCACGTGTCTACGGGGGGGGGGGGGGGGCGCACGCAGAAGGCGCAGCCTCCGGAGCACCGAAGTTCCCAGACTTCAAAGGCTCGGCCAGTCCAGTGCCGACAGCCTAGGGCCACGACCTAGGGGACACCTCCTCCCTGTTTTGTGTTACACAGAGACAGGCTTATCACACCCCCTGTTTAACTGCTGTCACTCGAATGTGCTCTCCCAGGTCCACGGACTGCCGGAGCTGCTGGGAGGTGGTTACCTGCCTGGTCACGGGCTCCGCCTTCAGGGAGGGGCCGCAGAGCCCCGCCTCCTCTCGCCCCTTCTGACCTGGGGTGATGCAGCCAGAGGCCCTGGCCGCACACTCACCCCAGCCTCCGGAACTGCAAGAAATCAACGTGCCCTCTTCATAAATCACCCAGCCCAGATACTCCAAGACGGCAGCACCAATCAGACTTCGACGCAGAGCACTTGGCCACCCCCCCTCCCTTTTGTCTTCTCCCCCAGAAATCATTTCCGCACCTACAAATGCCTCAGTGCTCATGCACAAAAGGTCTTGCAAAAGTTCACGGCAGACACATCTTATGAAAAGCTATGCACAGCGGCCGGTGCTGTGGCAAAGCAGGTAAAGCCGCCGCCTGCAGTGCCGGCATCCCATGGGGCACCGGTTCTAGTCCCGGCTGCTCCACTTCCCATCCAGCTCTCTGCCGTGGCCTGGGAAAGCAGTAGAAGATGGCCAAGTACTTGGGCCCCTGCACCTGCATGGGAGACCTGGAGGAAGCTCCTGGCTCCTGGCTTCAGACGGGCGCAGCTCCGGCGGTTGCGTCCATCTGGGGAGTGAACCAGTGGATGGAAGACCTCTCTCTCTCTCTCTTTCAAAAAATAAATAAATCTTTAAAAAAAAAAAAAAAAAGAAAAGCTATACATAGATTTCAAAACTTTCTGCACCAAAATAAACTCTTCACCATTTTCCACAAACTTTTTGAAGCTCACTCATCTGTCTATCAAATCAGAACTTAACAAAACATAATACAAAATGAGTGATTCCTTATTAACATTTAATATCAACAGGGCTCCTTACAACCTTCAATTTAAACAATGCAAATAAGCTGGACCAACACAAAAACATTTAACTTCATCAAGCCCAAATCACAGCTACCGATAGGTGTGACCCAAGACCTTACAACAGGTGCAAGAAAAGCCAGGACCACAAGGTTACGGCCAAACAGCGACGTCCTGAGGCCGTGATCCTCGTCAGAGTCGAGTAGAAAAACACACAGGCCCGGCTCCAGCGACACCTGCGCTTCTTCCAGGACAGGGCCACGAGGTGGCCGCGTGCAGAAACGAGCCCCAGCCTCCTGACTCAAATCAGGACTTCGTCTGCCAACTCCCGGCTGCTCTGCAGACATCAGGGGAGCAGGGCACCCCCGAAGGTCACCCCTGCCCCTTGGTGGCCAGCAGAGCTCCCTGCCAATGCACTCAGCCCTCCAGGTGACCAGCACTGACCCAGCTTCCACTGCGTCTCCCAGCACCCTCGTCAGCATGGTTCACAGTGGGGCCTCGACACGCATTTGCCAACTGCACTACGGCCCCCTGGGAGCAGCCTGCCTGGACCACTTCCGTGCAGTCCGCTCAGGCCCGCTGGTGCTCTGGCAGCTCCCTGGTTCCCGTGTCCCAAGGAAAATGGGCCACAGCGGCACAGGCTGAGCCCCTGCTCGACAAGACAAGCGTCTGAGACCCGGAAAGAGCCTGCCGGCCCACGTGTGTGCAGGTGCTGGTCTGCGTTTTTTGGATAGCTAACTTAGAAGAGAACTGAGACGTTCAAAGTACGGTTTTATAAAACCTCCGAGACTGTGTCAGTTTGAGACGGGTGTCGCTGGCTGATTTATTGTAAGGAGAATAAAGCAGGCTCTCGGGTTCCAAGCTGGAGGGGACCGCGCTCCGAGTGGGCGAGCAGCGTCAGAAGGCTGTGCCCACCCCGCCGCAGAGCCCACGAGGTGAAGTGCGTTCAGCCATGGCCTGGATTGAATCACATGTCCCCAGCGCGCCCGGCCGGCCTCCTGCGGGGACCGAGCTGGGACAGGCGGCACAAGCCGGGGCTGAGCCAACTGACCGATGACCTCCCCGGACAGGGACGGCGAGATGAGCCATTCCCCTGGTCCACGGTTAAATTCTCTCTGCCCAGCTGTAACGTTCAGTTCTGCGGTCTCCTTCTCTCCCTGCCCAAGCTCGGAGCTGCCTTGGCGCTCTCTGGGGCTTTCTCGGGACCTCTGCAGGCTCAAAGCCGGCGGGGGCCTCGGAAATCCAGTCCACCCCGCTCCGGCCGGTCAGACAGCGCCGGTGGGTCAGGCGCCCCGTCCCCGCGCTCAGGGCAGCCGGCTCCGGCCCAGCCACGCTGGCCAGCGGCCCCCGGCCGTCACCACTGGGTGGGCGCCTCGCCCTCCAGCCACCTCTTCCTCCCGCGGTCCGGCCCGTCCGTCAGCTGTCTCCCAGCCTTAGCACCGCGTGTGCGGGGAACCGCACCTGAGTCGGACGGCGGGAAAGAGAAGCGGCCGCACAGGACCCCGCGGAGGCCACCAGCGTCCATTCCGCACCCAACTTTGGAAAAGTGGGGCACCTCGCCGAACAAGGTGAGGGCGCGGGGCTGTCGGAGGGCCAGGCCCGCGTACCCGGGCGCACGACAGGCAAGACCGGGCGATGGAGCAGCACCCCCTGGAAAACCCGCGCTCCACCCGGATGCGCGCGGACCCCGCACCCGTCTCCCTAAAAAGTTCTGTATCAACTCCTCCGGCCTGCAATCAAAGCCACATTTCACACCACGCAAACTACAGAGCCTCTCCAACCCCTGCCAGCGTCACGTCAGCGAGCGCACCCCACGGCGTCCGCGCCGGCGACGGTCCCCGCACGAGGCCGCCGGGCCGGGCCGGACCCCGGAGGGCGCGGCGCTTCCTCCCGCGGCCGCAGGCCCCCTGCCCATTGTCCCGGGCCCGCCCGCCCCGCGGCCCAGGGACCCCCGCGGTACCGCGCGGCCCGCTCACCTTCTTGCCCTTTTTGCCCTCCTCCTCCATGTCGCCGCGTGCGGCCCCCGCGGCCCGCCCGGCCCGCCCCGGGAGCCCCGCCGCCAGGGCCACTACATGCTCGCCCTGGGCCCGCCGCCCCGCGCTCCCGGCGCCGCCCGCCCGCAGTCCCCGCCCCGGCCGCGCCCCGCACCCGCACTTCCGGGCCCAGGGTGCCGCCCCGCCCGCGCAGGCCCCGCCCCAAGCAGGGAGGCCCCGCCCACAGCCGCCGCGCGCTCGCACTTCCGGGCTTCTGCGCACCGCCCCGCGGCCAGGCCCCGCCCCTTCGAGGAGGAAGCCGCGCCGAGGCCCCGCCCACTAACCCTGGCCCCGCCCCTTCAGGGCGGCTGAGCGCGCCCCCGGTCACCCGGCTCCCCTCGGGAGGACCCCGAGCACCTCCGCCCTGCCAGGGCCTTCCAGCGAGCCTGTCCAGCCGGCCACCCGCCCCGTGCCCTCAGGGAGGGCGAGTGGCTGGCCCCGCCCCCACCCCGCCCTGCGCGCCTCAGGGCCACGGTGGCGCGCGCGGGAGCGGCTCCAACTTTTCAATTCTGCCGCCTCCGCCCGCGCAGTCCGCGGCGCGCCGGGAAGGCGGGGCTCGGGCGGGGCGGGGCCTGGCCGGGGGCGGAGCTCGGGGGCGGGGCCTGGCCCGGGGGCGGGGCTATTGCTCCGTCTCTCCTGGGTCCCGCTGGACTGTCTCGGCCCCGGGGCGCCCCTTTCTCGCTCCTCCCGGTTCCCAGACCCCTGAGGAAGCAGGATGTGCGGGCGGGGCCCCAAAAGCCCCGCGTATTGGAGTCCCAGCCGCGGTGGGACTGCGCTCAGCCCGTGGCGTTCCTGTCGCGTCTGTGGGACAGGCCCGAGGGGCAGCCTCCCCAGGAAGGCACCTGCGACGCACACCTGCTGGCGCCCCTGCAGAGCAAGCTGGCCGCCGAGAGTTTCGCAGCCCGGCACCCTGGGGGCCGGTTTCCCGCGAGTTCGGCTGGCACTGCCCGGCGGGGTGGGTGCTTCTCCCTTGGGAACCGTGGCTGCGCCCTGTGTCTGCTGTCCTTGGTCTTTTTACCGCCTGTGATCCTGGCCTCTGTCAGTAGTCCTTGCATTCAGTCTTTGCTGTACTGTGTCTGCCCCAGTCGGGCCCTGTTCGGTCCGGTTACTTAAGAGCCGGCCTCCAGCGCTTCCCGGGGCAGACAGAGCAGCACCGCTGCTACGATCCAGCTTCCTACATCGCGACACCAGGGCAGCGCACTGGGGCCTCACCACCCCCACCATCCCCAGGACAGCGGCCTAGAGCAGAGCAGCTCACAGCACTGCTTCGGGAACGCGCCGGGATTTCTCTGGTTGAGCCCACGTTGGAAGCAGGGACAAAATGAGCAGCGGCGTCCCAGCTGTTCCTTGGTGGTCACTGGACCCATCGCCTGGTTGCCCACCAGTCTGACATACAGCAGGCTGGTGGCCCGGGCTGGTGACTGTGGGCCGGCATCAGTGTCCCGGACACGTGGCTGTGGGTGTGGATCTGAGTCCTAGTAAGTGGTCTGGCTCTCGTAAGACCACTGCAGCAGTAACAGAAAACAGTCAGACCTCGAAGTGTCCAGCAGTCCACTTCCGAGGGCCACTGCTTTCTCACCAGTAAACCCCTCAGCCTGCTTGGTGGCTCCAAGCTCTCAAGCCACTGAGCCACTGAGCCACCGAGCCACAGTCACCGCGCTGTCTATGGTACACCAGCTCTGCTGTGTTCAGTGATGGAAACGCCCGGAGGCCCCTCTCGGAGCATGCCCCGCGGGACCTGTCCACGCCTCAGGCAGCCCTCGCTCCCTCCCTCTCCTCCTCGGAATCATTCAGAACCAGCCCAAGCCGGCGTTACTGGACCCCTGGCAAACATGGCTTCTTGGGCTTTGCCTCCCAGCACAGTGCCTCCTCCTCCCCGCCGCCTGCAGTGCCGCCTCCCCTCCATGTCAGCGATGCTGACAGCAACCACGTCTGGGACAGCTCCTCTGAAGGCAGGGACAGCCTGGGATCCCTCCTGGCACCACGGGAGCTCTGAGGTGCTGGTGCTCAGCTGGCCAGACGGAGGTGGGTGGGCACCGGCAACGCCGCCTGGACACAGCCGCACACAGATGCTCCCAGCCTCACCCTCTGTTTTCTGGAAACCTCTGAACTCTGGAAACTTACCCTTACCTGGCCCATCCAATGTTCCCAGACCTGCATCTTTGCCAGGTTCCAACCAATTTTTTTTATTCTTTTTTTTTTTTTTTTTTTTTTTTGGACAGGCAAAGTGGACAGTGAGAGAGAGAGAGAGAAAGGTCTTCCTTTACCGTTGGTTCACCCTCCAATGGCCGCTGTGACCAGCGCCCTGCGGCCGGCGCACTGCGCTGATCCGAAGCCAGTAGCCAGGTGCTTCTGCTGGTCTCCCATGGGGTGCAGGGCCCAAGCACTTGGGCCATCCTCCACTGCCCTCCTGGGCCACAGCAGAGAGCTGGACAGGAAGAGGAGCAACCGGGACAGAATACGGCGCCCTGACCGGGACTAGAACCTGGTGTGCCAGCGCCGCAGGTGGAGGATTAGCCTGGTGAGCCGCGGCATCGGCCCCACACTGGTTTCTTAAAGAGCGAATCTCCTCTGCTCCACGGCTGTTTTTTCCTTCCTATTCCTTTCTGCCATCTGGCCCTGACAGCCCATCACCCACCTCCCTCGTAGGAGAACCAAAGGGCTCACAAGCAACTAACTGGGCGTCCGTGTTATCCTCGGGCACACGCCATCCAACTGCTGTGCCCGAGACAAATCCTTGCCGTCTGCCCACTGCTGAAGGAGGGAATTCTCAATGAACTGATGATATCCAAGTTCCGAGCCTGTGGATTTGGAAGAAACAAACAAGTTCTGGCTCTTAGTGACGTCCCGCCAGCCTGCGTGGCCCCCAACAGGGGCGTCCCGGGAGCCCCACTTGACGGCTCCTTGGCTCTATTCTTCCAGGGCCAGACTGCTGGTTTCCTCTCCTGGTCCACATCTGTAAAAGACTAGATTAGGCCACCCTAAAATATGAGGAAGAAACCAGAATGGGTCACCCCAGAATATGCCTAATTTGCATTAAGTATTATTTTGAGAACCAAAAGCTACAAAAACAGTATAAACTACCCTTTTGGAAGGACAATTTACATTTATAAAATAAGTGCCCATGTGTAAGGGGGTCTCCCTCTATGTGCGTGAATCACTGGAGACCCTCGGGCCTGCATGGGGGGGCACAGACGGAACCTGCTCCACAGGGGCTCCCCTGCTGACCTGTGCCCCTCCCCAGCCCCCCCCCCCGCCTCCCTTCTTTTCAGATGAAGATGGTATCGAAGCCTGAACCCCAGGCACCTCCTGCACACTCACTGCCTTGGGGAGCCCCTACGGATGTGTGACGTGTGCATTAGTAAGCCGCTGTCGGTTCTTCTCTTGTTAATTATCTTTTTTCAGAGGGCCCCTAACCGAGAACTTCCAAGGGTCGAGGGAAAACGCTTCCCTCCTCCCCGGCGCGTGCCACTGGCCTGGAAGCTCTTTGGTGCTGATGTGTGGCTCTGTGGGAAGTTCTTTCCAGTATCCTGGTACGTAACACTGCTGGCACCAGTCTCGTAGCTTCCAGGAAAACCGCAGTGAACCTTGTATACGTGTTTCTGTCTTGGCATACTTTTTAATATTGGATAAGCGGCCGGCGCCTCGGCTCACTTGGCTAATCCTCCACCTGCGGCGCCGGCACCCTGAGTTCTAGTCCCGGTTGCTCCTCTTCCAGTCCAGCTCTCTGCTGTGGCCCGGGACTGCAGTGGAGGATGGCCCAAGTGCTTGGGCCCTGCACCCACGTGGGAGACCAGGAGGAAGCACCTGGCTCCTGGCTTTGGATCAGCGCAGCGCCAGCTGTAGCAGCCATTTGGGGAGTGAACCAACAGAAGGAAGACCTTTCTCTCTGTCTCTCTCTCTCACACTAACTCTGCCTGTCAAAAAAAAAAAATATATATATATATATATATATATATATATATTGGATAAGCAAGCGTCTCCCGTCTCTCGTGGGCTTTTTGGTTATCTGTATTGAAAAGCTCCTCTCTAAGATCCATTTATTTGAAAGGCAGAGTTGGGGCGGGGAGAGAGAGCAGTCCCTCCTCACCCGGCTGAAGCCAGGAGCGAGGAGCCCCATCGGGGCCCCCCGTGGGTGACAGCACTTGAGCCCCCACTGCTGCATCTGCGGTGCACTAGCAGGGAGGTGGGCTTGGGAACGGGCTGCGACTGGAGCCAGGCACTGTGACAAGGCACGCGGTGCCCCACGCGAGTCGTGCGAGCACCAGCCCCGGCGTCCTGAGAAAGGGGCTTTGCCAGCTGCACGGTGGCTGAATGGCTCGACTCTCAAAGCTGGAGCTCCAAGCACGGCTCTGCGCGGGACCTTCCCGCCAGGTGCACACGGGGCCCGGCGGGAAACCACAGTCCCGAGCACACGGCTACGGGACCCGGGTCTCCCGCTCGCCAGTCACTGAAGGGCCGCGCAGGGCTGCGGAATCCCCACTAAGAGCAGGCGCGCAGGCGCACAGTGCACCGAGTCCCGCGCGACTCCGCGCACTGAGGACACGCCCCCGCGAGCGCGCTAACGTCATCTGCCGAGGCATGGTCACGTGGCCGCGCGGCGTCGGGGCGGGGCTACGCCATGGCGTCAGCGATGGTGGCGTGGGTGGCATGGCTATGGCGCTCTGGAGCGGCGCTGTCTTTATCCGCTGCCATCGAGGGGCGCAGGCGGTATCCGCCGGTCCCGGGCTAAGAAGGTAGGAGTTGGGGGGCTCGGGAGTGGGTGACGGGCGGCCGGGCCGCCGCGGAGAGGCGTGGGCGGCGTTCGGAGCCCGGCCTTGCCCGCGCGCCGAGGCTGTTCCCGGCGGAGGCCTGGGCTTTGGAGCGACTGCCCGTGCCTCGGAGGGCCTGGCGCGCAAGAGAGGTGGCCCCGCGTGACCTCGTGACCTTGAGGGACCCGCGTAGGCGGTGTGGTAGGGGAGTTCCGGGGTCCGGAGGGTCAGGCCGGGCCTGACCGCGCGCGTGCCTCCGCAGGCGCAGCCGCGAACAGGTGCACGGTCCCGGGAGGCGAGAGGGCTGACCGCCGGCACGATGCCCCGGTGAGTCGCCCGCTTCTCCTGCGCCGTCGCCCGGGGTTGTCCCTGGAGAGGCTGCCCCTGGACTGGGCCGCAACGCCTCTTCGCTGAGGGGTCTCTGCACCTGGGTCCCCTCCTGGTGCTCAGGGAGGCGTCCGGGACCCGCAAGCCTCCAGCGTGCCTGGGCCTGCCGTGACCCTGTGCATTCCTGCAGTGCTTGCCAGAGCAGTGTCGAAACGGTTTGAGGCCTTGCCCTGCCCCATCCGGAGCAAGGTTATAGAACTTTCAGACAGCTGCCGGCGCCCGCCGGATCTGATGGGCCGGGTGCTGTGTAGACACGCACGCGGAGCGACGTTAAAAGTGACTAGAACTTGCGGTCCGCACCGGCCACGTGTCGGGTCCCCGGTGGCCACGTGACCGTGCACGGGAGGACCCTTGGGCACAGGGTGTTGGCCGGGCTCTAGGCTCAGTACACCTTATCCTTAAACACCTTTCCAAGGCTGGGGACTGAGCCAGAGTAGGGGAGGCCGGGCCCCGGCGACTGGTGCTGCAGGTTCGGCAGGAGGAGCTGCGGGGGTGGGGTCCTGAAACACGGCCTGGCGGAGAGGAAGGCTCCGGCGCGTGGGGGGCTCTTGTTTTGTGCCCAGAGTCAGCCCTGAAGTGTCCTCGTGAGGTGTTCTAGGCCCAGTACAGATGGGGAGCCCAGGGGCGGAATCGGGTGTTGAGGGCGCGCAGGCCGAGGTTTGAGCCAGGCCTGGGCTGGAGGGAGACGCCCTCTTGTTCTTGGTGGGAGGGGTTACCTCTTCTCGGGGTCAAGGCTTCCAGCTGACCGTCTGTCTCTTCAGTCCAGGAACAGCCTCGGAACGCCCCGGGCCTGCCGTGGGGAAACGCGTCCCTGTGAGTCTCGCGTTCCTGTGGCCTTGAGAGAGTCGGGTGCCTGCTGCCCTTGGCCCCGGGGGTCTTTGCAACAGACAGCCTTGGAATGGAGGAGGTACTGCCGTCCCCCTACGCAGAGCCGGCCTGCTTGCCGGCCGTGAGAGACTAGGGGCCTTGCGCTCCCTGCGGGCACGGGCTTGCCCGGCGGTCAGTGGAGGTGGTGCTCTGGCCGCTGACTTTGTCTCTAACCGGAGAGTTCCATGTTTCCCAGCAGGGTCCAGAAAGCCGCGGCTGCTTTGTTATCCACAAGGAGAGGCGTCGGAGACGCCCACGGCCCCTGACAGCAGCGCTGCGACATGGCTGCCCCAGCGCCTGGCACGAGCCACGTCGGCTGACGCCCCCAGGATGCCAGAGCCGGAGGAGACCTGAAGAACGGTCCCCTCGGTGGCTGTCCGGCCGACCCGTGGGGCCTGTGCTCGGTGAGGACATGGAGGGTTGTGGCCAGCAAGTCACCTCACTTGTGTTGGTCCTTGGGGTTCTGTGCTGAGTGCCCCAAGTCACCTGGCTGAGAGAAGGTCCCAGGGGGTTTGCCGTCCCCAAGCTCAGGAGACCACTTTGGGACAGACAGGGCCTGGGGTCTGGGTTCCTGGGAGGGCGTGGGACTGCCTTGGGGTTGGGTTTGTCTACAGTCTTTCCCCAGAGTCTGCTTCGGCGGGGGTGCTCTGGGCTGCGGCTCGGGGATTTAGGTGTGGTTCTCGCCTGCACAGGTCGCAGGAGGCGGTAACCGCCGGCCATGTGTGGTGTCGCCGCGTCTAAACAGCAGGCCTCCGTGGTGTGTCTCATCTGCGTCTCCTGTCGTGCAGTGGGACCAAGGCCTCCCGTGCGAGCACCTGGTGAGCAGGTTCGCAGTCTCGGTGCTCCCTTCCCGGGGTCAGCGGTGTGGGCCCTGGCCTGGGCTGCCGGCTGACGAAGCTTCTCTAACCCTAGGTGCAGCTGCCGCGGTCTCAGCTTCCAGAACGAGGCGCCTGTCTGCACCCGGACCCACGCCCCCGGCGTCTCCGTGAAAAACAAGAACTACTTAATAAATACAAAATCAAAGCACGGTGCAGTCCAGCCTGTGGTTCTTTGTTCTGTATACTGGAGGCAAAGATGAGAAAGCTCACCTTTAAATTTTCATTTATTAGGGAGAGTGCTTGCTTCGTCTGCTGGTTCACTCCGCAGGCGCCCACACGGGGGCTTGCCTGGGCTGAAGCCGGGAGCCAGGCCCTCGGTCCCAGTCTCCCTGGTGGGTGGTGGGCACCACTGCTCCCCAGGGTCTGCCGGGGCCTGGAGCAGGCACAGGCCCTCTGATACAGGCTGTGGGCTTCTTGACCACCGGGCCACACAGCACACACGGCCCACCCCCACAGGTGCCGGCTAAGGCCGAGGGAGCCCCCACTTTTTGGTGCGGTGCTCGGGTACCTCCTGTGGATGCCGTTCACCTCCCAGCCACGACTGAAGACAGAATTGTGCAGTGGGGCCCAGAGGCACACCCAGTCCTCCCCCGAGTGCATGACGCTTCGTGTTTCACGTGAGGGACTGGTCGCCATCCACGCGGGCTGCCTGCAGGGCTGGCAGGCTCTCAGTTGGCTGAGACCAGGGGTCCTGTGGCGTGGAGGGCTGCAGCAGGACTCAGGGCGCTGCCCCCTGCTGAGAAACACCCCAGCACACCAGCAGCTGCACCCCAGGTGGGGAACGGGAGCTGGCATCAGCCACCTCCCAATTCCAGGAGCTGTGAGGGTGCCGCCAGGGGTTCAGGCCTCCTGCCTGGGCCCAGTGCTTACAAACAGCACTGCCGTGTGTCAGAGGAGGTAGGGTTCCAGAGGGAGGGACAGCCTTCCATCTGCTGGTTCATTCCCGATGGCTGCCAGTACTGGGCCAGGCCACAGCCATAGCACTCGTCCCGTCTCATGTGGGTGCAGGAGCCCAATCGCCTGGGCCATCTTCCACTGCTTCTGCCCGGCTGTTAGCAGGGAGCTGGATTGGAGCTGGAGCAGCCAAGTCGCAAGCCAGCCCTTGTGAGATGCCAGTGTCAGTTGGTGGCCTAACACCATTCCATAACGCTGACCCCCAAAGTAAATCCTTAGCTGTAGCTAGGCTATGTGGAGGGGTGAGCAGAAAGGACCATTTTCTGGGTGACTGCATCAGTGGGGGTGCAGGCTGAGCCCCATGGACCTTCACAGGGAGGTTACTGCAGCCCCCAGCAGGCTGAGTGGGCGGTGCCCCTCCCTGCTGTCCTTGCCCCCACCTCCCTGCTGCAGCCGTGTGCCCTGCCAGGGCGGCCCTGCGAGGAGCATGTCCCGGGGAAGGGGCTCTGGGAGCCAGGCGGCCTGCGGGACCCGAGTCAGCTGCTGGGCAGTGTGAGTGTGCGGAGCCAGGAAGGAGCTTCCTTGGTGTGATGTCATCTCTGGGCCTCGGTTTCCAAGGATGAGAGAGGAGAGTATCGGCTCCTGCGTGGGTCACGAGGATCGAATGAGGCAGCACAGGACGCGTCAGGGTGGAGGCGGCCACAGGCTGCAGCCATACCAGGGGCTCCACCCCAGCTGAGGCTGACGTTTCTGAGAGGTTGGAGGGGGAGAAATCCAACACTGGCCAGCGACAGGGCAAAGTGTGGGGAGCACAGGTCCCAGTGTCCCTCAGTTTCAGGGGAACAAAGCCCGGTCATTAGCGCAGCCCCCCCCTGCTGACTTCCTGGGGTTGGGGAAGTGAAACTGTGACAAGAGGGCTGAGGGTGACATCTCCCCGGCCCTCCCTCAGCCCGGGAAACCCTCTAAAAGCACCAGGCCATGAGGCCAGGCTGGGAGGGCCCCCGTGTCAGAGCTTGGAAAGATGGAACTTGACCAGCTGGCCCGCGAGGGCCCCCTGGGAGGAGCCAGAGCGCTGCTTCCCAGATCCGGGCCTTTTCCACGCCGGAGGCGGCTGTGGTGCCCGGCTCACTTTATTAGGTGCTGGGATAGCACTTCCAATTTTGCCAGGTGTGTGTTCATTTAAGGTTTTGAGAGAAAAAAAATCCACTTGCTTACCAGACAACTCAAAAGTTGGGGTTTTGTTTGTTGAAGATTTACTTTGTTATTTGAAATGCAGAGTAACAGAGATCTTCCATCTGCTGGTTCACTTCCCAAAAGCTGCCACAGTCAGGGCTGGGCCAGGCTGAAGCCAGGAGCACCATCCGGTCTCCCGTGTGGGCGGCAGGGGCCCAGGGTCTGCTGCCCCCGGGTGCGTCGGCAGGGAGCTGGATCAGAAGCAGAGCAGCTGGGACCCACACCGCAGCTCTGACCTGGGACGGGAGTCGTAACCTCACCTGCCGCACCGCAGGGCCGGCGCCAAACACTCAAAGTTGAAAAACGAGATGACTGAAAGACCACTGTGAGAACAACGGCTTGCGGGTGGCGCGTGGCTGGCTGACGCAGGTCTGGGAACACTGGGACCTGCCTCCGGCCTCCCTGTGCGAGGAGAGGGCGAGAGCTGCCCGTCCTCCCCAGCACGGCCTCGCTGTGAGGGCGACTGTCCCTCCCTGCCTCCTCTGTGCACCTCCAGGAGCCCCAGGACAGCCCGGTGCCCCTGCCAGAATGCCCAAGGCCGAGGACAGTCAGGGTCTCCTGCAGGCCAGCCCCCAGGCCACGCCGCAGGGTCTCCGCCCTTCTCACGGCCCAGGTTGGGGCACAGCGAGCCCTGACTGCCGGCCCTGCCATAGAGAATGCTGTGGCCTGACTCCACCCTGTTTCATTTCTGTGTGCAGGCTCACTGTGCACATGGTAAAACGCGTGCAGCGTTCAGTTCTCCGTGGACACCGCACGCCGTTGGATACATGATCATGCCAAGCAGTCTTCCTGTGGAGTGCACAGCCAGGGTTTGGGGCGGACGGGAGCTTTGCGCAGGCCACGGGGAGGACCCAGCACCTGCACCGCAGCTGGAGGACTGAGGACCGTTAGGCAGAGTCTTCCCGGGGGCGGGCGGGGAGCAGGAAGCTGCTCAGAGCACCTCCAGGGGAGGGAGCTGCTCATCGGCAGGGCGGCCCCTCCCAGGGCCAGAACCCACTTCCTACTTCAGTGCGCTGGGGGAGGCTGGTCGGGGCTGGACCTCCCGGAGCTCCCCTTCCCTCCGCCTGCCGCACAGGAAGATCGGGGCACCCCGGCCTGGGTGTTGCCAGCAGCAGCATGGAGGACGAGGAAGGGCCCGGGTGTGGCAAGGCCGACTTTGTGCTCCTGGACCAGGTGACCATGGAGGACTTCATGAAGAACCTGCAGCTCAGGTAGACCCCTGGAGGGGCGCCAGGCCCCTCCCTCCCCCCAGCCCCAGCTCCTCAGCCCTAGGGGCCCCCCAACCACCACGGGAACAAGGAGCGTGTCAGCACGGCGGGGCCCGCACCTCCCATTCAGACCACACTGGGGCTGAAATGAGCACCTTGTAGCCAACCCCGGCTGACACTGCGGATGCCGCCTCGTGTCTCGGTCTCGCCCGGCAGCCCCGGGCAGGGCAGGCAGACCTCACTCTGGTTGACAAGGGGCTGGGGGCCGGGTGGGGGTGGGGGAGAGCACGTGTGGGGTCACAGGGCAGGGCTGGTAGAAGGAACCCAGGAGCCCAGTTGCCACTCCGGGTGGCAGACAGGGCAGGGAGGGGCCTGCTGGGGCCTGTGTGGGCGACCTGCTGAGCGCTGGGAGCCCCCAGCCTAGCAGCCCTCAGAGCGGAGAGGAGGGCTCAGGCAATGTCCATCCTCGTTCTCCCGAACACGAGGCTTTCTGAGGATGGGGATGGCAAGGCCACAGCTCGAAGGGAACGCCCAGGTCAGAGACGGTAGTGGTGCAGCAGGGGGAGCCCCAGAGAGGGCCACAAGGTGGGGAAGGGCGGATCCCACACCCTAGGAGCCCAGAGGCTGAGGGGCAGGCAGAGCGGTCAGGGTCAGGGGAGACAGACGCAGGTCCCCAGGGTGACAGGCTGCAGGAGGCTGAGGCTGTGGAGGGGGGAGGGCTGCGGCCACCGGCCACGCTCTGGGGTGCAGACAGCGACAGCCAGTGCCAGTGCCATCGTGTGGTCTGGGTGGGGCTGGGCGGGGCCCCTTGCCGGGTTCTGACACAGGAAGCAGCTGAGCCCTCTCCCTCCTCCAGCCCAGCCCCTTCCTCTCAACCCCTCTCCCCACCTGTCCTGTGGGGTCCACCCAGAAGCCAGCCCTGACCCTGCCACACCCGGGGTGGTCCAGTCCTGGGACTTCCAGGCCCCGGAAGCAGCGTGGATCTCACACTGGTTGTGGTGGTTGCAACTGAGGGGCTCAGCTCACCCAGGATGACACGAGGGAGGCCTGAGGGACACCCACCCCCTCCCCCTTCTCAGGGAGGGGGGATGGTTGACAGGGCCCGAGCCCGACACGGGCTGCAGCCAGAGGCCGTGAGAGCTGAGCAGTCGTCCTGTGTGTCCAGGTTCGAGAAGGGTCGCATCTACACCTACATCGGTGAGGTGCTGGTGTCCGTGAACCCCTACCAGGAACTGCCCCTGTATGGGCCCGAGACCATCGCCAAGTACCAGGGCCGTGAACTGTACGAGCGACCACCCCACCTCTATGCCGTGGCCAACGCCGCCTACAAGGCCATGAAGCAGCGGTCCAGGGACACCTGCATCGTCATCTCGGGTACCTTCCCCCTGCCCAGGCCTCCTGGACCTCGGGTCCTCATGTGCACTGGGTGGCAGAGGGCTGTTAGGGCTCTGGGGGTGCAGGCGTTGTGGCCCAGCGGGGTAAGCCACTCCTTGCAACGCCAGCGTCCCACAGCGCAGAGCCAGTTTAAGTCCCAGCTACGCTGCTGCCTGCTGGTGCACCTGGGAGGGCAGTGGCTGACGGCCCCTGCTACCCGTGTCAGACACCCAGGCGGAGCTCCGGGTCCTGGCTAAGATCCGTCCCAGCCCCAGCCACTGCGGCCATCTGGGGAGTGAAGCCGGGGTGGAAGATTCTCTCTCTCTGTGTCCCTCTGCCTGTCCACTAAGTAAATCTTTAAACAAGCAGGCAGGGAGCTGGCCTCTGAGGGGCGGGTGTCAGCTCCCATCTCCCCGGCAGGCGAGAGCGGCGCGGGGAAGACGGAAGCCAGCAAGCATATCATGCAGTACATCGCCGCCGTCACCAACCCCAGCCAGAGGGCCGAGGTGCAGCGGTGAGCAGCCGGGGCCGGGGCTGGGGGACGCGAGAGCCCGCCGGGCCAGGCTCCCGGAGGCTCCCAGGCCTCTCCTCACACCCAGAGGCCGCACGTGGCTGAACCACACCCAGGATCACTCAAGCGAGGGGCATGAGCCAGCCAGGGCCTAGGCTGCCAGCTGGGGGTGGGGGGCACACCAGCAGGCAGGGCACAGAGAGGTGCAGACGGGCCCAGGGACATCGGAAACAGGACAAGGTAGGTGGGGGCGCCCCGTGGAAGCCCAGAGAGCCTGGCAGCCCCGTCAGGACAGCCAAGCGCGCCAGGCAGGCGTGTGGGTTGTGGCCAGGAACCAGGAAGCTGGGGCCGGCCGCTGCTCCTCCCCTGTGGCCCTTGCAGAAGCACCTTCCTGTGTGACCCGTCTCTTCCTGTCAAGAGGCAGTGGGCGCGGTCTGCAGGGGACCAGCAGTGGCAGCTCCTGAGCACACGGGGCCGCACCTCTGCCCAAGCTGCGGCTGGAGGCCAAGCGGCCAGGCCAGCCCCTCCTCCCCAGGCTGCAGCTGCAGTCCAGGAAGGAGGAGAAAGAATGGCCGGGCCTCAGGGCTGCACCCTGTGACAGCCCAGCCAGCGGAATCCCCGGCCTTGCAGATTCTCAGGCCCTGGGCCGTGCTGGGCAGAGCCGGCCCCGCCCCCTCCCATCGTCCTCCCATGCTGGGGTTTTCTGGGGGGGACGCGCCGACGCGAGCGCTGATCTGCCACAGAGTCAAGGACGTGCTGCTCAAGTCCACCTGCGTGCTGGAGGCCTTCGGCAACGCCCGCACCAACCGCAACCACAACTCGAGCCGCTTCGGCAAGTACATGGACATCAACTTCGACTTCAAGGGGGACCCCATCGGCGGGCACATCCACAGTTACCTGCTGGAGAAGGTAGGCAGGTAGGCCGAGGAGGGCCCGGGGACCCCGGCTGAGACCCTTCCCAGGCCGCCCCCGCTTCCATGCGGGCCTCAGTGCGCCTGGGGCCTGGGCCCGTGACCCCAGCCCGCCCTGCACCTGGGAACGCTCAGATGGGGTCCCCGGGAAGACCCTGCCCCTCTGGAGTCCGGCTGTCCTCTCTCCTCAGTCTCGGGTCCTCAAGCAGCACGTGGGCGAAAGGAACTTCCACGCCTTCTACCAGGTGAGCGGGCGGGGGGGGCCCCACCCCCTCCACCTGCCCAGGTGCCCCACCCCCCTCCACCTGCCCGGGTGCCCACCCCCCTCCACCTGCCCGGGGCCCCACCCCCCTCCACCTGTCCGGGGGGCCCACCCCCCTCCACCTGCCCGGGGCCCCACCCCCCTCCACCTGCCTGGGGCCCCACCCCCCTCCACCTGCCCGGGGGCCCACCCCCCTCCACCTGCCTGGGGCCCCACCCCCCTCCACCTGCCCGGGGGCCCACCCCCCTCCACCTGCCTGGGGGGCCCATCCCACCACCTGCCCGGGGGACCCATCCCTCCACCTGCCCGGGGCCCCACCCCCTCCACCTGCCCGGCAGCCACACTGGGTGGGGAGCTCCCCGGAAGAAGGTGGCTGAGGCCCTGAGCGTATGAGCGCTTCCTGGACAAGGGTCGTGTCCCCGTGGGGTTCCGAGTGCCCACGGAGGCACAGCCCCCTCCCCGGGGGGGGGCACGGGCGGGCCCCCGCTGTGAAGGCACCTGCCCTGCGTGCTGACAGGAAGGACGAGAACATGGCCGTGCGTGGTCCTGACAGCACTTGTCTGACCGCGGCGTGGCTGTGTCCCCAGCTGCTGAGGGGCAGTACGGACCAGGAGCTGCAGGGGCTGCACCTGGAGAGGAACCCGGCTCTGTACAACTTCACGCGCCAGGGAGCCGGGCTCAGCATGGGCGTGCACAACGTGAGTGGTGGGTCAGCCCAGGGCCCTGGGGGTGGGGCAGGGAACGTGCGGCTGGTGGCACAGCCAGGGTGGTGCAGCGGCCCAATTGGCTCAGGTGGCCTGAGTGGTGAACCCTTCCCCCTACCCTGGCCCCAGGCCTTGGACAGCGATGAAGGGAGCCACCAGGCGGTGACAGAGGCCATGAGGGTCATCGGCTTCAGCACCGAGGAGGTGGGCTCCGTCCATCGCATCCTGGCCGCCATCCTGCACTTGGTGAGCCTGGCACGGGTGCCCTCAGGGGAGTCTTGGCTGGGTGCTGCCCAGGGAGGAGGGAGGAACACAGCCAAGCTGTCCCAGCGAAGTCGCTGAGCTGCTGGGGGGGACCTTGGCTGCGTCTCTGCTCTCTGCGGCCCGCGGTGGCAGTGACCCGCAGGTCTGAGCAGGAGCCAGGCAGCCTGCATCCAAGTCCCCTGGCTCCCTTCCCTCTGCCTGGTCAAGGGCGTCCAGCCCTCTGGGGCACAGAGCCTGCACTCCTCATGGTTCCCCCACGACCAGGGAAACATCGAGTTCGTGGAGACACAGCAGAACGGCCAGCAGCAGGGGGGTCTGGCGGTGGCCGAGGAGTCCCTGGTGGCCCACGTGGCCGAGCTGACAGCCACCCCCCGGGACCTGGTGCTGCGCTCCCTGCTGGCCCGCACAGTGGCCTCTGGAGGCCGGGAGCTCATAGAAAAGGGCCACACGGTGGCCGAGGCCAGCTATGCGCGAGACGCCTGCGCCAAGGTACCAGGGCTGGCCGAGGGAGGCAAACCCAGGAGGCCTGCATGAGGGAGGTGAGGCCAGGACAGCAGCACGCGGCGGCTCTGCCCCCAGGCGGTCTACCAGCGGCTGTTCGAGTGGGTGGTCGACAAGATCAACGGCATCATGGAAACCCGGGACCGCGACCCGCGGCGCGACGGCAAGGACACAGTCATCGGCGTGCTGGACATCTATGGCTTCGAGGTGTTTGCTGTCAACAGGTGGGCGGCTCAGGACCTGTGCCCCAGGGGGCTTGGCTGGGTGGGGAGGCAGGAGCGTTCTGGGTCCTCCTGCTGGGCCCCAAGGTCCCTGTCCCCAGGGTGCCTCAGCCGTGGCCCAGCTGGTGGTGCCCTGGTGAGAGGCAGCGTCGCTGGGCTCGCCTCCCCCAGGGCCACACTCAAGTGTCCCCCAGGCAGCTGCCCACCAGGGCTGGGGTGGGGTGGCGGAGGAGCCCGGGGCAGAAGCAGGCCCACGGCAAGGCGGGCCCGAGCGCGGTGAGCAGGGCGGGCCGAGCCCCCCTGAGCCCCCTCCCCGCCCCCAGCTTCGAGCAGTTCTGCATCAACTACTGCAACGAGAAGCTGCAGCAGCTCTTCATCCAGCTCGTGCTGAAGCAGGAGCAGGAGGAGTACGAGCGCGAGGGCATCGCCTGGCAGAGCGTGAGCCCCCTGGGCCGGGCGGGCGGGGCGGGGCGGGGCGGGGCGGGGCGGGCCGGGCTGGCGGGGCCGGGGCCGGGCAGGGTGGGGCGGGGCCAGGCTGGTGGGGCGGGGCGGAGCGGGGCCAGGCAGGGCGGGGCCGGGGTCAGGCAGGGCCGGGCAGGGCGGGGCGGGGCGGGGCCTGGCGGGGGCCTGGCGGGGCGGGGCGGGGCGGGGCGGGGCCGGGGGCGGGGCGGGGCCGGGGGGGGGGCCGGGCTGGTGGGGCGGGGCCGGGGCAGGGCGGGGCCAGGCTGGTGGGGCGGGGCGGAGCGGGGCCAGGCAGGGCGGGGCCGGGGCGGGGCAGGGCGGGGCCGGTCGGGCAGGGCAGGGCGGGGCGGGGCGGGGGCGGGCGGGCCTCGGGAGCCTCCCTGCTCTCCGCCCCCCAGGTGGAGTACTTCAACAACGCCAGCATCGTGGAGCTGGTGGAGCGGCCCCACCGAGGCATCCTGGCCGTGCTGGACGAGGCCTGCAGCACCGCGGGCCCCATCACCGACCACATCTTCCTGCAGACGCTGGACACACACCACCGCCACCACCCGCACTACAGCAGCCGCCAGGTGCCCCGGCGCTCCCGGGCTGGTGGGGGGGCCCGACAGTGCCTCCTGGGGCCTCGGTGGGACCTGGCTGAGGTGGATCGCCCCGGGGAAGGGTGGATGTGGGGTTGGTCCCTCCAGCAAAGCTTGCTCCCTTCTGTGCCTTGAACCTTGGCCCGTCTCGCAGCTCTGCCCCACAGACAAGACCATGGAGTTTGGCCGAGACTTCCGGATCAAGCACTACGCAGGGGACGTCACGTAAGGTCCCCCCTGCTGCGCCACAGGGCGCCATTGCATGTGTCACGGGGCTTCTTGGAGGCACTGAAGACGTGGCCCCTCACCTGCTGCACAAGAGTGGGACACGGGGCCTTCGGGACAGTGGCCCCCAGCCCTACGCCTGCCAGCACCTGGGCCGAGGCGGGGACAGGGGCTGCAGTCCCGCCCGTCTCGGCAGCTCCTGGGCTTCCCTCCGCGCTGCGTCCTCGGCGTGGTGATTCTCCATCTGTCTCTGGCTCACCGTCCCCAAGTGGATTTGAATGACTCAGGTGGCACCAGTGCCAAGGTGGGGACGTGGAGTAGACGAGGAAGACCAAGCAGCCAGGGGTCAGTCCTGTTCCGGGGAGCCCGTGCCCTGGGCCTCGGCAGGAGCTGCAGCTGTGTGGGCACTGACCTGGGGAGAGGCCCAGGAGCGAGGCAGTGAGGCCCACCACCAGGAGCGCCTGATGTGTATGGAAACTCAGTGAGCACCGAGCAAGGGACGGCTGTCACAGCTCAGAGAGGTCGCGCGGCTTGGCCACAGCCACACAGCGGGCTGCATTCAGGGCTGGGGCCTTTGGCTCCAGAGCCGGGGGCGTTATTGCCCGGTTCACCTTCCAGGAGAGAACGTCTCCTGAGAGAGGGATTCCAGGGGGATGAGAGAGGGCCGGGGGAGGGGGCTTCCTGGGGTCCTCTCAGCCTGGCCCGCATCTTCCCCCCTCCCCTGGCAGGTACTCCGCCGAGGGCTTCATTGACAAGAACCGAGACTCCCTCTTCCAGGACGTCAAGCGGCTGCTATACAACAGGTGGGCACGGCGCTGGCTGGGTGGGTGCCGGCGAGCCAGGCCTGGGGCCTGCAGAGACTTCTAGGCTCCAATCCCCACGTGACAGTGGGCGGCCTGAGCCTCAAGACCAAGGCCAGTCAGCTCCCGGTGGCCAGGGCGGCGGGCGGGGCTGCTGTCCTCAGAGCAGCTGGGCACACGGCCTGTGTCTGCAGTGGGGACCCCACCCTGCGAGCCATGTGGCCGGATGGGCAGCAGGACATCACGGAGGTGACCAAGCGCCCCCTAACGGCCGGCACGCTCTTCAAGAACTCCATGGTGGCCCTGGTGGAGAACCTGGCCTCCAAGGTACGCCCACCCCTCTCCAGCCCCACTCGCTGGCCCCTTCTCTCCGCGCCCTGGGGCTCAGCGTGGGGGAACACCTTGTCCAGTCTGGAGCAGCCTCTGCCCCCGAGGGTACCCTGCCCATGGCCAGGCTCACGGCTGAGTAGTCGGTGGGACTCGGAGCCCAGCTTTCCTGGCCCTACCGCCTCTTGGGTGCACAGGGGCTGGGGAGACCCTGGCAGCTGGGGCCGCAGGGCCAGGAAAGCAGCTCTGCTTGTCTCGGGGAGCTTTGGGCCCCAAGCCACAGGGAGCTCCGGGGGTCACAGCAGGGCTTGCAGGGACATAGCCCTTCTGGGAGGGCGGGTAGGGGACCTGGCACTGGGCCCGGCCTCCTGGCAGCTCCCAGGGCCTCTGGGGCTCTTGTCCGGCCGCCAGGTCCCTCGTCCTGACTCTCTTCCTAGCCCGGGCCTCTGGGGACTTGGGGACGCCCCTGCTCAAGACAGAGCACCCGGCAGCCACGGGCCTGGCCCCCAAGACCCCTGTGCCCCCCAGGAGCCCTTCTACATCCGCTGCATCAAGCCCAATGAGGACAAGGTGGCCGGGAGGCTGGACGAAGAGCGCTGCCGCCACCAGGTGGCCTACCTGGGGCTACTAGAGAACGTGAGGGTGCGTAGGGCCGGCTTTGCCTCCCGCCAGCCCTACTCCCGCTTCCTGCTCAGGTATGGCGCCGGGGCCGGCTGGGGGACCTCGGGTGGGCCCCAGGGGCGAGCAGAGGGTCCCTGCGTGACACCCCCCACGCTGATGGCATGCAGGAAGCCTCCTCTGGACACTGACTCGTCTGTGAGAACATGTATGTGGGAGCACACGTATGGAGATGTGTATGGGGACACGTGTGTGCAGACGCACATATGACAATGTGTGTGAGGACACACACACACAGATGCCGTGGGTGCTCCAGGGACATCCTGGAAGGACTGTGGCCCCGGGGACTCCCAGGGATGCGTGGGCTCCACGCCCCCTCCCCAACGCCAGGCCCCCACTGCCCTGTCCTCTGGCGACAGGTACAAGATGACCTGTGAGTACACGTGGCCCAACCACCTGCTGGGCTCCGACAAGGCAGCCGTGAGCGCCCTGGTGGAGCAGCACGGGCTGCAGGGGGACGTGGCCTTCGGCCGCAGCAAGCTGTTCATCCGCTCGCCGCAGACGCTGGTGGCCCTGGAGCAGAGCCGAGCCCGCCTCATCCCCATCATTGTGTTGCTGCTGCAGAAGGTGCGGGTGCAGGTGCGGGTGCGGGGTGGGGGCCTGTGACCGGGCTGGGGTGCGCTCATGTGAGCTCTGCAAGTGGCCTGCGCAGTCCTGTGGCCACCAGGGGCCCACAGCAAGGTTCTCAGGACCCCGGCTTCCCTCCGTCCTTCCTCGCTCCCTGCTGCAGGGAGTCGGAGCAGAGCCAGGACTCAAACCCAGCACTCCTGGACGGGATGCTGGCATCTTTTCTCTTTTAAAGATTTGTTGATTTTATTTGAAAGACAGGGTTAGAGAGAGAGCGAGACAGAGACAGAGAGGGAGATATCTTTCATCAGCTGGTTCACTCCCCAGGTGGCCGCAATGGCGGGGGCTGGGCCAGGCTGAAGCCAGCATCCTGGAGCTCCAACCGGGTCTGCCATGTGGGTGGCAAGGACCCAGTGCTTGGGCCATCTTCTGCTGCTTTCCCAGGGGCCTTAGCAGGGAGCTGGATCAGAAGTGGAGCAGCCGGGACACGAACTGGGGCTCGTATGAGATGCCAGCATCACAGGCAGAGGCTTAACCCACTGCACGGCAATGCGGCACTGTGCCTGCCGGGCCAAACGCCTGCTCCTCAAAAATTAAACCTCTTGGCCTCAACTTTCCACGAAGTTTTTGAAGTACGCTTGCATTTCCAAAGCTTACAGATTCTCCCCCCACTCCCCATAACTTTGCATTTTTTTAAAAGATTTATTTATTTATTTATTTGAAAGTCAGAAAGAGAAGGAGAGGCAGAGAGAGAGAGAGAGAGAGAGAGAGAGAGAGAGAGTTCTTCTATCTGCTGGTTCATTCCCCAAATGGCCGCAATGGCTGGAGCTGCGCCGATCCGAAGCCAGGAGCCAGGAGCCTCCTCCGGGTCTCCCACGCGGGTGCAGGGGCAACCGCGCTCTGCATCTGCGGCTCCTCTGTGGCTCCTCTGCGTCACAGGGGTTGTTTGAAGCTGCCTCCCAGCTAAGAAAGTCCCCGCTGCTCCTTGCTCTCAATTCCCAGGCAGTACCCAGTTATCTGGCGACAGTGCTCGGGGCCATAGCAGGAGGGCCCGTCGCCCGGGTCCCCTGCTGAATCGCTTAACGCTGTTTTAGTCTGTGGGCCCTGGGGTGCCTGCCTTGCAGGGTTCCCAGTCTGTATTTGATGGTCATGTAACTGGGGAGCCCCTCTGTCTCAGGGCCTCCGAGAGCTTACCCCTACGGCAGCTGAGATGGGAGGTGGGCTCCCTCAGGGACCTTCGTGGGGAGAGAGCCCCTTGCTCCGCCCCTGCCGCTCTCCCCATCCGAGCTTTCTCCCTGGGGATGAAGCCTTGAAAGCCCAGGCACACGCAAGCAGCTCTTTCCCAGGTGTCTGCAGGCCTTTGGGGAGGGCTCGCCGTCCTCGGGGGGCTGCCCGCCCACCTGGGAAGCAGCCTGTGCCAGGCAGAGCGGAGGGTGGCCTCCCTGGAGACAGGCAGAGCATGCTCCAGGGAGATTTCGGATCAGGCTGGGGGTTAGAAGGCAGGGGCCGGGCCTGACGGTGTGTCCCATCCTGCCTGGCCCACGCAGGCCTGGCGGGGCACCCTAGCCAGGTGGCGCTGCCGCCGGCTGCGCGCCGTCTACACCATCATGCGCTGGTTCCGGAGGCACAAGGTGCGTGCCCACCTGGCAGAGCTGCAGCGGCGGTTCCAGGCGGCTCGGCAGCCCCCGCTCTACGGCCGCGACCTCGTGTGGCCCCCGCCTCCCGCCGTGCTGCAGCCTTTTCAGGACACCTGCCACGCTCTCTTCCGCAGGTGAGCCGGCCGCCCCGCCCACGGCCAGCATCCTCTGAACGCGGCTCCGCGGCAGCTAGCCCTAACCTCATGCCCGTGCCCCGTGATCAGGCAGAGCCCTGACCATCCCTGGCTCGTGCTGGGCATTCAAGGTCAGGGCCAGGGAGGGGACCCCACGGGGGCCAGGGCCTTGTGGGCCAAGTGGAAGTTCTCCAGGGCCAGGACCAGGGCCAGAGCAGGAGGGAGCTGGGCACAGGGCCAGCGATGAGGGTTGGGTACCAGCGCCGAGAACCAGGGAGGCCGGTGGAGGTTGGGAGGTGAGGGCGGCCTGCTTCAGGCCCAGGGGCCGGCTCTCCCGGGGAAGGGGCCTGGATCCAGGGGCTGCCTGCGCTCTCACAGGTGGCGGGCCCGGCAGCTGGTGAAGAACATCCCCCCTTCAGACATGGCTCAGATCAAGGCCAAGGTGGCCGCCATGGGAGCCCTGCAAGGCCTGCGGCAGGACTGGGGCTGCCGGAGGGCCTGGGCCCGAGACTACTTGTCCTTGGTGAGTGCCGACAGGCGGGGGCCCTGGGAGGGTTGGGGGAGGGCATGTGCCCCACCCCCACCCCAAGGTTTCCATCCCTGAGGATGCAGGGTTTTCATCGGGGGCTGAGCCTTGCTGTGCTGTGCAGCCCCCAGCCCCTCCACACACGCCCCGCCAGGCAGCCATGTGCACCCACGTCTCAGTGTGCACCTGCTGTCCCGAGGTCTTCAATCCTGGCAAAGTTTTCAGGGGCTGAAGGTCCGAGGGCTCAAGGCTTCTTTTGGGGCCCGGGCCTGTGTGAGGACCAGCAGGGGGCAGGGGCAGGGGGTGGGGGAGCTGATGGGCCTAGGACCCGGGGATCAAGGTTGGGGGCCTCTGCTCTCTGCCTGTGCAGGACCCAGCGCGGCTCTGCTCAGCTCACGGGCAGGCGGCCGCTGGGCTTCCCAGAGCACCAGGGTCCCAGCTGCCCCTCCCTCTGCCCCTGTCCTCAGGCCACCGACAACCCCACAGCCTCCAGCCTGTTTGCACAGCAGCTGAAGGCCCTGCGGGACAAGGACGGTTTTGCAGCCCTGCTCTTCTCCAGCCACGTGCGCAAGGTTCGGGGCTTGGGGGAGTGAGCGCGGGCAGCTCAGTGGGGAGGGGGCCCCAGCCCCCCTCCGACCCCTCCCCACCTGCTCCTGGAGCTCCAGTGGGAGGCCCCACCCCCACCCCCACCCCCGGCCCTGGAGAGAGGGCAGGAGGCCCAGCAGCAGCAGCCCGGGCCCAACCACCCCTCCCGCAGGTGAACCGCTTCCGCAAGAGCCGGGACCGGGCCCTCCTGCTCACAGACCGGCATCTCTACAAGCTGGACCCCAGCCGCCAGTACCGGGTGATGCGGGCCGTGCCCCTGGAGGCGGTGAGCGCTGAGCCCGTGGGGGGGCAGCCCCGCCTCGCGTTCCTTTCTGTCCACCAGGGGTGGCCCCAGGCACCCCAAGCCCGGCCACTGGCAGCAAATCCTGCTAAGGCTCCCATTCCTGGGGGGGAGGGGCCCTGCCCGGCTCGCCAGCCCAGCCACCTTGTCCCAAGTGGCCAAGTGCAATGCCCCCCCAAGCCCACCTGGTCCCTCTGGGGCACAGCCAGGCCCCCGGGGTTCAGCTGCCTCCTGAGGGACCCTGGCCCCTTTTGCCTGATCTGCCACCCTCTGGCTTCCTCACACGGCCCAGGCCAGGGACCAGGCCGGTTCCCTCTGGATCCCACATGGTTTCGGGGGTCCTCTGATGGTCAGAGTGGAAGGGCCGCTGACCCTGGTTGCTATTTAAATGTAAAAATAAAGAAAACAACACGCTCACAGCAAGTGCTCCGCAGCCGTGGTGAGCAGCGGCTGCCACACCAGAGAGCAGGAATCTAGAACACTCCTTCCCAGCACACTGTCATGCTGTGCCCAGCCCCGCCCCTCCCCTTGTCAACAGAGACCAGAGAGGGGAGGAAGGGGCCATGCAGGGGGCACTCGGCTCAGGGCAGGGCCCCTGGGTGGGGGTTGGCACAGACTCCCCAGGGAGGAACTGGGGCGCCCCTGACCCTGCGCTCCCTGGCAGGTGACGGGGCTGAGCGTGACCAGCGGGCTGGACCAGCTGGTGGTGGTGCATGCCCGGGGCCAGGATGACCTCGTGGTGTGTCTGCACCGCTCCCAGCCTCCGCTGGACAACCGCATCGGGGAGCTGGTGGGTGTGCTGGCCGCACACTGCCAGGGGTGAGTCTGGCCCAGCCTGGGGAAGGCGGGACAAGGAGCCCTGCCAGCCCCAGTGCCCTGTGGCCCTGACCTCCTTCTGCTTCCACTCCAGGGAGGGCCGGGCCCTGGAGATCCGTGTCTCCGACTGCATCCCGCTGAGCCAGCGCGGGACCCGGCGCCTCGTGTCGGTGGAGGCCAGCCCGGAGCAGCAGGAGCCAGATTTCCGCTGCAGCCGTGGCGCCTTCACCCTCCTGTGGCCGAGCCGCTGACTGCGGTGTCCCAGCCTTGCCCTTGGCCTTGGCCCCCTCCCCCCTGAGCACTGCACAATAAAGAGACGTGGTCCTGGCCAGCGTGGCGGTGCCTGAGTGGGCCTGCCACGTGGGTGGAGCTCTGGCTGCCCGTGCCTACAGCTACACATGCTGCCCACCCGCCTGCCTAGTGTCTACCCAGCACCCTCCGCTCCCCACAGTGGGGAGTCCAGGCTGGTCTGGGGCAGCAGGAGCCCAGGGAGAGGGTGGGCACGGATTTTCCCTAAAACACTGCCCTGGAGGTCTTTGCGGATTCCAGCCGGGCCCAGCCCTCCGTAGCCTCTCTCCCTCGCTGCTCTCTGCAGGACTCCTGGCCTGGCTCCTCCTGGACCACGGGAAAAGGCCTGGAGTCCCAGGGCCATCTTGGGGCAGAGCAGCCCCGCCCTGTCCTGCACCTGCTGAGGGGATGAGGGGGTGAGGGGAGCCCACCTGTCTCTGGAGCACAGCCATGGAGAGACAGGGCCGAGCGCAGGGCTCACAGGAGCCACAGGGAGAGCCTGGAGCAGCCCGCACCTTCCCGCCCTGGCCCTCTAAGTCCTTCTCCAGCCCTGCGCGTCTGAGCCCCTGAGCCCCTGAGCCCCTCCTTTGCCCCTGCCGTAGCTGCCCCCTCTGCCTCATGGCCACTCATGCCCTCTTCTTCCGGGACCCCCTGAAATCCTGGCCGTGTGCCTTGGTTGGAAGTTGGCTTCTGTCCATGGCCTGGCCGAGGCCCGTCCAGGCCCTGGCACTCTGCCCACACAGCCGGGCATCTGTGGGTGCCAGGGTTGAGGTCAGCTCCTGCACACAGCTGCCTCTGAGCCCAGCCCAGAGCCCCCACAGAGCCGACAGCATCCCTCCCTGGCTCCGGTGGCAACAGGACTGGGCATCACCTCCTTGTGGTGCCATCTGCAGTGCGTGGTCCCCTTCCGTGGGCGGTCCTGAGTGGTCCTAGACCTTGGCTGGGTCCCTGCTTTGTGGGGGCCACCTCATCAGAGAGATGGCAGCATCCACTAGCTTCTGTCCTGGGAGAGGTGAGGAACCACACACACACAGACACACACACACATAGACACACACAGACACAGAGCACACACACATACACAGAGACACACATACACACAGACACATACATAGACATACACAGACACACACACACATAGACACACACAGACACAGAGCACACACACATACACAGACACACACACATATCGACACACAGAGACACATACATAGACGCACACACACATATACACATACACAGACACACAGCACACACACATAGACACACACTAGAAACACACAGACACACACATAGACACATACACACATGTACACACAGACACACACAAATAGACACACACACAAAGAGAGCACACACACATAGACACACACATACATACAAGACATACACACAGAGGCACACATATACACACAGACATGCACATAGACACAAACACACACATAGACACACACATAAACAAACACAGATATACACACATACACATAGACATACAGATACACAGACACATAGACACACACACACAGACACACAAACACACATACCCTTCCCCAAAACCTTCGGAGGGGTCTGTGGGAGCCGGCGACACCTCAGGGAAGCCAGAGGGGAGAAGCATTCGGGGCTCAGCCTGCCAGGGCCACTCCCTGCCAAGCCTCAGGGCCTCGAGGGGGCAGGGTTGGGACTGCTGGGCAGTGCCCGGGATCCAGGGACCCTGGCCAAGGGCTGGGGGACATGCTAGGGCGGAGCCTACCTGCTGCACTGGGACCCGTGCCACAGCTCACGTAAGCGACTCGACAAACCGCACACGGTGCCCTGTGTGGCTCCACTCTGGCGCTCTGTGGTACAATGTCTCCCACACAACACCTTCGAGGCTGGGGGCCCACCATCACCCCAGCTCCAGGCGAGGAAACGGAGGGCCCGAGGCTTGCCTGAGGCTCTGTGCACTGAGGCGAGGGTGCCAGGACCCACAGCACCCGGGCCCCGGGTGAAGGCACGCACGTCCCATGTGGCATCACTGCAGACCGCGGGGGCAGGGAGGGAGACAGAACACCTGCACGTGGGCATGAGCCCATCGGCCCACGAGGGCCAGCAACTCGGTCTGAGTCCACTCCCATCCCATCCACGGGTCCTTTGACAAACCCATCTGCTAGACCCTTTATCCCAGGCTGCCAGAGGACCACGTGAGCCAGGGATGACGAAGGTGTCACACAGAGGGAGCCCTGGTCCCGGGATTTGGAGAGGGGACCCGGGCCTGGGCTCCCGGGCAGCTTCCCTCCCAGCAGTGCTGGACCCTGCAGCCAGGGAGCCCAGCAGGCCTTCTCCATTTTGCACTTAAAGAAACAGAACCACGGGCCGGCGCCGTGGCTCACTAGGCTAATCCTCCACCTAGCGGTGCCGGCATACCGGGTTCTAGTCCCGGTTGGGGCGCCAGATTCTGTCCCGGTTGCCCCTCTTCCAGGCCAGCTCTCTGCTGTGGCCCAGGAGTGCAGTGGAGGATGGCCCAAGTGCTTGGGCCCTGCACCCCATGGGAGACCAGGAAAAGCACCTGGCTCCTGGCTCCTGCCATCGGATTAGCGCGGTGCGCCGGCCACAGCGCGCCGGCCGCGGCGGCCATTGGAGGGTGAACCAACGGCAAAAAGGAAGACCTTTCTCTCTGTCTCTCTCTCTCACTGTCCACTCTGCCTGTCAAAAAAAAAAAAAAAAGAAAGAAACAGAACCACAAAAGTGACCTTTTTTTCTTTTTTCTTAAAATTTAAAGTTAAATTGGTCACCCCTGCAGCAATGCTTAGACTTAGGTCTTCTGGGTCTCCCACATGGGTGCAGGGGCCCGAGGACTTGGGCCATCTTCCACTGCTTTCCCAGGCCACAGCAGAGAGCTGGATAGGAAGTGGAGCAGCCAGGACTTGAACCGGCGCCCATGTGGGATGTTCTTGCCGCAGGCAGAGGCTTGGCCCACTACGCCACAGTGCGCAATTCAGTAATTTTTAAAATATTCGTAACATTGTACAGTGAACCAACAGCACTGCTTAATTTTGCTTCTTGAAATAAAGAACCCCAGTTTGTTTGAGAGGCAGAGAGACAGACAGCTGCCCCCTGCTGGCTCACTCCCCAGATGCCCACAACACCTAGGACTGGGCTGAGCCAGGCCAACTCAGTGGGAACTCAGTCCAGGTGTCCCACGTGGGGGGTAGGGACCAGCCCCTCGGGCTGTCACCCCTGCCTCCCAGGGTCTGGAGTAGCAGGAAGCTGGAATGGGGAGCGAAGCCAGGATGCAAACCCAACTCCTCCGACGTGGGACGCAGACACCTTCACTGCTGGGCCACGAGGGCTCCTCGCCTGTCAATGCGAGTCAGCCTCTCTAAAAACAACTTGGTGCGGCGTTGGCAGCCTGTGAGGCTGTGGCAGAACCCAGCAAAGCCGGCGCCTTGACCGTGGAGCTCTCAGCCTCCTGAACCCATCGACACCCCCAGCCTGGGGCGTTCCGTCAGCGTCAGCGCAGCAGGCAGGGGCTCGGCCCGGGCTCTGAGAGCTGAAACAAAGGAGTCCCAACCTGAGAATTCGGCGCCAGCTGCTATGGAAACGCAGCGCTTCCTCAGCTTTTAAAAATAGCTGCACATGACTCAGCAATCCTGCACACCCAAACCGAGAGCCGCACCTCGAGATTCGCACATCGCGTTCACCGAGCATCACTTACGGTCTCGAGGAAGGAGGAAGCAGCCCAGGCACTCACCAGGGCGTGAACAGATGAGCCAAGTGTGACTGACGCCAGCAGCCGCGTATCAGCTCCAGGAAGGAAGGGAGCTGGGACCGCATCGTGGCACCGGCATTGCCAGCACCCCACGTGAGCACAGGTCTGAGCCCGGGCAGCTCCGCTTCCAATCTATCCCGCTGCTAACGCACCTAG
This sequence comes from Oryctolagus cuniculus, assembly GCF_051225735.1. Taxonomy (NCBI): domain Eukaryota; kingdom Metazoa; phylum Chordata; class Mammalia; order Lagomorpha; family Leporidae; genus Oryctolagus; species Oryctolagus cuniculus. Next base: position 88,729,320 of record NC_142882.1, on the reverse strand, counting down.
AAAGCAGCGGAAGACGGCCAAGTGCCTGGGCCCCTGCTACTCGCATGGGAGACCTGGGGGCAGTCCCTGGCTCCTGGCTTTGGCCTGGCCCAGCCGCAGCTTTGCAGTCATTTGGGGAATGAACCAGTGGTGGAAGATTTCTCTCTCTCCATAATTCTGCCTTTCAAATAAATAGATTTTTTTTTAAATTTTTTGACAGGCAGAGTGGACAGTGAGAGAGACAGAGAGAAAGGTCTTCCTTTGCCGTTGATTCATCCTCCAATGGCCGCCGCGGCCGGCGCGCTGCAGCCGGCGCACCGCGCTGATCCGATGGCAGGAGCCAGGTACTTATCCTGGTCTCCCATGCAGGTGCAGGGCCCAAGCACTTGGGCCATCCTCCACTGCACTCCCTGGCCACAGCAGAGAGCTGGCCTGGAAGAGGGGCAACCGGGACAGAATCCGGCGCCCCAACCCGGACTAGAACCCGGTGTGCCGGCGCCGCAAGGTGGAGGATTAGCTTAGTGAGCCGCGGCGCCGGCTTCAAATAAATAGATTTTCTTTAAAAAAGGAAGGAAACTCCAAAGGGGGCCTGGGGGTGCCAGGGTCTGTGGGGTGGGGACAGTGGATGCAGAGCTTCAGTTTGAAAAAATGAGAAGGCTCTGGAGATGAGAAGGTTGGGGTGATGGCCACAGGGCCACATGAACAAACAAAGCCACTGAACCGTTCGTGCTCTGTTTTTTTTTTTTTTTTTAATTTGACAGGTAGAGTTATAGACAGTGAGAGAGAGACAGAGAGAAAAGTCTTCCTTTTCCGTTGGTTCACTCCCCTAATGGCCGCTACGGCTGGCGCTACGTGGATCTGAAGGCAGGAGCCAGGAGCTTCTTCTGGTCTCCCTTGCGGGTGCAGGGACCCAAGGACTTGGGCCATCTTCTACTGCCTTTCTAGGCCACAGCAGAGAGCTGGATAGGAAGTGGAGCAGCCAGGTCTCGAACCAGTGCCCATATGGGATGCTGACGCCGCAAGCGGAGGATTAACGCACTGTGCTGGGGTGCTGGCCCTCGCTGCATAAATCCTCCGGGTGTCTGTAGACCCACCCCTGCTGGACAGCTCCTTCCCTAAGCTCAGGGGTGGCCGCTGGTCACAGGCCAGAGCCACTTTCCTGGACACGCCTCCCTGCTCACACGGGTCTCAGGCGGCCACAGGCTGGGACGGAGCAGCCGAGAGCAGGGGTGCGTGGACAAAGGGCTGCTGAGAGCACGTTCCTCGCTCGTGCGGTCGTCATGAAGCCTGGGCGATATGTGGGACCGTGAGTCAACAGGCAGTGGACATGTTTTTCTTCAGGCTGCTCCTCCTCGCCGGTGCCACCTGCACGTGGCGTGCCGACACGGCCACCTGCTCCCGAACGTGAGGAGAGGGCTTTCTTAAACACCGTGGCTGAGCAAAGCAGAGAGTCGGTAGTCGAAGACAGGGAACCTGTACTTGACCTTGCAAGCCAATGTCCGGGAGCCAGAGCCCTAGAACAGCACCATCTGATAGGAACAGAAATCCACCCACGCGAGTCACACCAGGCACATGAAGAGAGGCTGTCGCAGGGATTTGCACGACATTTTACTTAACACTATCCAAAACGTCATTTCGGCACGTAATCGGCGCGAGCATGACTGATCTTGTGTTCTACATTGTGGGGAGCAGCTCGGACTAGACTAAGTTACTGGAATTAAGACTTATTCTATGCATCTGCTCTCCTACAATATGGCGCTGGGAGAGGAGAAAACAGCTTCTACCCAGCTGCCTCCAGTTCAACCAATAAACTGTAGGACTTGCTCCTGATTGGAGGAGAGCAGCGTACTCGGCGTGTGGGCAGCCGAGTTGGGATTGGCGGAGGAGGACTATAAAGGAGGAGAGAGACGGCATGCACCGGGAACATCTATGGGGAACATCTAGCTGAGGGAACACCTGTGCAGCCCCCGAGAAGAGCCGGCCGGCGGTGTGCCGCTCCCCTGCGGAAGTGGGGAATGCGGCCAGGGGGAACTGCCCTTCCACGGAGGTGGAAGGGATAGTAGCCAACCCGGGAAGAACCAGCAGCAAACCCGGGGAGGGCCGAGCAGACGAAAGAACAGCGCAGGGTCCTGTGTTGCTCCTCCACGAAGAGGGGGAGCGACACTACATTCTTCCTCCTGCTGCACATCTCACTCTGGGATCACTGCCCTCCCAGAGCTGAGAGCGTGAATGGCGGCTGCAGGGGCAGCTCTGCCCTAGAGCCCCGGAGGTCCGCCCACAGCTGCCCAGCAAAGATCTCAGGAATGCATGAATGAGTGAATGAATGATCCCAGGAACCACTGCAGGGTCGCAAGTTCCCACTGGGAGGAGGGTCCTATGCCAACCTCATTGGTGTGGCCACCAGGGGGCGCAAGAACGCAGGTGGATATGGACAGGCCCTGAGCGGCCTCGCCAGAGTCCAGAGCCAGACCCAGCCACCCAAGGGTCCCGCCGGCTGAGGGCCTCTTTTCACATGCCTTGGCCACCCCCGGTGAGGAGGGGAGGAGCAGTGTGCGGGTCTCTGAGGGAGGGTCTCCGTGTGACAGACCCTTCCGATGGCTCAAAAGCCAGGCAGGACAGTCGGGACCAAAGGACACCAGATTACAGAGCCCGCCCTCCTGTCCTGGGGCCACAGCACAGACAATGTCCTTCCTTGCCTTGCGTCTCCAGGCCTCCTCCGGTGCCACTCCCACTCCTCCAGCACCCCCACGGAGGGCAGAGGCCACCCCGGCCTCCCCTCGTGCTCCACCGGTGCTGCCTGTGAGAGGCAGGGGGTGGTCTCGCACTCGGGGATTCCTGGGACAGTGTCCAGCTGCCCGTGGCTCTCTCTGCTGCTCAGCCACGCACGCTGCTGTTACAGTGCAGCTTCGCGTGGAGGGGGGCTGCTCCTGGGGGAGCACCTGACATTCCTTCTGTCCGTGAGGGCCACAGTGGAGGCAGGACTCCCAGGTGAACCCCAGTGACTGGAGGGAGGGAGCACTCGGTCCTCACAGCTGAACCTCAAGGCAGGGGTCCACACCCTCCCTTCCCGACTGAGGGAACCCAGAGACGTGAAGCCCCACCCAATCTAGGGTCCCCAAAGCCTGAGTGCCCTCATGGGCAGGGTCCGATCTTGTTTGATGTATTTTAGACCCTACAGGGGTGAGTTAAAATTTTTTGATGAAACCTTTAAGATTGTACTTGTTGGCCGGCGCCACAGCTCAATAGGCTAATCCTCCACCTAGTGGTGCCGGCACACCAGGTTCTAGTCCCGGTCGGGGCACCGGATTCTGTCCCGGTTGCCCCTCTTCCAGGCCAGCTCTCTGCTGTGGCCAGGGAGTGCAGTGGAGGATGGCCCAAGTACTTGGGCCCTGCACCCCATGGGAGACCAGGAGAAGCACCTGGCTCCTGGCTTCGGATCAGCGCGGTGCGCCGGCCGCAGTGCGCTGGCCACAGCGGCCATTGGAGGGTGAACCAACAGCAAAGGAAGACCTTTCTCTCTGTCTCTCTCTCTCACTGTCCACTCTGCCTGTCAAAAAAAAAAAAAAAAAAAGATTGTACTTGTTTTATTAACTATTGCCAAAAATGTCAGTGGGACTAAAATGCCTGATATGATTACAGGTATTAATGGCATTTTTATAATTTTTCAAAAGGTTTATTGCACTGATCACTGACGTTGCCTATTTTTTTTTTTAAAGAATAGTTTATTTATTTGAAAGGCAGTTACAGAGAGAAAGAGAGAGGTCTTCCATCTGCTGGTTCACTCCCCGCACGGCTACAACAGCGAGCTAAGCCAGGCTGAAGCCAGGGACCTGGAACTCCTCCCACTGCAGCGTGGAGGGCGGGGCCCAGGAATTCAGGCCCCTGAGCCCAGGCTGCTTTCCCAGTGCACTAGCGCGGAGCTGGGTCGGAAGTGGAGAGCGGCCGGGACTCAGGACACTGGTGTGCGGGAGCAGCTACACCCACTGTGGTGGCACGATGGCCCCTATTGCCTGATTTTTCAAAAATCAAGCCGCTCTGCTGGGTTCCCCCAAACCCATTTCCTGCTGACGATTCCTCCCGCAGAGCGGTTAGGCTGCCTGTGTGCCAGCCGGGCCAGTACCCAGGTTAGGCTGCCTGTGTGCCAGCTGGGCCAGTACCCGGGTTAGGCTGCCTGTGTGCCAGCTGGGCCAGTACCCGGCTCCAGCTCCAGCTGACGCAGGCCCCGGGAGGCGGCTCGAGCAGCTGGGTCCCTGCACCGACGTGGGAGACCTGGCGGAGTCCCTGGCTCCTGGCTCAGCTCCTGCCCCTCTTCAGCTCCTCCAAGTCCCTGTCGTGGAGGACGTTTGGAGAGTGAGACCGTAAGTGGGAACTTCTCTGTGTGTGTGTATCTTTCACTCTCTTCCTCTCAGATACATAATTTCTAACAGACCAGCCCTGGGGGCCGATACAGCACCAGCATCCCATGTGGCTGCTGGTTCGAGTCCCGGCTGCTCCACTCCCATCCAGCTCCCGCCAGTGTGCCTGGGAAAGCAGAGGACGATGGCCCAAGTGTTTGGGCCCCTGCACCCACGTGGGAGACCTGGAGGAAGCTCCTGGCTTCAGCCTGGCCCAGCCCTGGCCATTGGGATTATTTGGGGAGTGAACCAATGGGTGGAGGATTTTCTCTCTCTCTAATTGCCTTTCAAATAAATAAATCTTAAAAAAAAAGGCCGGCGCCGCGGCTCACTAGGCTAATCCTCCACCTTGCGGCGCCGGCACACAGGGTTCTAGTCCCGGTCGGGGCACCGGATTCTGTCCCGGTTGCCCCTCTTCCAGGCCAGCTCTCTGCTGTGGCCAGGGAGTGCAGTGGAGGATGGCCCAAGTGCTTGGGCCCTGCACCCCATGGGAGACCAGGATAAGTACCTGGCTCCTGCCATCGGATCAGCGCGGTGCGCCGGCTGCAGCGCGCCGGCTGCGGCGGCCATTGGAGGGTGAACCAACGGCAAAGGAAGACCTTTCTCTCTGTCTCTCTCTCTCTCACTGTCCACTCTGCCTGTCAAAAAAAAAAAAAAAAAAAAAAAAAAAACAAGGCAGATGCTCCTTGCTTTAGAAAACACAATTCCTTCCGGGACAGCGCGTGCTTGTCACAGCCCCACTGAGCCTGCAGCGGCAGAATGGATCTGGGAAAGCCATGACTTCACACCGCACACCTGCAGGAGACCGCGGCTGCTTCTCCCAAACCCGGCATGGCAGGGCAGACAGAAGCAAGCACCCTCCTGGGAGGCGGGCGGGGGAGGGGCCGGCCTGTCTGCACTGGAATGGAGGGCGGGGGTGGGGAGCCCCCCTCCAGCACAGAGAGCTCCAGCTGGGCGCTGAGGGAGTGGGCGTGCTTCCGCTCAGCATTAGATCCGTGAGAACGAGGGAGGTAAGTCAGGCTTGTATCATTGATGAGATCCTGCCCCAGGAGAGACAAGTGGGCAAAATAGGGCATGCTCAATGCCTGGGTTTGCACACGTTGAACGGAGGGGTCTAAAACGGAAGTGCAGATGAAGTCAGATTTCTGTTGTGTTGTTAAGTACAGACGTCTTTCGTGTTCGCCACAGGGCCTGGACGCTGGGCCAGCGGAGTGAGTCACTAAGAACTCTGCGAGGTGGAAGTGACTGTCCCTGAGACGGCTGGGGGGCCAGACAGCTCTGCCCAGCTCCCCTCTTGCAGTGCCCCCCCCCAGGAACCCACCACCATGGTGGGAAGAAGCCCAGAACCCCTAGGTCCCGCCACGGCCAGCATCAGACAGCCCCAGCCCAGGCCTCAGCCATCCCCGTGGAGTCTACACACAGCAGGTCTGTGAGCAAGGCCGCATGGTGCTGCTTTTGGCCACTACATTGTGGGGAACAGAGGTTCTGGAATGGGCATGTGGAGGCGTGGCCCTGCGGCCACCCAAGAAGGGAGGTCAGGGCCCCGGGAGACCACAGCAGGTACCAGCCTTGGGACAGGGGCGCAGCCAGAGCGTGGCAGGAAGCCAGAGTCCAACGGGAGACAGGGCCAGTGAGCCAGGCGCCAGGGCCTCACTTGGCCGAAGAAGCAAGATTGTTCCCAACAACTGGGCGGCCCTGCTGGCCACGGCCGGAAGCTAGCGGCAGGCAGGGACCACAGGACGCCATGGCTGAGCCGAGCCGGCACCGGCTCCCTGTCTACCTGCGGCACACCGGAGTCAGCAAACAGTAGGGGCTCAATGATGGTGAGGAGTTCTTTTTACTTGAAAGATAAAGCGACAGAGAGAGAGAGGAGAGAGAGAGAGAGAAAGAGCTTCCAACTGCTGGTTTTCTCCGCAAATGGCTGCAACAGCTAAGGCTGCGCCAGACCGAGACCGTGAGCCCAGGATTACAACTGGGTCTCCCACATATTTGGCAGCCGTCCGCTGCTCTCCCAAGTGCGTTAGCAGGAAGCGGAGCAGCCAGCGCTCTGATCAGGGGAGCAGTATCACCTGCACCGCCGTGCCAGCCCAAGGGCCCCACGCCAGCCAGGCCACAGCTGATGGCCACATCCCAGAGCAGGCGTCAGGTCCTGGGGGATCTTGGGTTTGAAGCCAGGCTGCATAGGAGAGCCACATGGTGAGCCCTGTGGGCCAGGAGCAGCGGCCACTCAGAGAAAGGGGCTGCAGGGGGACAGCTGACCTGAAGGCGGGGCTGGGCCTGGCAAGGGGAGGTCCAGCCGACCCAGGGCCCCAGCTGCAGCACCCCCTCAGCTGGGTCTCTGTGCTCCTGTTAGGAGCACGCCCACCGTGGCCTTCCCTCCTGAGTCTTCCTGGAAAGCAGGTGCGTGGCCTCCATGCGCCAGGCCCGAGTCCTGAGCCCAACAGGAGGACCCAGATGTAGCACCCGCACACGACCCCCTCGCCCCGAGTCTCGGGTGCGGTTTGTAATCGCTTCCTCCCGTCTGGGAGCTTTTTCGCTCTCTGTGTCGTGTTCCTGTTGCACGAAGCTTTTAGTGCTGACACAAGCCCAGCGTGGCTGTTTTTCCTTTCGTTGCGGGCTCGGCCTGTCCTCTCTGGGGTCGCCTCTGCCTGCTGCACCCTCGATGGTGGCGCCCGAGGCCCGGGTGGCTCCTTGGCCACCGCCCTGCACCAGGGCTGCGGCCTCAGGCCCTGCGGAGCCGCCCTCCCCTGCACAAGCGGCTTCTCCAGTCTTGTCAGTTTCGAAGGATTCCTACAGCAGCAGTCGCACTGGGAAGCGCTGATGGAGATTTGAAATGAGAGGAAAACTCCCGCGGTTGTCCCACGCCTACAGGAAGCTGCTTGCTCCCTCTCTGCTGCCTTTGAGTCCTTGCTCTGTGTCCCCGAGGGGCCGTGCTGGCCGTCATGGGGCCCAGCCGGACCCCAGAGGGCCTCTGTCCCCACACATGCCTCTGCCTGCCTTGCGACCTTTTGGAACCCTGATCTTCTTTCCCTCCTAGTGACTGTTCCTGCTGGTTTTAGTGCGGCTGTGATTTTTTTAAAATATTTGTTTATTTATCTGAGAGGCAGAGTTACAGACAGAGAGGGAAAGAGAGAGAGAGAAAGAGAGAGAGAGAGAGGTCTTCCATCCACTGGTTCATTCCCCAAAATGGCTGCAACGGCCAGAGCTGGGCTGATCTGAAGCCAAGAGCCAGGAGCTTCTTCCAGGTCTCCCACACAGGTGCAGGGGACCAAGCACTTGGGCCATCTTCCACTGCTTTCCCAGGCCATTAGCAAGGAGCTGGATCAGAAAAGAAGCAGCCAGGACTCGAACCGGCATCCACATGGGATGCCAGCGCCACAGACGGAGGCTTAGTCCACTTTGCCACAGCGCTGGCCCAAGATGCACATTTTACACCAGTGTTTTGTTCAAGCCTTGACTGCAGGAGCCAGTAGAGAGAGCCCCGATCCGGGGGACCACGTGCAGCCGCAGGTCCAGCTCAGCAGGGGAGGACGCTCCATGGCACAGCCTGTGTGGGCGCTGGGGCACCCACAGCCAGCGTTACAGGTGCCCCCTGCGTGAGTCTCCGTTTTCCTCCCAAGCTTTCCCATTGCTCTTAGTTGCCGGCCTCTTAAAATCCCTCTGTGGTGAGAAATGATCCATCTGCAGTTGTGGGGGAGCAGATTCCCAGGGCACCCTTGCGGGGGAGGGTGAGAGCTCAGCGAGAAGCCGCGTGCCCAGGCTCAGCCCCGCACAGCCCCCGGAGCAGCGCCTGAGCACCACTTGTGACTGCAAAGCCAGAGCATTTAGATGGGCGATCCCTGGGGCAGCGCGGCTGTGCCATGCTGTGAGGGGTGGGCAGAGGAGACGGTGCCAGGTGGTGTGAATGAGTGGGAGGGAACCAGGAAGCAGAGCGCCCTGAGGCAATGGAGCCTGTGTGAAAGACGATTTAAATTTCCTTTAATGTTTTGGTACGGTTTTTAACAAAATATACATTTAAAATATTCCTATCATCTCTGTCGCTCTGCCTTTCTAAGAAATCAAAATGAACAAAATATTTTTCCTTGATGCACTCAAACAAAAAAGCAATTCCACCGGGCGAGGTCAAAAAGGGGAGGGGTCTCACCGCCCACTGACCCAGGAGCCAGGATACGGCCACTCCGCCCACTTCCCAAAAGAAGGCGAGTGCGGCGCCCGCCCAGGGAGCCCGGACCGCTGTGCTCCGTGCACAGGCACCGCCGTGCTGTGGCAGCAGGCGCGTCAGGGCTGTGGGGGGCGGGCACCAGCGCCTGTCTGATCCTAGGTGAATTCAGCCCCTGCTGGCAGCTCTGACAGATGGCATGGCCAGGCCTCCAATGGCGGGGACGGGGGTGAGGGGCTGGCAGGAAGCCAGGGGCCAGCCTCGGGTGTACCGAGTGGGAGACAGAGGCATGACGTCCAGCAAAGCAAGCAGGTAATCCAACAAAGACAGAAAAGACCAGGGCTGGTGGTTTGGAAATGACCGCATCGCAAAAACAGTTAAGATTCACAGAACCCATCAGTGTTCAAGGGCAAGATGAGGGCCCCAGGCACCCAGAGGGGCGGCAGAAGCCAGCAGAGGAAGGTGTTTAGAATGGGCATACATGGTGGCACGGGGGCAGCTCCTCCAGGAATCCCGGTGATGAGAGCCAGGTGGTGCCTCCTGGCTGGGAGAGGGTGTGGGCAGAGTGACCAGTGCCGGTGGGGCACGGTGCAGCCAGGTAGAGTGACGACCAGCCCCGGCGTGACTTTGGAGGCTGTGTTTGGGATCCTGCCCCTTCTGTCCCAGTGGGAAAGCACCCGGTACTCCGTGCTCACTGGAGATGGTGACAACTGCACCTGACCACAGGATGCACTTGACCTTGGCTGAGGGGCAGGGGCTGCACCTCCTGCTCCAAGCCCTGTGCCGCCCTCCGCTCCTCCACGAAGGCTGCCCTAATAAACACGTGGTTTCCACATTTCCTACGTCTCGGAGTGGGGAGTGAACTGTGGCTCTGCACCCCCGTGCGTGGTAGACTCACTGGGAGCTTGCGCGACATGATCATGGCCCACGCTCACCTCAGACACACTAAATCAGGGTGTCACACCCTGCCCGGTGACTCTGATGCGAGAACCAGAGATTCAGTGTGGACCACACAGGCTGAGGCCCATGGGTAAACGGAGCAGATCGGCACCAAGAATACGATGAAGGGCGGCACTCGGCCTGGGCCTTGGGAAGCCGTGTCCCACAGCAGCGAACCGGGGTCCTACCCAGCTCTGCTCCTGATGCCAGCTTCCTGCTGTTGCACACCCTGGGAGACAGTGGTAGTGGTTCAACCAAATGGGTCCCTGCCACCCCCCTGGGAGACCCGGGTGGAGTTCCTGGCTCTGGGCTCTGGTCCTGTCACAGCTAGCAGATGGACACTCTCCATCTGCTTCTCAAACAAATATTCAAAATTGAAAGGATACCTGGGGGAGTATCGTGCCACTATGGAGACAACATGAGGCTTCCTCAGGAACTTAGCAGCGGGGCCAAGTTGCTGCCTGGGGGACCCACACCCCGAGTCAGGGGTCTGGGTTTGAGTCGCACCTGCACTTCTGGCCCAGCTTCCTGTCCACGGACACCCAGGGAGCAGTAGGCGATGGCGATGGCTCCCTGCCCCTCTTGTGTGAGACCTGGACTGGGTTCCTGACCCCTAACTTTGGTCAGGCTCCCCTGCTGGCTACGGTAGGCATTTGAGAAGTGAACCAGCAGATGGCAGAGATCTGTCTGTCTCTCTGCCTTTCTGGTGAGTATATTTTTAAAAACTTAAAAATAGGGGCCGGCGCTGTGGTGCAGTGGGTTAGTGCCTGGCCTGAAGTGCTGGCATCCCATATGGGTGCCAGTTCAAGACCTGGCTGCTCCACATCCGATCTGGCTCTCTGCAGTGGCCTGGGAAAGCAGTAGAAGATGGCCCAAGTCCTTGGGCCCCTGCACCCACGTGGGAGACCCGGAGGAATCTCCTGGCTCCAGGCTTCAGATCAGCATTGCGGCCAATAGGGGAGTGAACCAGCAGATGGAAGACCTCTCTCTCTCTCTCTCTCTCTCTCTCTCTCTCTCCCCCTTTCTCTCTCTGCCTCTCCTCTCTCTGTGTAACTCTGACTTTCAAATAAATAAATAAATCTTAAAAAAAAAAAACAACTTAAAAACAGAGTCACCGGCAGTCCCCCTGCTTTCCAGTCCAAAAATCAAGACCAGGATCTGGAAGAGACACAGGGGTCTTCAGAAATCTCAAGGAAAATGCATATTATGTAAAACTATGCATGGATTTAAACATTTTTTTTTGCACCAAGATAAATTCTTTACATTTTTTTTCGAGACAGAGAGCGTGCCTATCAGCCAGCTCTCTCCCCAAACACCATAACAGACAAAGCTCAGGGCTGAGAAAGGCCAAAGCCAGGACCCTTAACTTAATCCAGGTCTCCCACGTGGGTGACAGGGGCCCAACCGCTTGAGCCATCCCTGCCTCCCAGGCTGTGCCTTCCCGGGAAGCTGGAGGCAGGACTGGAGTCAGGCATGGAACCCGGGTCCTCCGGCATGGGAGGTGGGCGTCTTCACCACCAGGCTGAACGCCCACCCCTCCACAGATGCCGGGCAGGCCCTTCATGCCGGTGCTCCATCTTGCAGCCACACTGTGCACTGCCATCATGCTGCGGAAGTGTTGCTGCGTGGATGGAGGCCACGTGGCCTCCACAGTCGATGAGCTACTCTGGGAATGCTGCAGTACGCAACAACACGATGGCCCTTAAGGACATTCAGTGAACAGCCAGGCACGAAGGGAAAGACCGCGTGACAGCACTGGGAGGAGGAATCTAAAACAGCAGCTCGCAGGAACAGAGCAGACAGGTGGTCGCCGGGGTGAGTGGAGGGGGGATGAGGGGTCGCTCAGCAGTGGGTAGGGAGATCCCATTATACAAGGTATCCTGGAGACTGCTCTACTGTGTTGTCCCACACTCAACAATGTAGCAATGTGCATTCACTGTTTACATCATTAAATTTTTTTATTTGAAACAATGTAACATAGGGCCAGCATCACGGTGCAGAAGGTCTGTTAAGCTGGCACCTGCAAGACCAGTACCATCTGGGCGCTGGTTCAAGTCCTGGCTGCCTGCTTCCGAGCCGGCTCCCTGCCGTTGTGCTTGGGAAGGCAGTGGAAGATGCCCAAGTATTTGAGCCCCTGCATCCACTTGGGAGACCCGGATGGAGTTCCGGGATCCTGGCTTCAGCCTGGCCCAGCCCCAGCTGTTGTGGCCATTTGGGGAGTGAACCAGTGTATGGAAGATTCTGTCTCTCTCTTGCTGTGTAACTCTGCTTTTCAAATGGAAAAATCTTTTTTAAAAAATTAACAGACATAAAAATTGTACATATTTATGTGGTACTATGTGATATTCTATTACATGTGTACACTGTATAACATCCAATCAGGGTAAACATATTTGTCCATTCAAGCATTTCACATTTATTTATTGTAAAAACATCCAAAAATCCTATATTCTAGTTTTTTTAATGAGAAACATATGGTAAATTAGCATTATCCACCCCACTGTCAACAGAACCCAGAACTTCTTACTCCTATACAGCTATAACCTCGTGCCCGTCCATGAGCCTCCCCCAGCCCCTCCCTCCACAGCCTCTGGTAACCACGAGCATATTTTTAACTTCTATGAGATCATCATTTTTTTTTTTAGGCTCCACATACGAGTGAGACCAGATGATACTCATCTTTCCATGTGTGGCTTGTCCAGTCAACACAGTGACCTCCCGGCCCATCCATGTCGTTATCGGTGGTAGGATTTCTTCCTTTTGATGGCAGAGCAATATTCCATCGTGTATATGTACCACATTCTCTTTCCACTCAGTAGCTGATGGAAGTATCGTACATTTAAAAATCTGTCAAGAGTGGCCGGCACTGTGGTGCAGTGGGTTAACGCCCTGGCCTGAAGCGCCGGCATCCCATATGGGCACTGGTTCTAGTCCTGGCTGCTCCACTTCTGATCCAGCTCTCTGCTATGGCCTGGGAAAGCAGCAGAAGATGGCCCAAGTCCTTGGGCCCCTGTATCCGCATGGAAGACCCAGAAGAAGCTCCTGGCTCCTGGCTTCGGATCGGCGCAGCTCCAGCCGTTGCAGCCAAGTGGAGAGTGGACCACCGGATGGAAGACCTCTCTCTCTCTGTAACTCCAACTTTCAAATGAATGAATAAATAAATCTTAAAAAAAAATCAAGAGAGTAGATCTCATGTTGAGTGTTCTTACCAGAATTAAATAAAAAGCATTCTTAGATGAATATTCTAAGTGAGAGACAAACTAGAAATGAGAAAAGACATAAGCAGCAAACAGTTGCATTAAGGACACATACACAGCCCCTGGCCCAGTCGGAAAATGGAGATAGGTGCAGGTATTTCATCAAAGGGAAAACACACTCGGCAGACAAAACTCAGAAGCACTGGGCCTCCTGGGTCAATAAGAGATAACAATGCCATTCCATTCCAATGGCAACACTTAAAAATCTGGCAACACCCGGAGCTGAAGAGGCTATGGATCAAGGAGACCTCTCCTACGGCCATGTCCGGGAGCAGAAGGCAGGTGCAATGACTTGGGGAAACCACTTGGATTTCTTTTTTCTTGTAAATATTTTTTTTGACAGGCAGAGTGGACAGTGAGAGAGAGAGATAGAAAGAAAGGTCTTCCTTTGCTGTTGGTTCACCCTCCAATGGCCACCGCGGCCGGCGCGCTGAGGCCGGCGCATCGCGCTGATCCGAAGCCAGAAGCCAGGTGCTTCTCCTGGTCTCCCATGGGGTGCAGGGCCCAAGCACTTGGGCCATCCTCCACTGCACTCCCTGGCCACAGCAGAGAGCTGGACTGGAAGAGGGGCAACCGGGATAGAATCCGGCGCCCCAACCGGGACTAGAACCCGGTGTGCCAGCGCCGCAAGGCGGAGGATTAGCCTATTGAGCCACAGCGCCGGCTTCTTGTAAAGATTTATGTATTTATTTCTTTGAAAGGCAGAGTGAGAGCGAGAAAGGGAGAGATCTAACCACGTCTTGTTTCCTAAAAACAGGGATAGCCTCTTACACAAGTGAGGTACAACCATCACCATCAGGAAACTGACATCACTACGATGAGACTGTCCGGTCTGTAGGCCTCACTCAGAGGTCACCAATGATGTTTATGGCGAAGAAAAGCCTAGAGCACACACCATCGCCATCCCACCCCTCCCGGTTCTCCTGTCTTTCCTGACACTGTCCCGTTTGCAGGTGCGTAGCCCGTGATTGCGCAGGATGTCCCCGGCGTGGGCTGGCCTGCAGCTCCACTGTGATTGACAGTCTTGCGTTCCAGTAGGATGCCCAGGAGTGGTGCCGCCTCCCAGTCCGATGCCCTCAGCAGGCTATCTGACCTCAGCTGTGACCACACTGCCATGGCTCCCTTTGCAATGAGTAAGTGTTTACGGGGAGACGCTTTGAAGTCACTAAAGGTCCACTCAGCAAGCTTTTACCCACCGGCTTCAAATTCCATCACGCTTTTCTCTGTGGACTGGGGTGCCAGTGCACGAGCGCCGTCCCCGACCACATCTACCCATTTGTACCAGCATAGACCGCTGGGTCCTTACTTTATTAGGTCCTGAGAACCTGCTACAACGGTCATCTTTCTGGTGCTCACACGGTCCCGGTGTCAGCCAGTACGATGTCCTTCCAGGACGGTCCCTCAGTGTGTGAGCGCGTCCTTCACTGGAGACACCAGGCATTCCAGGAAGGATGTGCCCTTTCTCTTCTCCAGCCCTGCCATCAGCCATTTCTCTGAGGAGCCCTGCCTCCTGCTCTCGGAGATGGGGCTCAGGAAGCCGGGCTGTGAGTGCTGGGCGTGGCCCTCCCCTTCCCTGGCACACAGCTGGCAGGGGACAAACACACACACACACCCATGTGTCTATGTGCATGTGTGTGAGGATGCATGTGTGTGTTATTTCTGTATTTGCTTGCGTATAAATAAACTCAAGCGGTATTTTTTTTTTAAGTTTTTGACAGGCAGAGTGGACAATGAGAGAGAGAGACAAAGAGAAAGGTCTTCCTTTGCAGTTGGTTCACCCTCCAATGGCCGTCGTGGCCGGCGTGCTGCGGCCGGCGCACTGCGCTGATCCGATGGCAGGAGCCAGGTACTTATCCTGGTCTCTCAAGGGGTATTTTTCTTTTCTTTTTTTTTTTTTTTTTTTTTTTTTGACAGGCAGAGTGGACAGTGAGAGAGAGAGACAGGGAGAAAGGTCTTCCTTTGCAGTTGGTTCACCCTCCAATGGCCGCCACGGCCGGCGTGCGCACCGCGCTGATCCGATGGCAGGAGCCAGGAGCCAGGTGCTTTTCCTGGTCTCCCATGGGGTGCAGGGCCCAAGCACCTGGGCCATCTTCCACTGCACTCCCTGGCCACAGCAGAGGGCTGGCCTGGAAGAGGGGCAACCGGGACAGAATCCGGTGCCCCGACCGGGACTAGAACCCGGTGTGCCGGCGCCGCTAGGCGGAGGATTAGCCTAGTGAGCCGCGGCGCCGGCTCTCAAGGGGTATTTTTACACCTACGTGTGCTTACTTCTCTGTGTGGTAATGTGAATATGCATTTCTCTGTATGTGTGAACACGCACGTTGTATGTTTCTGCATCTGTGTGTGACTATGCACGTCTTTCCATATCCATCTGTGTGTGATGAAGCCGTGAACTCACACCCCACCTCTGATCCTAGCCCAATCCCTGAAGGGCTCGTTCTAACCTTCGCTCTTTCCATTTGTCATTTTCTTTCGTTAAAGATCTTTTAGAGGCTGTGTGTGTAGTTTAGTTCAGGCCTTGTCACGTGGCCTTGCTCTGGGCAGTGCAGACCTGGGCATCAGCCAGCCTGCATGAGACCCCCGCTCCAACCAGGCACAGGGGCAGACGGAGCAGCAAGGCAGGGGCTCGGTTTCGAGCCAGAAGGCCCTTCTGGAAGGTTCAGGGGAGACAAAAATAGAATCCCCAGGACGTGGGGGGCGACAGTGAGACAGGGGAGACCAGGATTTTTCTGGGTGAGTGAGAAGCCAGGACAGATGGGCTGTTGGCCGGCTCCACGCAAAGACTGCAAGTGACCTAGGGGCGCTCAGAAAGGGCAAACCTGTTCCCCACAGCAGCTGGGATCGGGGCTCTGACTTGAGGCTTTGTGCACACAACAGCTGGCTGTGCAGGCGGGGCAGCTGGAGTCTAGGCGGAGGCCCCTCCCGCTCAGCTGTTGGCCAGAGCGCCTGGGAGTAGAGGGGCCACCCCAGGAGAGGCCATGTGTGGGCCGCCCCGCCTGTCACTTCAGCATGTCCATGAGGGCTTCAAACACCAGCCACCAGGCTGTGAGCTTCTCAGGCCCGTCTGTTGGGGGACGGGGTGCTGGTCTCTTGGAGATCATGGCACTGGGGTTTCAACTCTCACGTCCAGCCAGCTCACCTCCCCAGGGGTCGGCGACCATGGAGCAGCCCTCAGGGCCGCCCTGTGAGGGGCACGTGGGCCTCAGATGGGCAGTGCCACACTCCCGGGGTGCAGCGCAGCTTCTGGGATGCTACAGGGCTCTGGCTCTCTAAGACTCATCTCCCAAGGGCTTCTGGGACCAGGAGCAGTGCTGGGGGCATGCAGGTCCCACAGGCACAGCCCAGGCTCGGCAGGTGCCCCAGGAGCAGCCACACATGACAGAGGGACCCAGGAGGCCAGAGAAGCCCCCAGGCGGACACTGTGCTCCCTGGAACCCAACGGCAGGGCAAGTGAGTGATGTCCACCTCACGGAAGACAAAACTCCCCAGAACACCCAGCAGGTGCTCTGCCCAGAACCAGGACGAGGCAACCTCTTTAGGTAGTGCCAGAGGCACACACTCACCCTGAGCTGCACAAATCAGACGGCCCGGGAGCTTCCACGCCAGCCAGCTGGACGTGCGGCCGTGTCAGCTGTGCTGTGCTCACGACAGGGCCTGGCCCTGGCATCGGGCGGCTGCCGGCACCGGCCTCCTCGTCACCGTGCCTGCCTCTCTCCGCTCCAGTTTGCGCTCAGATGGGAGAGCGTGGACAAGACCAGACCACGGCTTCCCAGCAGCTCAGAGCAGTGTCTCCGCGGCCTGGCTACAAACCCCTTTGACAGACAGTCTCTTGCCCCCGAGCTGGCTGTGGAAGGGGCAGCCAGGCTGTCAGGGTGGTCCGGAAGCCCCTCCAAACCCCACAGGGAGACAGTCGCCCAGCCCCTGCTCCTCAAGACCCCCAGGGAGGCTGCAGAGCAGACGGAGGAGGGCACAGGGCGCTGCCTGGCTGCCTTCAGGCCCCCAGTGAGGAGCGGTAGGTGGGGCGGCAGCAGCGTGTGTGAGTGTGTGTGTGTGTGTGTGTGTGCGTGCACTAGGTCCTCCTGCTCTATTTAGGTGACACAGTGGCCTTGTTCTGGAAACAGACACCAGGTGTTCCAGAAGTATCATGTCCATGTACTCATGTCTTAGGAGAAAGAAAAGTACCAAAAAAAAAAAAAAAAAAAAAAAAAAAAAAAAAAGCTAATACAGAGACAGAGACAGAAGGACACTTCGAGAGGCGGGGACAGAGCCAGCCGAAGCACATATGGCGGCACGTTCATATCTGGGGGCTCTGCACAGAGACCACCGTTCTTGCAACTGTCCCGTCAGTTTGAATTTTAAATTTGAAAGAAAAAGCACAGAACAGAAAGGTCACACCCTCCTTGCAACCCCTTCCTCAATCTCCTGGCTTGGTTCCCTCGAACGCCCAGCCTGGCTCTGCCCGGGGCTGCCCGTCTGAAGCCACCCTCCCTAGCCCTGGCATCCCCACCCACCCCTGACCGTCTCCCAGCCCTGGCAAGGCCCGCTCCCATCTGCCGCTCCAGCCCAGCGCCCAGCTCCTCACGATATGCAGACCAGGATGCTGCCCCCTTTCCAGGGCCCCACCCCCTCCCCCAGAAGCCCCCTTCCCGCGCCCCTGCAGGCCTCCCCTGGGGCTTCCGTCACAACGCCCCAGCGCCCCTACTCCCGCTCCTGGTCTCAGAGCCGTTTCAGGGCTCTGCGGGGCAACACGGCCACATGCTGCTCCCCTCCGCGGGTGCTCCTCCTGTTCCGCCCTCCCCACCCGGGGGCTGCTCCACACACGCTTCCTGCTGGGCATTCACTGGTGGGCACTCTGACATCTGACTTCTGTTCCTCGGCCACGAAGTGCACAGCACCCAGGATACTGGACTTAGTTTTTAATTTTTTTTTTTTGACAGGCAGAGTGGACAGTGAGAGAGAGAGACAGAGAGAAAGGTCTTCCTATTTTCCGTTGGTTCAGCCCCCAATGGGTGCTGCGGCCAGTCTGCTGCACTGATCCGATGGCAGGAGCCAGGTGCTTCTCCTGGTCTCCCGTGGGGTGCAGGGCCCAAGCACTTGGGCCATCCTCCACTGCCCTCCCGGGCCACAGCAGAGAGCTGGACTGAAAGAGGGGCAACCGGGACAGAATCCGGCACCCCGACCGGGACTAGAACCCGGTGTGCCAGCGCCACAGGCGGAGGATTAGCCTAGTGAGCCGCAGCGCCGGCCCGATACTGGACTTAGGATCGGAAGTCTTGTGTTCGAGCCCTGCTCCATCCCCGGCTCCCCGGCTCCCCGGCACATGCGCATGCACACACACACACACACACACACACACACGAGGCCCAGTGCAGCTCAGAAGGAATGGCCACGTGTCACCTCCCAGTGATCCCACCCCTTGGCCCGTCTCCTCATCCTCCACTCCTGTCCCTAATTTCTCCAGGGAGCCCACAAGAAGCTGGCTGTCCCACCCACCTGCCTGAGAACTCTGCTCTCTCTGTGCTCAGTTTGCAAAGCACAGTTGAAGCAGGGGCTCAAGGCTACCAAGAAGTAGTAAACTTGGGGAGAAAATGTCTTTCCAAACACGCATCTAAGCAGCTCACCGTGCCGAGTGCCAGGCACGGTGAATGGCACGGGAGCACTGGGCCTGAAGCCCTCAGTTCAATGCTGAGAGCACCTTCAGTCTGCCGCGGTCAGCTCTGGTTTCGGGTCACCTGAGCAGCCACTTGGAAGTCACCCGCACACACATACTCCTCTCACAGGCCTCACATCTGGTTTTCGAATCCTGACCCAAGGCCCCAGTACTGCCAACCCTGCATCAGCCGCTGCCTGCCCCCTGCCATGGGTCACTTCCTCAAAGCACAGAGCTGGAAGCACCACACTCAGTCCACACAGCTCCAGGAGCTCTGCCTTGACTCTCAAGCCCAGCCTAGGCTCCTGCCCACAAGACAGAGGCCTCTGCCGTGGGCCCCAGCCCAGCTGCCCCCGGCGCTACTGTTCTCCATCCCACCCCCACAGGCCCTGGGCTCCAGCCAATCTACACTCCTCAGCATCTGGGGACATGTGTTCCCTCTGCCTAAAATAACCCCAGTCTCCACCTGTTGAGACCCATCCTTGAAGGATTATTCAACAAATAGTACTGGGACAATTGGTTGTCATTTGAAGGAGATTTTTTAGATTCCTCACTTCCTATTGCACACCAAAGAACATTCCAGACAAGCTAAATATAATATAGAAATATAGAAATGATATAGTTGCAATCAAACCATAAAGTCTGCAAACATATGTAATTATTGAATATCTGAATGGGGAGAAGACCCTAAGCTGAAAAGCAAAGAATGGAATTGCAAAGGAAACAGGCGATCAATCTGACCAAGCAGAACTTGACTCCTATAAACCAAACTGGTAAGACAGCAACAGAGGGATGAGGGACCTCTGCATGCACTCACAGGAAGTGGATTAGGGCAGCGCCCAGCCAGCTGTGGTCAGCAGGAAGTAGGGGAGGAGGAGGAGGCTGACACTGCATTCCCTCCTCGGGGAGGAAACCTGCAGGGCCCGCAGGGACGGAGACACTCAAGCTCGGACGCCCGGACTCTTCTGTGAGGTCCTGACACCGACCCACCCTGTCTGCGGCAGCTCCCAACATCACCGCCCGCTTCTGAACTGACCCCTCGCAGGATCATAGGGCTTTCTTATTTTTAAGATTTATTTATTTATTTGAGAGGCAGGGTTACAAAGGGGGGGGGGGTAGGTCTTCCATCCGCTGGTTCACTGCCCAAAATGGCTGCAACGGCTGGAGCTGCGCCAATCCAAAGCCAGGAGCCAGAAGCTTCTTCTGGGTCTCCCACGCGGGTGCAGGGGCCCAAGGACTTGTGCCATCCTCCACTGCTTTAGGCCACAGTAAAGAGCTGGATTGGAAGTAGAGCAGCCGTGACTCGAACTGGTGCCCATATGGGATGCCGGCACTGCAGGCGGAGGCTTAGCCCACTACACCACAGTGCCACCTGCCTCCCACAGCCTTTTATAAAATGATTTATTTACTTATTTATTTGAAAAGCAAAGAGAGCTCTTCCACCCCTTGGTTCACTCCCCAAATGACCACAATGACCAGGGCTGGGCCAGGCCAGAGCCAGGAGCCTGGAACTCCACCTGGTCTCCCACGTGAGAGGGACCCAAGGACTCGGTCCATCTCTGCTGCTTTCCCAGACCCCTTAGCAGAGAGCTGGATGGGAAGCAGAGAAGCTGGGACTCAAACCGGCGGCCTCATGGGATGCCGGTGTTGCAGGCTGAGGCTTAACCTGCTGCACCACAACACCGCCCCCCCATCCTCTTTAATTACTCTGAAAAAATAACCTCCTAGGGTGCAATTTCTCTATGATAAACTGTACATTTCACTGAGTTGGGCACAACTGTGAACCCACTACCGCAAACCGGAAGCAGACCATTTCCATCGCCACAGGAATCCTTCTGGGGCCAGAGCTGTGGTGCAGCACAGTCCGGGCATCCCACTTGGGTGCCAGTTCTAGTCCCGGCTGCTCCACGTCCGACCCAGCTCGCTGCTGTGGCCTGGGAAAGCGTAGAAGGTGGCCAAGTCCTCGGGCCCTGCACCCGCCTGGGAGACCCAGCAGCAGCTGCTGGCTCCGGATCAGCTCAAATCCAGCCGTTGCAGCCACTTGGGGAGTGAACAACTAGATGGAAGACCTCTCTCTCTGCCTCTGCCTCTCTGTAACTCTTTCAAATAAATAAATAATCCTTAAAAAGAGAAAAGAATCCTGTGCCCCTTGCCAGTCTACCGTCTCCACCCAGACGTCTGTGGACCTGTTTTCTGACAAGGATGAGTATTTCCTTTTCCGTAAGCAGGATCATGCAGCACGCTCACCACGGACATACTTGCAGGTGCCCGGGTAACACCTAGAAGTGGCAGGTATGCAGGAGGCTGCCAGGGCCAGCGTTGCGGGCTGCTTCCCCGACGCGCCTGGGTCCCTGCGGGACCTGGAGGGAGCCCCTGCATCCCGGCTCCAGCCTGGACCAGCCTTGGCTGCGGTGAACAAGTGGATGCAAGATCTCTGTCTCTTCCTGCCACTCTGCCTTTCAAATCAACGCATCTACAATGAAAGAGGGGCCAGAGTGCCGGTGTTTACCCTACTCCCTCACCAGCAGGGAGGCGGCCTGCACCCGATGTATTTATTTTAGCCTCTCTGGTGGGGCTCCGTGATATTCCGCGATTTCAGCGGGTATCCCCTGAGCAGTTTCCCGATCTCACTGGCTTTTGTGTCCTCCGTGGTCGGGCACGCGTTCGAACTGCTCGCCTGGTTTTTATATGACGTCACCTAATTCTGGACACAAGTCGTCTGTCACACGTATCTATTTAGAGCTGTGTTTAAAGACAAACTTCGGCTTGGAAACCGGAGTAACTCGTGCAGGTCACGCGGACGCCTGCGGCCTGCGGCGCCTCTACCGCCGCTTCCTGCGCGGCCACGTTCGAGGGCTCGAGACGAGGGCAGGGTCAGTCCGTCGGCCGCTGGCCTCCGCATCCCGGAGCCCGCCTCGCTCCTGTCCGCGCGCCGGCTCCGGCCTGCGGGCGGCACAGCCCAGCGGCTCACCGGCCCCCAGCCGCCCCAGGGCCCTCAGGGCCACGGCTCCGGCACCCCGAGCTGCCCTCAGCGCCCAGGGTCAGGCCCTGGGGGCTGCGCACCGCCGCCCCCTCCGCGGCCAACCCCTCGCGCTTTCCCGCCGTCTCCGCTCCGGCCGCCTCCGACAGGGGCCAGCGAACACCCCGGCGGGCACGGCGGGCACGGCGGGCACCGCGACAGCGTCCCAAGGGACGCAGCACGCGGACGCGCCACGCGGACGCCAGCACGCTCCCAAGCCGGACCGCCGCGAGGCGGCGCGCCCGTGACGTCACCCACGCGCCGGGCCCCGTGGCGCGCGCGGCTTCCGGCCGCCAGGCCGCGGCGGGCGGGGCCGAGTGACGTCACGGGAAGCCGCGCGCCGGAAGCGGGCCGGGCGGCGCGGAAGCCGCGGGGGCGGGGCGCGGAGGCGATGGGGGGCGGCGGCGGCGGCGGCGGCGGCGGCGGCCGGCGATGAGCGGTGGGATCGCGTGAGGAGCCGGCGGGCGAGGCCGGGGGGCCCGGACGCGAGCCGCAGGGCGGAGGCGGGGGCGGCGGCGCGAGCGCGGCGGCGAGGCGGCGGCGAGAAGATGGCGGACGGCGACAGCGGCAGCGAGCGCGGCGGCGGCGGCGGGCCCGGCGGCTTCCAGCCCGCGCCCCGCGGCGGCGGTGAGCAGGAGACGCAGGAGCTGGCCTCGAAGCGGCTGGACATCCAGAACAAGCGCTTCTACCTGGACGTGAAGCAGAACGCCAAGGGCCGCTTCCTCAAGATCGCCGAGGTGGGCGCGGGCGGCTCCAAGAGCCGCCTCACGCTGTCCATGGCGGTGGCCGCCGAGTTCCGCGACTCGCTGGGCGACTTCATCGAGCACTACGCGCAGCTGGGCCCCAGCAGCCCCGAGCAGCTGGCGGCGGGCGCCGAGGACGGCGGCGGGCCGCGGCGCGCGCTCAAGAGCGAGTTCCTGGTGCGCGAGAACCGCAAGTACTACCTGGACCTCAAGGAGAACCAGCGCGGCCGCTTCCTGCGCATCCGCCAGACCGTCAACCGCGGCGGCGGCGGCTTCGGCGCGGGCCCGGGGCCCGGCGGCCTGCAGAGCGGCCAGACCATCGCGCTGCCCGCGCAGGGCCTCATCGAGTTCCGCGACGCGCTGGCCAAGCTCATCGACGACTACGGCGGCGAGGACGACGAGCTGGCCGGCGGCCCGGGGGGCGGCGCCGGCGGCCCCGGGGGCGGCCTGTACGGGGAGCTGCCCGAGGGCACCTCCATCACGGTGGACTCGAAGCGCTTCTTCTTCGACGTGGGCTGCAACAAGTACGGCGTGTTCCTGCGCGTGAGCGAGGTGAAGCCGTCCTACCGCAACGCCATCACCGTGCCCTTCAAGGCCTGGGGCAAGTTCGGAGGCGCCTTCTGCCGGTACGCCGACGAGATGAAGGAGATCCAGGAGCGGCAGAGGGATAAGCTTTACGAGCGCCGTGCCGGGGGCAGCGGCGGCGGCGACGAGTCCGAAGGCGAGGAGGTGGACGAGGATTGAAACCGGCAGCTTCCCCTGCGGGCCTCCCCCACCCCCCACCCCACCCCGACCCGCCGGCTCCAGAGTTCCCGTCCCGCTCCTCCCCGGTGGGCCGGGGGAGAGGGGAGCGAGGGAGGCCCCACAGGGAGAACACAAAAGAAAAATAATGTAGGTAAGAAATAACCACGCGAGAACAGCCACGGACACTTAGAAGCGTAAGTTCCAAGGAACTGGCAGCAGCCTGCGAAGACAGAACAGCGTCTCCCGGGCCTCTGGGCGAAGCCGCTTCGCAGCCGCCCAGGCCCGCCCGTTGGCAACGGTTGAATTTGTGGTGGTCCTGGGTGATCTGGTGCAAGGATCTCTCCAGGGCGCACTGCCGCCGTACCCATCCCTTCACCTCCATTGCAATCAGCGTTTCGGACCTAGATCTTCACGGAATTCTTAGAAGAGAGAGGCCTTTGCAGTCCCCCAGTTTGAGGGCACTGGTTTATGAAAAGGAATGCAACTTTAGATGTAATCATGGACAGGGCAGAGTAAAATTTCAAGAAGCCATCGGAGAATGCAGAAACAAATCGGATCCATTTAAAAAAAAATGGTTTTGCATGGAACCTGGACCAAGGCCCATGTCTTTTCTTTGCAGAATTGTTTTCCGGGATGCAGATGAAATCAGATATCAATGCTTGAACCAGAATCCATTACTAAAATAGTTTAAAAGTTGGCAAAAGGGTTTTTGTGGTTTGGTTTTTTTTTTTTTTTTTTTTGGAAGTTAAAAGCATTGGGGATTGCTGAGGTAGGCACAAGAAATCAGGCAAAAAGCACAAGGCAAACTGTTTGAGTGGATTAGTTGCTGCTCACTAAAGTTCTTCCCTGATCTCTAACAGTGGAGGTCATTATCAAGGAACGGCTTGAGTATGAATTAGAGCCAGACCTCTGTATCTCCATCGTGTGAGCCAGTGAATTATGGCAGATTTGGCTGTTTCGGCCACGGGTTGGCTGAATTTTAAACCGTGAGACTTGAAGATGACCTACTAAAGGAACAGTGTGGCTGCAAGCCTGAGCTTTAATGGATTCTACGTCCTCGTGGGAAAGTTGGAAATAATCGAAACTGAAGTCTTAATTTACCTTCAGTTTAATCTGTGGATTTGTTCACATACTAAAAATCCTCAGGTTCAGAATTCCAGCATCATTTATTCTTTTAAAATAAATTTTTAGGAACTTGTTCCATTGTATCAGTACCTCACAATCAAAGTTGGCCAATGATGGATGAGTGATTCAAGCGTAGCACCCGGTGGAAGCTGAAATCCATCTGTGAGTGGAACTGAAGTGAACGTGAATATGCTGACTATATCCTGGAAGATTTTTATACCATCTTGAAATTTCAACACGCTGGCTTTTGCCAGTTTATCCAGCTGTCTTTTCAAGAATAAAAGTTGGGGTTTTCAAGGATCGCCTCTTCTATATTTTAAATGGATTTTCAGTAGAAATGATTTTTACTAATCAAGTTAATCCCACCTCCATCAAAAGGTATTCCTAGAAATGTCATAGACCTAGGTAACTTTGAATTGAATGGGAGCTAATGTTCTTTCCAAAGTTTTCAGGTATTTGTGTGACACCTTCTCAACAGGAGGCGAGTAACCCCACCTCCACGATCTTAGTATTTTTTTTAACTGCATGCCTGCCCTTTATTTGAGCTGCCTTTTTAATTTATTGCATATCCTTTTTATTATCTTATTTTGGTATTATTCAATCTATACAATCTTTTTGTATTTATTGGGAAATAAGTAATATACAAAAAGGTCATTTTCATGTATTTGTGGCTGAGAGGGAGGGAAATCATTGTGTATATATAATTAGGCTTTTTTTTAAAAATGGACTATGATTCCAAATATTGCTGATCTTAGATTTAAAAAAAAAAAAGTGAAACAGCCACAAACATTGGTGCCCTTTTCAGACTATTTCTCTACTCATCATCCACAGTAGAATTTTTAAACAGATTTTTTTAAAGCATTTCTTTTAAATTTTTCTCCGTTGCAAAGAATGTTTCCTAAATTGTATGGGAGCAATAGTATTTTTGATGTTTTAATGACATCCGTATACTTGTACTGTATTTTGTACTACAAGGCAGCTGTTTTCAATAATGTCCTGCTGTATTTACCTATGTGTTTTGAGTGTTTATTTCTTTGCTGCGGAGAACAAATTCCTAAATAGTTTTAGTAAAAGAGCTGAGAAGCTAGCATTAGATTTGCAGAAACTGTTAAGTTTCAGACTCTAAGGCAGCAATGAAAATTAAGGTTGCAGCTATTAGTTGACTGCTGTAACTTTTTCGTTTTCAAACCATGTACAATTTCTGTATAGACCAACTTGTTTTCTTGCTTCAGTGGTGGTTCTGTTGCTCAGCTGCAGTGAGCCAGTTCAATTTTGCAAAGGTGCAGTACCTCTCCTTTTCAAGGGGTTGGTTTATTTTTTCTTTTTGTTTGGCTGAATTGCAGTAACTAGCCTTGCCTTTCTATTCTGTAGAAATGACAGGGTCTTCACAATCCTTCACCAGTGGCTACTAAGCTATAATTAGCTGAATAGAAAGAATGTGGAAGTGGTCTGAGGCATATAGAGTATATGCCAAGAACACTACCATATATGGAGTCAGCTTTGGTTACCAGAGAAATTTTCTTAGTCATTAGACCATATAACAGTAAGATATCATATGTAAGTCTTTAGATATCAATTTGAGAATCCTCCAAAAAAAGGAGCAAAGAATGCATAAGCTATGTGTTGGCAAAAGTAATTTATATTAAAATTTTGACCTGCCTATGTAAGATTAAGTGGTAAATGTCATAGTGGTGGGTTTTTAAGTCTTAACCAATCTCTTAAGGTTTGTTTCTCCTGCAGGGGGTGGTTCGGGGCCTCTCTTCCCACTGCAGGAAGGTTGCAGAAGGATGTGGATTGATTGTAGCATTTCACTGATCTTCATTCCGGTCACTAGGGACAATAGAAATCGCCAAAGTGCAGAGAGTTGTTCATAAATATTAGCCTGTTAAAGGAAATAGCCTTTGTTAATCCCAGCCAAATAACAGCATCGTGCAGACTGGGAAAAAACCAAATTCTTGTTTTGTTTTTCAGCTGTTCCTGTGAACTATTTAGAGGTTGTATTTTTAAGTTTGGCAAATATGTCAGCTAATCAGAATAGTCCTATTCTTGAGAGGTAGGGAACTAAAACTCCTTTCCAAATAATTGGTAGGGGTTTGTTTCTGAAACTACCATAGTTCAGAGATGAAATATCAAATTTTAGGAATAGAATCAAAAGAGCAAAAATCTTTGAAGAGATTCTACTCGTTGCTGGTTTCTATTGTCCCTACCCATCATATCAGCAAGTGGAATGGCAGTTCTAGTCTGCAAATTGCTCAGTGCATATGCTGCACAAAACAGTGTAAATCTGTATGGCACCAAAAATCAAAGTGAAAACCAAACCAAAAACCCAAACACCCTATGGAACTGTTGGAGGCATGTAGGTGGTTTAAATGACGGTGGCTGTGATGCACACATAGCTGCTTGTCACATCACTTCCCATAATTATTTACTGCAAAATGATTGAGGGGCTTTGGGTGCAGGCAGCCATTAACCTCCTGTTTCCTTGTTAACTCTGGATCACTTTGCAGTAAATTGCAGGTCTTTTAAAGAGATTCAAGCTTCGGTTTTCTCAAAACAAAACAATTATCCTGTCTTATCTGAAAATGCAGGGTTGTGGGCAAAAGAGGCTGGTTATAATAATGCCCTCATATTGAGTGGTCTGTAAGCGGCTACACACTTCAGGCACTATAGTTGCTGAGGATGCTTGGTTAAATGTGACCTTGACTGGCTTTACAGGGGTGTAGAATGTAACCACACAAGGTGACTAATTGCATCTACCGTGCTTCTTCAGGTGGATGAAATTAAGGAGAAGCTGGAGTGTGTAAGCCATGCACATAAGTATTCTTCACTGTAAATTTTGTTTTCATTTTTAACCCAATTATGGTACTTTGTCCAATGCACAACTGATCTCTCAGTAGATATTCGTTTGAAAATAGTGTGGCCTTGATCAGTGCGAAGGGGAAGGAGAGAAGTGACTTTTTTGCTTATGTGAAAAATGACTAGTTTACTGAGAGTCGTTGCTTTGCAGCACTCTTAGTGTGATGTTTGTGATCAGTCTCCTTTTTGATTGGGGAAAGTTCATGTTCTTAACCCTGAAGTTAAACCAACTGAGTTGTCTTCTATTTTTAGGAAGTGTCAGAATTGCTCTGATGAATAACAAAGTTGACTGCTTTGATGTCCAATCTCAGGTTTTAGAATAGTGGCATAAAGTCCCGCTATTATTAATTCTTAAAAACAATTTTAATTTAGTACACCCTAAGAGTCACATGCATAAGGCCTGTTCAGAGAGCAGAGCCTCCATCTTTTTGCTCCTTTTCCACTTTGTACTTCACTTGAAAAAGTGTCAAGTGATTTTACATTGTATATTTCCATTTTAACCCTGACATATTTCTCAAAGATTAAAGCACTTTTTGATCATGAAATACATGGAATCTTTGTGTAATGTGGATCATGGTTTCTCAGGCTCCCCTAGATAATCTGCTTATGAATATTGTTCTAACTCTCTATAAGAAGAGTAGAAATCTTTGCTAATGTTAGAAAGTTTGTATTATTGATCCAGAATGCATTTTGCTAGTTTCCAATGGATGGGAGAGTAAACAATGCTGCACTCACAATTTAATAAGTTACTTTCCCTTGAGCCTTAAGGTAACTCTTTCTTTTCTGTCAACAACAGCACTGAAGTTATAGTAAGTGAATGAGATTATCAGTTTTCAGGGTTGGTTTTAGAGTACTGTAAATCAATTAGCTGTCTTCCTAAAGAGTTACAACTCCCATTCGATATACTGAATAAGGGGCGTGTGGGTGGGACTGGGGAGGGGGGAGATCGTTTGTAGAAAATAAAAAAGAAAAAAAGAACTACATTTACTTTTAAGAAAATAGAGACAAAAAAGAAAAGTTCATGTCATATACCCTGTTTGGAATTCTAGATGTAAGGTAGAAATGGTAAGTTACAACCTCATCTCCTGTTTTTAACTTACACAGTCATCAGTTTTCAGCCAGATGGTAGCCCACAAAACTTTGAGATGACTATGGGTTGGGATGGTGAGTTCTGTGGATAGATCTGACTTCTCTATTTAAAATCACCTTTCCCAGTCTTCAGTTGAAAATCAAGTTTCGTTCCTGATGGATTTAACAGAACAAATGTAGCCCCATTGCCAGTACTAAAAATTGAGTTTAGAAAATGGAAAAAAAAAAAAATCATTAATACTTATTACCCTACTGATTGATTGCCAATTGAAATCTGTACCTGAATCCAACTAAAGCCTTTATGAATGTATTTTATATTTCCTTTCAAAATAGGAACTATGCCATCAATACATTTTTACTTTAATATGAAAGCATAACTCCTGCCTCTTGAATTAAACATTCCAATTGGGATAGGTAGAGCTATGTTAAAACAACAGTAGTATAGTAGGAGTAGTTTCAGAACTCAGTAGGACTTCTGATAAAGGGGGGCAGAACTTGAATAGAAGCTGAAGCTTTTCTTCAACAACAAATTCAAGGAAATTGATTTAGACCACCTCTTATTTCTTAAAGGCAAAATATTGCACCCCCAGTCTTAACCTGTGTTACAGGTTGGGCTGGTTAGAAAAATCTTTGGAAGTAGATGGCAAATGGTTTGTTTCTTCCTCTTCTAAATTCCTTTTTCAGAGACAGAGAAGTAGAGAGAGTCCCTGGACAGATGAATGGGTTATATCACTAAACAAATTTGTATTGTAAGAATTCAGAAGTTGTATTTTAAACCATTAAGATATTAGCCATAAACTCTTCTCCAGCCTGTGTGTCTCCCCACACAAAAGCTCTTTGGATTCTTAAAGTTGATAAATTGGGCAAAAACTCTGGAAACTGACTTTAAATCAGTAGTCTACGGTTTGGCATATTTTGGTAGCAGACAAGTATATTTTTCAGTAACATCAATATTTGAATAGCAACCAAGCTTATCATCAAATTGGGGCTTCTTTTTTCTGAAGTTCTAGAACAGTGTCTTAGTAGAGATTTCTTTTTCCTTTTGGACCTTCACGCAGGTGTTTGTCCAAGGTCATTTTTAGAGATCCATCTGTCTGCTATTATGTATCCAGATAACACACCTTTTGTTCTCTTGGAATCTTCACTGCCAGTTGTATGTACCAGTGGCTTCCTTCAACTAGGTTCTTCACTCCAAAGCAGGGACTGATGTCCTGCCAGTAGAGAATCTACAGAAGTAATTTGAATTAAAACCAAATCTTGATAGCAGGAGACAGCTTCCTGTTCTAGATGTACAATTAGAGTTTAGGTTGGAAAGTACTTTAAAAGGGTTTTTTTGGGGATGTCTTCAATCTCTCTGTAAATACCCACATGCTTATGCATTGTAAACTAAGTGTGTATTCCTATGTATGAATTTGTAGAACTGATTTCTGCTTCAAGAGAAGCTGCACCTTTAATTTTATAAGATCCCCTTCACCTGTAACCCTATAAATGTCTGTAAATAAAACACTAAAATTTGTAGTGATAGGATCAATTCGGGAATATCTGCTGAGAGACCAAAAAGTTCATTTTCTTAAGTACCTTGGTTAAAGAGTAAAGATTATTCCTCTTGCTTATTTTTTAAAAGAAGAATGCACTTTAACAAGCATAGAGCTGCATGGGCAATTCAAACAAATCCGTGAAGTGCAGTACCCATTCAGAAATCAAACTTCCTGAAAACCGTTCAAAAGCAGCGTCCAGACGGGCTGTTGATCTCACTGCCTGTAGGTTGAAGCTCAGATTCTGATCAATGTTGAGACGAGCAGGGCTGCTTCAAAAGAGCAATGTGGATACAGCCAGAAGCTTCAGACAGGTCTGTAAAATGGCGGGTCCCGTATTTACCACTAACTAGCAAAACTGACAGAAAAACTCATAGAGAAAAAAGTTTAAGAATCCTTCCTGCTGGTGTGCACTCCTTACAGTAGCAGACTTTTGCAAATGGAGTTTTACAGTCTATATTTAAAAATTGTATGTTTGTAACAAATAAAGTATGCGGAAAAGTGGATGACAAATCTGTGCTGCTGTCTCTTTTTTTTAAAGGACTGTGTGACGACGGGGGAGGGAGTTAGGGGAGTTAGATCTGAACCATAGCCAGTACTGGAACTTTCAGATTCCCATCTCTGAAGTACATCAGGATTGTAAATTAGTTCTTAGGCTTTGACCTTTAACCTGGACAACCAACTCACCTCCCTTCATTTTTAGGTTATTTACAGTAGCTCAAAAGAAATTCCTGTATCAGGCGTTCCCTTGTAACTTACCAACATTGTAGCTGCCTAAGGGGTGAATTATGCCAGCCCTCTCCTCCTGCTAAAGGAAAAGTAAAATTATTTGGCTCCTAGTTCCTGGCCAGAGGTTCCCAGCTATGTGGTCTCAGGAGCTCTTTTACTTTTAAGACTTAATACCCCCTAGAGCTTTTACCTTCTGGACATAGTATCTATATTAAGAGAACACCTATGAGCAAGTAACAAACCTGTGTTCCACCCACTATCAGAGCAATGGCATCACCATGTTGCTTGGCCTCTGGAAAACCCTAGTCTTAAGCAAGAACAGAAATCAGCAGAAGTCCCCTCCTGGCTAACAGGGATTTCTGTCTATTATTTCAATAAAACTGCCTCTTGTTCACCCGCTGATCTCATTTTGTCATCTAAAGACAAAGTTCTATGGCCTCACATCTGCTGCAGCATCTTGGTACCTTGGCTGGGAACTCCCCTTGACTGTGCCAACAAATAAAAGCTGTCCAGCTCCAGATGATTGTAAAGCATGGTTTCCAACCTATCCTGTTAGACAACGTGACCAGCTTGCTGGACTGCTTAAGACAATCTCCCCAGGCCTCCTCAGGACAGACCACAAGAGAATCCCCGGGCCGGCGCCGCGGCTCACTAGGCTAATCCTCCGCCTAGCGGCGCTGGCACACCGGGTTCTAGTCCCGGTCGGGGTGCCGGATTCTGTCCCGGTTGCCCCTCTTCCAGGCCAGCCCTCTGCTGTGGCCAGGGAGTGCAGTGGAGGATGGCCCAGGTGCTTGGGCCCTGCACCCCATGGGAGACCAGGAAAAGCACCTGGCTCCTGGCTCCTGCCATCGGATCAGCGCGTTGCGCCGGCCGCAGCGCGCCGGCCGCGGCGGCCATTGGAGGGTGAACCAACGGCAAAGGAAGACCTTTCTCTCTGTCTCTCTCTCTCTCACTGTCCACTCTGCCTGTCAAAAAAAAAAAAAAAAGAGAATCCCCATAAGCAACTCTACACCCATATGTCAGCTCTGAAGAAAATACAGGAAATAGGCCTTCATCTATGTTCCCCCCTACATAAGATTATGGGTTACTTCTCTTGAGGGGGGTAATATTATGGTAGGTAGACAGGAGCCCGTATGCATATTAGGGGCCAAAGAAAATGGGAGTTTTTGTGTCAGAAAGTAAAACAGTATTTGCATATCTAAAGTCTGAGACTGTCTTGGGGCTGGCATTGTGCAGCAGTTTAAGTTGCAGTCTGATGCCAGAATCCTATCTGCTCGATTTATGATCCAGCTGCCTGCTAATGTGCCTGGATGGTCATAATA
The DNA here is from genome assembly GCF_051225735.1 of Oryctolagus cuniculus. NCBI lineage: Eukaryota > Metazoa > Chordata > Mammalia > Lagomorpha > Leporidae > Oryctolagus > Oryctolagus cuniculus. The sequence goes on along the minus strand of NC_142882.1, from coordinate 88,697,780 downwards.
CAGCCTTTGCCACCCACATGGGAGACCCTCCTGGCTTTGTCCTGGCCCAGTCCCAGCTGTAGTGGACATTCAGGAAATGAACCAGCAGATAGGTTTTCTCTCACTTGCGCTCTTAGCTCTCCTTTCCTCTCTGTAACTCTGCCTTTCAAACAAATAAATCCTTTTAAAAAAAAATGAAAAAGGGAAACAATGCTCTTAGAAATGTCCTTTTTTAATTTAATATTTTTTAAAAAGGATTATTTATTTGAAAGTCACACAGAGAAGGAGAGGCAGAGAGAGGTCTTCCATCCACTGGTTCACTCCCCAAATGGCCATAATGGCTGGAGGTGCGCCAATCCAAAGCCAAGAGCCAGGAGCTTCTTATGAGTCTCCCACATGGGTGCAGGGGCCTAAGACTTGAGCCATCTTCTGCTTTGCTAGGCCATAACAGAGAGCTGGATTGGAAGAGGGGCAGCTGGGATTCGAACCAGTGCCCATATGGGATGCTGGCACTACAAGTGGAGGCTTTACCCGCTATGCTACAGCACTGACCCCAGAAATGTAGTCTTGATCTCTTGAACCCCTTAAGGTCTCAGGAACCTATATGGGGTTCTATTTTCCTCTTTGCAAACCACTGAACTGGAGTGGCATGTGAATTAACACCTTTCTGAAATGGGGTAGGATTGCAGAAGATGGTCCTATTGCTTGCCTTTTTTTTTTTTTTTTTTTAAGATTTATTTTGTTTATTTGAAAGAGTTACAGAGAGAGGTAGAGACAGAGAGAGAGGTCTTCCATCCACTGGTTCACACCTCAAATGGCTACAATGGCCAGAGTTGCGCTGATCTGAAGCCAGGAGCTTCTTCTGGGTCTCCCACACAGGTGCAGGGGCCCAAGGACTTGGGCCATCTTCTGCTATCCTAGGCCATAGCAGAGAGCTGGATTGGAAGAGAGGCAGCCGGGACTAGAACCGGCGCCCGTATGGGATGCCGGCGCTTCAGACCAGGACTTTAACCTGCTGCGCCACAGTTCTGGCCCCAGGTCCTACTGCCTTCTAGTCAATAGTCTTCCCATGTTATAGGAAAGACTCTTGGCCGGCGCCGCGGCTCACTAGGCTAATCCTCCGCCTAGCGGCGCCGGCACACCGGGTTCTAGTCCCGGTCGGGGCGCCGGATTCTGTCCCGGTTGCCCCTCTTCCAGGCCAGCCCTCTGCTGTGGCCAGGGAGTGCAGTGGAGGATGGCCCAGGTGCTTGGGCCCTGCACCCCATGGGAGACCAGGAAAAGCACCTGGCTCCTGGCTCCTGCCATCGGATCAGCGCGGTGCGCCGGCCGCAGCGCGCCGACCGCGGCGGCCATTGGAGGGTGAACCAACGGCAAAAGGAAGACCTTTCTCTCTGTCTCTCTCTCTCACTGTCCACTCTGCCTGTCCAAAAAAAAAAAAAAAAAAAAAAAAAAAAAGGAAAGACTCTTGCTCTGAAATATTTGCGAACACACATACAACTGCTGTGGTTGTCCCCTTCTAGGATCCGGCCATGGTTTTCAGTGCTGGCTGCAGCACCACCAGGAGAGTTTTGAATACTGGTTCCCAGGCACCAGCCTATACCAACTGAATCGGGATCTTTGGGACAGTGAATTTTTTGTGTTGTTCTGCCTTTTTAAGAACTAGTGGAGGGACTGGCACCTGTGGCGTACAGGGCTAAGCCTCTGCCTGTGGCACCAGAATCCCACATGGGTGCCAGTTTGTGTCCCGGCTGCTCCTCTTCTGATCCAGGCCCCTGCACCCACATGGGAGACCTAGAAGAGGCCAGATCAGCTCCAGCCATTGCTGCCATCTGGGGAGTGTCTCTCCTCTCTCTCTCTCTCTCTCTAACTTTCTCTCAAATAAATAAAATTTAAAAAACAAAAACAAACAAACAAACAAAAAAACAGTGACATAGGACTGGCATTGTGGCATAGCAGGTAAAGCTGCTGCTTGCAAAGCCAGCATCTCATATGGGTGCCAGTCTGAATCTCAGATGCTCCACAACTGATCCAGGTCCCAGCTAATGTGCCTGGGAAGGCAGCAGAACACGGCCCAAGTATTTGGGCTCCTACCACCCTTGTGGGAGACCTGGAAGAACCCCCTGGCTTCGGCTTGGCCCTGCCCTGGCTGTTGTGGCCATTTGGGGAGTGAACGAGCAGACAGATCTCTCTGTTTCCCCCGCTCCCAACTCTTTCAAATAAATAAATCTAAAGAAAAACAAAAAACAGTTGGTGGTGGGATCCTAAGGTATAAAGGGGAAAGGGATGAAAGGATGAAGGGCTGGGAACCTGCCAGAAGGAAAACAAATTTTTTGAAAACAATTTTTTTAAGGCCTGGTATAGCAAGCAGCGCACACCTTGGAACCACTGTGCCTGAATGACCCACACTACCACCGAAGCCCCTAAAACAGCTAACCTGAAAAGAAGTTTGCAAATGGAGTCCTGCAGCATTGTTAAAAGGTAAATGTTAAAATTTCACTGAGCGAAATCTGGGATTTTAGCAGCACATAGAACCCACCAGTATGCATTTCAGTCATTCGGAGGCTTGTTAGAACATGGATTACTGAATCTTTTTCCTTTCTTTCCTTTCTTTCCTTTCTTTCCTTTCTTTCCTTTCTTTCCTTTCTTTCCTTTCTTTCCTTTCTTTCCTTTCTTTCCTTTCTTTCCTTTCTTTCCTTTCTTTCCTTTCTTTCCTTTCTTTCCTTTCTTTCCTTTCTTTCCTTTCTTTCCTTTCTTTCCTTTCTTTCTTTCTTTCTTTCTTTCTTTCTTTCTTTCTTTCTTTCTTTCTTTCTTTCTTTCTTTCTTTCTTTCTTTCTTTCTTTCTTTCTTTCTTTCACAGGCAGAGTGGACAGTGAGAGAGAGAGACAAAGAGAAGGGTCTTCCTTTTCCGTTGGTTCACCCTCCAATAGCTGCTGTGCCCGGCGCACCGCACTGATCTGAAGCCAGGAGCTAGGTGCTTCTCCTGGTCTCCCATGGGGTGCAGGGCCCAAGCACCTGGGCCATCCTCCACTGCACTCCCGGGCCACAGCAGAGAGCTGGCCTGGAAGAGGGGCAACCGGGACAGAATGCGGCGCCCCGACTGGGACTAGAACCCGGGGTGCTGGCACCATAGGCGGAGGATTAGCCTATTGAGCTGTGGCACTGGCCTCTTTTTTTGTTTGTTTGTTTTATTTTTTTAATTCCTAACAATCCACAGTTTTTTAAAGGTTGATTTGAACGGCAGAGTTAGAGAGAGAGCAAGCTTCCATTCACTGGTTCACTTTCCAAATGGCCACAATGGCCTGGGGCTGGGCATTTGAGGCCAGGAGCCTGGAATTCTGTCAGGTTCTTTCAGGGTCCCTTATGTGAGTGGCAGGGCCCAAGCACTTGGGCTGTCTCCCACTGTTTTCCCTGCAGCATTAGCAGGGAGCTGGATAGAAAATGGAGCAGCCAGCCTCCAATCAGAAATGGCCTGGCCAGTGTTTATGCTTTATACCGGCTCCCTTGTACCTAACCCATGAAGATTCCCCAGGCCACTAATAAAGGAGGCTGATTTAAGAATTATTCCTGGGGCTGGCACTGTGGCATAGCAGGTAAAGCTGCCGCCTGCAGTACCAGCATTCCATATGGGTGCCAGTTTGAGTCCTGGCTGCTCCTCTTCCAATCCAGCTCTCTGCTATGGCCTGGGAAAGCAGTAGAAGATGGCCCAAGTCCTTGGGCCCCTGTACCCTCATGGGAGACCTGTAAGAAGCTCCTGGCTCCCTGCTTTGGATCGGTACAGTCCAGTCCTTGCAGCCAACTGGGGAATGAACCATCAGATGGAAGACCTTTGTTTCTCTCTGCCTCTCCTTCTCTCTCTGTGTAACTCTCTCAAATAAATAAATAAATATTTTTTAAAAATGTGTCAAATGAACCTTACACTAAGAGAAAAAAAAAGTCCAAATTAAAAAAAAAGAATTATTATTCCTGGCTTCTTATTTGATTGTCTTGTGGCCTTGTAATAATCCTTCTACACATACATACATACATACACACACACACATACACACACACACCATGGCTTTGGTGACTGGCCTGAAGCTGGCAGACAGGAGGATGTATATGTATATATGTGTATATATATATGTATATACATATTTTAAAAGCTTTATTTGTTTGAAAGTCAGAGTTACACAGCAAGAGGAGAGGCAGAGAGAGAGAGACAGAGAGAGATGTCTTCCATCCAATGGTTCACTCCCCAGTTGGCCACAATGGCCAGAGCTACACTGATCAGAAGCCAGGAGCCAGGAGCTTCCTCCAGGTCTCCCGCACGGGTGCAGGGGCCCAAGCACTTGGGCCATCTTCCACTGCTTTCCCAGGCCACAGCAGAGAGCTGGATCGGAAGTGGAGCAGCCGGGTCTCGAACAGGCACCCATATGGGATATCGGCATGCAGGCGACGCTTTATCCACTATGCCACAGCGCCAGCCCTGGACTTATATTTTAGATATTTTGTTCAGTAACAGTTGGAATTTTTTAGCTTCATGTGAAGTGTGCTAGTGCACAAGTGTAAGTAATAGATGTAGACAAGCTGAAGGGTTATATCGGTGCCAGCATCCCAAGGAATAGGGAAATTAAAGATTTGGTATGTTTGATGTTGTGAGCTAGGTTCTATCTCTGAGTTTGTGAATCCAGAGAAAGGTCTATGGAAAATGTGTATTATTAAAAGCTATGCATGGGGGCCAGCGCTGTGCGCAGTAGGTTAATCCTCTGCCTGCAGTGCTGGCATCCCATATGGGCACTGGTTCGAATCCCAGCTGCCCCTCTTCCAGTCCAGCTCACTGTTGTGGCCCGGGAGTGCAGTGGAGGATGGCCCAAGTTCTTGGGCCCTGCACCCACATGGGAGACCAGAAGAAGCTCCTGACTCCTGGCTTCGGATTGGCGCAGCTCCAGCTGTTGCGGCTATTTGGGGAGTGAACCAATGGAAGGAAGACCTTTCTCTCTGTCTCTTCCTCTCACTGTCTGTAACTCTAACTCTCAAATAAAATAAGTAAAATCTTTTTTTTGAAAAAAAGCTATGCATGGATTCATATTTTTGTTCCAAAATAAACATCTTTCAATTCTATTTTTCCATGAACTTTTTGAAGTACCTTCATAAAAATCTTTAAGATTCTGGAAGTATCTAGCTTCCAGAAACACAGGGACTTGGTGAAATGAAGAGCCACCTGGTGGTCAGTACCAAAATATTTTAATAACCACATTTAAGTCCGATTATTTGTCAATATATTCATTCAATTAATTAATTATTTGGTAGCTTCTAGATGCCAGGTGTTGTAGGTTCCGATGGACCCTACAGTTTAGTGGGCCAGGAGAAAGAATAGGAGAAAGTTTAGGAAGTAGCCTACTTAGCTGCTAACCAGGTCTCCATGCAAGGAATAGATTTTTTGATTTGCAACATCATTCCTCATCCAGGCCTTTATTCCTTACAAGAGACAGCCCCACTGAGGCTAAAATAAAGCAGGGAGGCAGCCAACGTTGTGGTGTAGGGGGCAGAGCTGCCGACTACAATGCCAGGGTCCCATGTGGGTACCAGGTCAAGACCTGTTTACCCCACTTCCAATGCAGCTCCCTGCTAATGCGCCTGGGAAAGCAGTGGAGGATGGTCCAAGTGTTTGGGCCCCTGCACCCATGTGGGAGACTCGGTTGAAGCTCCTGGCTCTTGGCTTGGCTTGGCCAGCCCCAGCAATGCCCATTTGGGGAGTGAGCCAGCAGATAGATCTTTCTCTCCCTCCCCTGCTTCCTCTCTCTGTAACTCTGCTTTTCAAACAAATAAAACATATTTGGGAAAAAGAAAAGAGAAGGGCCTGTGTTGTGTGCTGCAGGTTAAGCCGCCGCTTGTGATGCCAGCATCCCATATCAATGTGCCAGTTCCAGCCCCGGCCACTCCACTCTTGCCCAGCTTCCTTCTGATGCCCCTGGGAAGGCAGTGAACTATGGCCCAGTACTTGGATCCCTGCCACCCATGTGGGAGACCTAGATGGAGTCCTAGGTTCCTGGCTTTGGCCTGGTCCAACCCTGGACATTGTGGCCGTTTGGTAAATGAACCAGCAGATAGAAGCGCTCTCTCTCGCTCTCTCTCTCCCCTCTGCCTTTCAAATAAATAAATCTTTTTTTAAATTTCTTGGACACAATATCTGAGAAAAAAATAAACTTTGTTGGGTTTATTGATTTGTGACATGACCTTCAATGAGTTATCTCTGTATTAAAAATTGGTCAGGCAGAGGTTAGCCTGGTGGGTAAGGTGCCCACATCCCACACCAGGTTCCTGGGTTTGACACTTGGCTCTGACTCCTGACTCCAGCTCCTTCCTGATGCCGGGCCCCGAGGGGCTTCAGTAAGGCTCACGTAACTGGATTCCTGCCACCTACACGGGAGCCCTGGACTGAGCTCTCAGCTCAGTGTCCGTTTGGCCAGGCCCAGTTCTGGCCAGCCATTTCCAACATATGGTAGTAAACTAGTGGATAGGAGCTCTCTGTCTATATCTACATCTTTCTCACTGTCTCTCTGCCTCTCAAATACATTTTCTAAAAATTCCCTGTAATTGAAAAAATAAATTTCTACTTCTACGTACATCTAGCTGCTTCTGGCCTGGAATTCAGAAAGTCTTCATGCTCATGTATGTTACTTGTGTTCCCCATTACATAGTTCAGAATGTAAAGTCAGATTCCCTCCCTCTAGTAGAAATAAAAGAGGAAGCATGCTAGGTACTCTGGACAAGGAGCAAAAAGCAGTCTTTGGAGATAAGAAGAGTTGTTGTCAGCAGTGTAGAATGTTCCGGTCCATCAGCTGCTGATTGTGAAAACCCAGCTGGTGACATCATTCAGGCAAGTGACTCATCAGGGCAGTACGAGCTCCGTGGTCTGCCCCTCCTCTGACACCACACCTGATTCCTGGCAGAGACAGTAAGCTCTTTTCTAAGTACACTGTTGGATGTTTTTCTTTAAAAAAATATATTTATTTATTATTTGAAAGGCAGAATCACAGAGATGCAGAGGTGTGCACACACACACACACACACAGATCTCCATCCAGGAGCCTGGAGCCTCCTCCAGGTCTCCCACGTGGGTACAGGGGCCCAAAGGCCTGGCTCATGCTCCACTGCCTTCCCAGGTGACAGCAGAGAGCTGGATCAAAGCGGAGTAGCCAGACTGGAACTGGAGTCCACACGGGAGGCCAGCACTTATGGGATACCTGCAAAAGCCACAGTGCCAGCCCTTGGATTTTGTTCTAAAATACAACCCATGGTTCTAGTCCCGGTTGCGGCGCCGGATTCTGTCCCGGTGGCTCCTCTTCCAGTCCAGCTCTCTGCTGTGGCCCGGGAGGGCAGTGGAGGATGGCCCAAGTGCTTGGGTCCTGCACCCCATGGGAGACCAGGAGAAACACCTGGCTCCTGCCTTCGGATCGGCACGGTATTGGGGGGTGAACCAACGGAAGGAAGACCTTTCTCTCTGTCTCTCTCTCTCACTCTAACTCTGCCTATTAAAAAAAAAGGCAGAGTTACACAGAAAGAGGAGAGGCAGAGAGAAGTCTTCCATCTGGTTCACTCCCCAACTGGCCACAACGGCTGGAGCTGCGCCGATCCGAAGCCAGGAGCCAGGAGCTTCTTCTGGGTCTCCCATGCGGATACAGGGGCCCAAGCACTTGGGTCATCTTCTACTGGTTTCCCAGGCCACAGCAGAGAGCTGGATTGGAAGTGGAGCAGCCGGGACACGAACAAGTGCCCATAAGGGATGCTAGCACTTCAGGCGGCAGCTTTACCCGGCCCCAATAAATCTATTTTAAAAATGTGAATGTTCTTGCATGGTAGCTTCTGGATCCTTTATTTAAATCCTGGGAATTCTCAATACATAAAAGTAAAAGCAAATATTAAATGGGCAAGAGACAAGTACAGACAATTCATGGAAATTAGGATGCTCACATTGGGCTTGAGTCTCAGCTCTGCCGTGGATTCCAGCTTCCTGCTAACGCATACCCTGAAAGGTAGCAACTGACGGTTCAAGTAGTTAGGTCCTTGTCACCCATGTGGGAGACCAGTTGGAGCTCCCAGCTCCTGGCTTCAACCCAGCCCAGCCCCAGCTGTGCAAGCCATTTGTGGAATGAACCAGCAATGTGAGATCCCTGTCTTTCTACCTTTCAAATAAAGAAAACAAATATTTTAAAAATTATGTTAAATGGCTGGCGCCGCGGCTCACTAGGCTAATCCTCCACCTTGCGGCGCCAGCACACCGGGTTCTAGTCCCAGTCAGGGCACCGGATTCTGTCCCGGTTGCCCCTCTTCCAGGCCAGCTCTCTGCTGTGGCCCGGGAGTGCAGTGGAGGATGGCCCAAGTGCTTGGGCCCTGCACCCCATGGGAGACCAGGAGAAGCACCTGGCTCCTGCCTTCGGATCAGCGCAGTGCACCGGCCGCAGCGTGCCGGCCGTGGCGGCCATTGGAGGGTGAACCAACGGCAAAGGAAGACCTTTCTCTCTGTCTCTCTCTCACTGTCCACTCTGTCAAAAAAAATAATAATAAAAAAAATTGTTAAATAAGTTTTACCCAGAGATGACTTAATACAGGTGACTCTGTGAAGCAAGACTTTTCTTAAATCAAATGACAGTTTTTATTAATTCCAACTCATTTAAATTTCTTATTTTTTAATTTGAAAGGCAGAGGGACAGAGGGAATGGGATATAGATCCTTCAACCTTTGGTTCATGCCCCAGATGACTACAACAGCCAGGGCTGGGCTAAGTTGAAGCCAGGAGCTAGGAACTCCATCCAGGACAGCAGGGACCCAAACACTTGGACCATTTTCTGCTGCTTTCCCAGGCCATTAGCTGGACTGGAAGTGAAACTGGCAGAACTCAAATTGGTGCTCTGATGAGCAGACATTGGCGTCACAGGTGGAGACAATCTGCTGGTCCACAACACTGGCCCCTCACCCATTTTCTTTTCTTTCTTTCTTCCTTTTTTTTTTTTTTTTTTTTTTTTTTTTTGACAGGCAGAGCAGACAGTGAGAGAGAGACAGAGAGAAAGGTCTTCCTTTGCCGTTGGTTCACTCCTCAATGGCCGCTGCGGCCAGCGCACCGCGCTGATCCAAAGCCAGGAGCCAGCAGCTTCTCCTGGTCTCCCATGGGGTGCAGGGCTCACCCATTTTCAATTCTGAAGTTTCTTATGCCAATACAGAAAGTGAAATGATGGCTTTGAGTGTGTAGGATACTTTAACAGAAAAATTTACAGATATGTAATGCTAGTTTTACCAGTAGTATCAGCTAATTCAAATGGGAAAATCAAATTCACTAATTCTAGTACAGTTCAATTCTCACTCAATTCTTACTGATTAGCGTTGAAAGTGAAACAATCATATTTTTAAAGTAACTGATTATTTAAAAAGTTCAGCAACTAAAATTATTTTTGTGGTCATATAAATTCAAATTTGAGTGGAGCACAGTATTATAGTATTAGAAATCTATAAAGGATAAATATACTTGAAAATAGATTATATGTATAATTAATAATGGTGTCCAAGCAAGTTGCTATAATCTACCAACTAAAACAGAAGGTATGATTGTCAAATTTTAACAGATTTTAGAGTGGCTAAACCGCAAAATGGTTGTGATAAAGTAGATTTTGAATCTAAAAAGCTCATCAGCATGGCAGTTTGAATTTTCTCTCTCTGCTGCCCATCACTCTATTTCAGAAGTATTTGAGCTTTCGAAATTCATTCTATATGCTGTGTGGAAATACTTTATTAACGAGGTCTCTAAATTTTGTTGGTATTTTATCCAAAATCTGTTGAAAATCTGTCAGCCAGGGCTACCAGCATCATGGCACAGTGGGTAAAGCAGCTGTCTTCAGGGCCAGCATCCCATATGGGTGCCAGTTCAAGTCCCCACAGCTCCACTTCAATCCAGCTCTGTGGTAATACACCTGGGAAGGCAGCAGAGAATGGCCCAAGTACTTGGGCCCCCACTACGCACGTGTGAAACCCAGAAGAAGCTCCTGGCTTCAGCCTGGCACAGGCTGGATCATTTCAGCCATTTGGGGAGTGAACGAGCAGATGGACGATCTCTCTAACTCTGCCTTTCAAATAAATAAATCTTTTTTTTTTTTTTTTTTTTTTTTTTTTTTTTTTTTTGACAGGCAGAGTTAAACAGTGAGAGAAGAGAGACAGAAAGAAAGGTCTTCCTTTCGTTGGTTCAACCCCCAAATGGCTGCTATGGCCGGCCCACTGTGCCGATCCAAAGGCAGGAGCCAGGTGCTTCTTCCTGGTCTCCCATGCAGGTGCAGGGCCCAAGCACTTGGGCCATCCTCCACTGCACTCCCTGGCCACAGCAGAGAGCTGACCTGGAAGAGGAGCAACTGGGACAGAACCCTACGCCCCGACCGGGACTAGAACCCGGGGTGCCGGCGCCACAAGGCGGAGGATTAGCCTAGTGAGCCTCAGCGCCAGCCATAAATAAATCTTTAAAACAATAAAAAGAAGGCCGGCGCCCTCTTTTATTCTTTATTTTCCTTGAAAGTCAGAGTTACACAGAGAGAAGGAGAGGCAGAGAGACAGAAAAAGTGGTCTTCTATACACTAGTTCACTCCCCAACTGGCCACAACGGCTGAAGCTGTGCTGACCCGAAGCCAGGAGCCAGGAGCCAGGAGCTTCCTCTGGGTCTCTCACGCAGGTGCAGGGACTCAAGGACTTGAGCCATCTTCTACTGCTTTCCCAGGCCACAGCAGAGAGAGAGCTGGATTGGAAGTGGAGCAGCCGGGACTCAAACCGACGCCCATATGGGATGCCAGCACTGCAGGCAGTGGCTTTACCCACTACGCTACAGCGCTGGCCCCCTAGTTATTATTTTTATGATGAAAGTTTTCTGAAGTGCTTTTTCTGCTTCTGTTGAGATGATTATTTGGTTATTCTTTGTATTTTTTTTTTAAGATTTATTTATTTGAGGAGCTGATGCTGCGGTGAAGCAGGTAGAGCCACCGCCTGCAGTGCTGGGCACCGGTGCGAGCCCCAGCTGCTCCATTTCCCAGCCAGCCTTCTGCTTATGCCCAAGTGCTTGAACCCTGCACCCACGTGGGAGACTGAAAGAAGCTCTTGACTTCAGATCTGCTCAGCGCCGGCCATTGCGGCCATGTGGGGAGTGAACCAGCAGAGGGAAGCCCTTTCTCTCTGTCTCTCCCTCTTTGTCTATTACTACCTCTCAATAAATAAAATAAATAAGTAAAATTCTTAAAAGGGGGGGGGGATTTCAGAGGCATCTTATACAGCTGGGACTGTCCTCTAACCAGGTGCTGGCTGGTGCTGGTGAGGCGGTTGGCAAAAATGCGCCTAGGTTTCCACGTATTAGAAACACGGATTCCGCTGCTGCCACAGTGAAGGTCCATGAAGAACTGCCTGGGTGATGGCTTGGAGGAAGAGAACAGACAGGGAGGCGCAAGTCCCACAGCCCTCCTCAGTCTGCTGTCTTCCTCTCGTGCCCCGTTGGCAACGCCTGCAGAGACGCAAAAGGCAAAGCAGGCAAGTGGTCGGCGGGCTCCCCGCCCTAGAATTACAAAGCTGACCGTCAGAGTGGGTAGGTTCTGCATTCTGGCTGACCTCATTTAGAACCAGGCAGATTCTGACTCATAGAAAAGGCTGCCTTGGCACCGGCATCTGCCCTAAAGCTTCCAAGGAAGTTTACAAATGGCTTCCAAAGGAAAATCTGGAGGCTGGCATTGTGACAAACAGATAAAAATAAACTTTAAAATAGTAAAATAAAAGAATTCGGCTGGTCAAAGGGTAATTTTTAAAAAGCTCTCTCTTAAAGGTTTTATAGCATTTTAGAAAGCACTGCACTAGGAGACAGCACTGTGGCTCAGCGGTGAAGCCGCGGCCTGCAGCGCCAGCGTCCCCCGTGGGCAGTTCGAGGCTGGGCTGCCCCACTTACGACCCAGCTCTGTGCTGCGGCCTGGGAAAGCAGCAGATGGCCCAAGTCCTAGGGCCCCGCACCCACGCGGGAGACCTGGAGGAAGCTGCTGGCTTCGGATCAGTGCAGCTCCGGCTGCTGCGGCCACCTGGGGGGTGAACCAGCGGATGGAGGACCTCTCTCTCTCTCTCTCTCCCCAGCGGATGGAGGACCTCTCTCTCTCTCCCCAGCGGATGGAGGACCTCTCTCTCTCTCTCTCTCCCCAGCGGATGGAGGACCTCTCTCTCTCTCCCCAGCGGATGGAGGACCTCTCTCTCTCTCCCCAGCGGATGGAGGACCTCTCTCTCTCTCTCCCCAGCGGATGGAGGACCTCTCTCTCTCTCCCCAGCGGATGGAGGACCTCTCTCTCTCTCTCTCTCCCCAGCGGATGGAGGACCTCTCTCTCTCTCTCTCTCCCCAGCGGATGGAGGACCTCTCTCTCTCTCCCCAGCGGATGGAGGACCTCTCTCTCTCTCCCCAGCGGATGGAGGACCTCTCTCTCTCTCTCCCCAGCGGATGGAGGACCTCTCTCTCTCTCCCCAGCGGATGGAGGACCTCTCTCTCTCTCCCCAGCGGATGGAGGACCTGTCTCTCTCTCCCCAGCGGATGGAGGACCTCCCTCTCTCTCTCTCTCTCCCCAGCGGATGGAGGACCTCCCTCTCTCTCTCTCCCCAGCGGATGGAGGACCTCTCTCTCTCTCTCTCCCCCCAGCGGATGGAGGACCTCTCTCTCTCTCTCTCTCCCCAGCGGATGGAGGACCTCTCTCTCTCTCTCTCTCCCCAGCGGATGGAGGACCTCCCTCTCTCTCTCCCCAGCGGATGGAGGACCTCTCTCTCTCTCTCTCTCCCCAGTGGATGGAGGACCTCTCTCTCTCTCTCTCTCCCCAGCGGATGGAGGACCTCTCTCTCTCTCTCTCTCCCCAGCGGATGGAGGACCTCTCTCTCTCTCTCCCCAGCGGATGGAGGACCTCTCTCTCTCTCCCCAGCGGATGGAGGACCTCTCTCTCTCTCTCCCCAGCGGATGGAGGACCTCTCTCTCTCTCCCCAGCGGATGGAGGACCTCTCTCTCTCTCCCCAGCGGATGGAGGACCTGTCTCTCTCTCTCTCCCCAGCGGATGGAGGACCTCCCTCTCTCTCTCTCTCTCCCCAGCGGATGGAGGACCTCTCTCTCTCTCTCTCCAGCGGATGGAGGACCTCCCTCTCTCTCTCTCTCTCCCCAGCGGATGGAGGACCTCCCTCTCTCTCTCTCCCCAGCGGATGGAGGACCTCTCTCTCTCTCTCTCTCCCCAGCGGATGGAGGACCTCTCTCTCTCTCTCCAGCGGATGGAGGACCTCTCTCTCTCTCTCTCCCCAGTGGATGGAGGACCTCCCTCTCTCTCTCTCCCCAGCGGATGGAGGACCTCTCTCTCTCTCTCTCCAGCGGATGGAGGACCTCTCTCTCTCTCCCCAGCGGATGGAGGACCTCTCTCTCTCTCTCTCCAGCGGATGGAGGACCTCTCTCTCTCTCCCCAGCGGATGGAGGACCTCTCTCTCTCTCTCCCCAGCGGATGGAGGACCTCTCTCTCTCTCCCCAGCGGATGGAGGACCTCCCTCTCTCTCTCTCTCTCCCCAGCGGATGGAGGACCTCCCTCTCTCTCTCTCCCCAGCGGATGGAGGACCTCTCTCTCTCTCTCTCTCCCCAGCGGATGGAGGACCTCTCTCTCTCTCTCTCCAGCGGATGGAGGACCTCTCTCTCTCTCTCTCTCCCCAGCGGATGGAGGACCTCTCTCTCTCTCTCTCTCTCCAGCGGATGGAGGACCTCTCTCTCTCTCTCTCTCCCCAGCGGATGGAGGACCTCTCTCTCTCTCTCTCTCTCCAGCGGATGGAGGACCTCTCTCTCTCTCTCTCTCCCCAGCGGATGGAGGACCTCTCTCTCTCCCCAGCGGATGGAGGACCTGTCTCTCTCTCTCTCCCCAGCGGATGGAGGACCTCCCTCTCTCTCTCTCCCCAGCGGATGGAGGACCTCCCTCTCTCTCTCTCCCCAGCGGATGGAGGACCTCTCTCTCTCTCTCTCTCCAGCGGATGGAGGACCTCTCTCTCTCTCTCCAGCGGATGGAGGACCTCTCTCTCTCTCTCTCCCCAGCGGATGGAGGACCTCTCTCTCTCTCCCCAGCGGATGGAGGACCTGTCTCTCTCTCTCTCCCCAGCGGATGGAGGACCTCCCTCTCTCTCTCTCCCCAGCGGATGGAGGGCCTCTCTCTCTCTCCCCAGCGGATGGAGGACCTCTCTCTCTCTCTCTCCAGCGGATGGAGGACCTCTCTCTCTCTCCCCAGCGGATGGAGGACCTCTCTCTCTCTCCCCAGCGGATGGAGGACCTGTCTCTCTCTCTCTCCCCAGCGGATGGAGGACCTCCCTCTCTCTCTCTCTCTCCCCAGCGGATGGAGGACCTCCCTCTCTCTCTCTCCCCAGCGGATGGAGGACCTCTCTCTCTCTCTCTCTCCCCAGCGGATGGAGGACCTCTCTGTCTCTCTCTCCAGCGGATGGAGGACCTCTCTCTCTCCCCAGCGGATGGAGGACCTCTCTCTCTCTCCAGCGGATGGAGGACCTCTCTCTCTCTCCAGCGGATGGAGGACCTCTCTCTCTCTCTCCCCAGCGGATGGAGGACCTCCCTCTCTCTCTCTCTCCCCAGCGGATGGAGGACCTCTCTCTCTCTCTCCAGCGGATGGAGGACCTCTCTCTCTCTCTCTCCCCAGCGGATGGAGGACCTCTCTCTCTCTCTCCCCAGCGGATGGAGGACCTCTCTCTCTCTCCAGCGGATGGAGGACCTCTCTCTCTCTCTCCCCAGCGGATGGAGGACCTCTCTCTCTCTCTCTCCCCAGCGGATGGAGGACCTCTCTCTCTCTCTCTCCCCAGCGGATGGAGGACCTCTCTCTCTCTCTCCAGCGGATGGAGGACCTCTCTCTCTCTCTCTCTCCCCAGCGGATGGAGGACCTCTCTCTCTCTCTCCAGCGGATGGAGGACCTCCCTCTCTCTCTCTCTCCCCAGCGGATGGAGGACCTCTCTCTCTCTCTCTCCAGCGGATGGAGGACCTCCCTCTCTCTCTCTCTCCCCAGCGGATGGAGGACCTCTCTCTCTCTCCCCAGCGGATGGAGGACCTCTCTCTCTCTCCCCAGCGGATGGAGGACCTCTCTCTCTCTCTCCAGCGGATGGAGGACCTCTCTCTCTCTCTCTCTCTCTCTCCAGCGGATGGAGGACCTCTCTCTCTCTCTCCCCAGCGGATGGAGGACCTCTCTCTCTCTCTCTCTCCAGCGGATGGAGGACCTCTCTCTCTCTCTCTCTGCCTTTCAAATAAATGTGACAGCAAGCACTGCACCGTTAAAATGGCGTTAACACCGCACATATGGACGTAAAACTCTGTTACAGAGACAACTGAGGACGAAACACGCTTGCTCAGCCGCCGACACGGTTTGCCTCTGCGGACGCGGAAGTCGGCGGCCCTCTCAGCGTGCCCCCTGCGCGCCTGTGGACTGAGCCCGGGAATGTCTTCCCCACGCAGAGCTGGCGGCCTCGGCGTCTATCCTGTCACCTATCGCCCGTGCGCTCCCAGGCAAACCACGCTGGCCCGAGCCGCCTTCCGCAGCGCGAAGGGCCGGACAGGCGACCGGACGAGCAGGTCCCGACGGACGCCCGCTCGCCAGAGCGTCCACGCGCGGCTCGCGTCCACAGGTCCGAGGGCTCCCGCTCTCCACAGGCGTTTCCCCAACGCCGTAACCTGGCGACATCAAGACAGCCGGCGCGCGCCAGGCGGCCGGGGGACGTCCAGCGGCGCGCGCTGAGGCGAGGCGAAGCCGGGCAACCGGGCCGCGCGACGCGCCAGGCCTGGCTGCGTCCCAGACCGCCTCAGCGTTTCCCTGTAGCCCCGCCGCGAGAAACACTCGCCAGTCTTTTCTTCTCCAAACAAGTCCCAGAACGCGGCGGACCAATGCCGAGAATGGGCGGGAAAGCTACAGCAGCCCGAAGTCGCTCCGCCCCATTGGCTAATCCTGATGTCGATTTCGCAGGCCCGCCTCTCATGCTCACGGGCGGTGTTTTCATTGGGTCCTGTCTGCACTTTTATTGGTGCAGTCTTCTGTCCGTCAAGACTTAGGCGCGAGGAGAGAGGCGGTGAGCACTTCAGTGTTGGGGCTAGAGGCCCCGCCTCCATGTGCCGTGTGCAAAAACAAACAGCCGTTAGGGAGGAGGTGCTGGGGGGCGGGGCCTCACTAGAAGGAAGTGTGCGATTGGGCAATCGTCGGGGTTCAAATCAGCAAGGCTGGCGGCCATTGGCTGCAGTGGAGCGAGGCGGGCCCCGGGTATTGTCCGGCTCTGGCGGCGGCGATCGGTGCTGCGAGAGCGGCGGCAGCGGCTCGGGCGGCAACGGAGGGCGCGCGGCCGAGACCATGGTGAGAGCGGCCGGTCGACCTGACGGGCAGGGCTCAGGGCCGAGCGGGCCGGGAGCGGGGCGGGGGCTGGCGCGGGGCGGCGACCCTGCGGCGCCGGCGCTACCTGTGGAGTCGGGAGTCGGTGGGCGTCGGGGCCGCGGACCCCGACGTGCGCGTCCGGCCGAGGGCTGGGTCCGGCGGGCGGAGCGGCCCCTCAGCCCCGACCCCGCCGCCGGGGACGCCCGAGCGAGCGCTGCTCGGCGGACGCGGACCGCCGGCCGCCGCTGCCCAAGTTGTGTTGGGAGCTGTCGGGTTACGTAATCTCCCGGCCGGGAGCAGGGGCGTCCGAGGGGCGTCCGCGAGCCCCGCGCCGGACAGCTCCCCGCTGCGCGCCCGCCGCGTGGGGCCGCGGGCCGGGTGGGAGGAGTGCGGCGTGCGGCGGGGGCCGGGCCGGGGCCGGGCCGCAGCGGCCGCTCCGCGCTCAGCCGTCGGGCGGTGCGAGGCCGCGGACCGACTGGCCGGTCGGGGGCACCGCCGCGCGCCGGTTGTGAGCTTGGCCCAGCTCAGCCCCGCCGGCTGATCGCCGGTCCTCTCCGTGAAGTCCCCGACTGCGTCCGCGCAGAGCGCCAGATCTCGGTTAGAGACGGCCAGTGATGCGCTGTGCACGCTGTGTCGTTTACAGTAGCCAGCAATACGCAGTGTCCAGCTCGAAGTGCGGGAAGCATTGCGTGGTCATCGCTGAGTGTAAGGTTTTTAACTCGAGAAGCTGTCATTTTCTGTTAACACACAGGAAAGTGTGTTGGCTTCCAGTTTCCAAGTCTCTGAGGAAAATGTTCCCTCCTCTGTAAACCAAGCGCTTTAATTAGCCAGATCAGTGCTAGTCCAGTCCTTGAATTAAAAACTTTATATTGTTTCTCAGCCAGCCGCTGAGTGTATTAAAATGCATAAAGTACGCGTACAGTGGGAGGGGGTTTGGGAAAGCATTCACTATGTAATTTTACATTCAGATAGGTTTGATGCTATACAACTTTGATTTTATTCAGTATAAAAAATTTATTTGGAGCCTTGGAAATAATCATTCTATGTATTGAGGCTTTAAAAATCTGGTTATGTCTACTTCCCTAAAACACAAGTAAATACAGCAGCAAATGTGACAGTTTTGAAACAGTGAGGATCAAATTGCTTAAGCCGAAAAGTTACTGTATAAACTGGGAAGCCTGGGGAATTTTGCACTTGATGGCTTTTAATTAACGACTTAGGTATTTCTTAATCTAGTCAGGGAGACTGATTAGGATTTAGACCCATATACCAGTTGAGAGTTTTAAAAATATTTTATACTAGGGAAAATAGATGGAAAGGTTTCTTTATTTGAGGAATGGTGAGAATATCTCATAAGCCATGTAAAAATGTAGTTATATGGCAAGATAGTCAAAAGTTATAGAAATAGAAGAGGCTCAGACACTGCGTCCCATGTGCCAGTGTCTGTGTTCAGGTCATCTCTCACCCTTTGGAGTTCAGGGAATGAACTCGCTGAGACCTCCCTGTCTGTCTCCCTGCCTCTCAGTTAAACAGAAACACGTTAAAATGCATACTTATATATATGGCATCCTGGTAAAAACCTCTAGAGACTTTTTAATTTTTATTTTATTTAATTTTTTTAAAGATTTATTTTTTAGAAGATTTATTTTATTTATTTGAAAGAGTTACAGAGAGAGGCAGAGACAGAGAGAGAGAGGTCTTCCATCCACTGGTTCACTCCCCAGATGGCTACAACTGCCGGAGCTGCGCTGATCCGAAGTCAGGAACCAGGAGCTTCTTCCGGGTCTCCCACATGGGTGCAGGGGCCCAAGCACTTGGGCCATCCTCCACTGCTTTCCCAGGCCACAGCAGAGAGCTGGATCGGAAGAGGAGCAGCTGGGACTAGAACCGGCGCCCACATGGGATGCTGGTGCTTCAAGCCAGGTGTTAACCCACTTCACCACAGCACTGGCCCCAAAACCTCTAGAGTTTTAATTCTCTCTGGTAAACTTAAATCAGTCTCTTTTGTTGAATTGCAACAAAGAATATAAATCAGTTCTTAAGTTTTATTTTTTTATTTCCTTGTTTTAATACCTCCAAAGCGTTCATTCTCCCCCTCAGATATGATTTTGGGAAATAGGCAAGTGATCCACTGAGACATGAAATTAGAGGGACTATACAAGGTTGTGGGGTTGGTAGGTTTGTTTGCTTAAACTTCTGTAAGGAAAGCATTACGAAAGGAATATGCTGATTCAAAGCTTATCCTCTGTGGAAGTATACTCTCACTAGCCAATTCTGGTAACTTACATTTTTAACCAACTGTTTTTCAGTGAAGAAATGATAGATTTAAATAGTAAATCAAATGGTACAAAAGGGAAAATAATTTTCTTAAAGCAGATATTTTGTGTTCCCTATCAGCAAATAACTTTAATAACTTGAGGCCAGCGCCGCAGCTGACTAGGCTAATCCTCTGCCTTGCGGCGCCGGCACACCGGGTTCTAGTCCCGGTCGGGGCTCCGGATTCTGTCCCAGTTGCCCCTCTTCCAGACCAGCTCTCTGCTATGGCCCGGGAAGGCAGTGGAGGATGGCCCAAGTGCTTGGGGCCCTGCACCCCATGGGAGACCAGAAGCACCTGGCTCCTGCCATCAGATCAGCGCAGTGCGCCGGCCGTAGCGCGCTGGCCGCACTGGCCATTGGAGGGTGAACCAACGGCAAAAGGAAGACCTTTCTCTCTGTCTCTCTCTCTAACTGTCCACTCTGCCTGTAAAAAAAAAAAAAAAAAAAAATTTTTTAATAACTTGTGTCACCTACTAGAAATATATGTGAACACACATACTCTATAATACCCCATTTTTACATAAAGAACAGCACATTGTACTTGTACACCTTTTTCACATAGAAATAGGTTTTGTAGCGTGGTCTATATCAGTGCATATTTTAATTCATTTCTTTCTTTTTTCTTTTTTCTTTTTTTTTTTTTTTGACAGGCAGAGTGGACAGTGAAAGAGAGAGACAGAGAGAAAGGTCTTCCTTTGCCATTGCTTCACCCTCCAATGGCCGCCGCGGCCGGCGCACCGCGCTGATCCGATGGCAGGAGCCAGGAGCCAGGTGCTTTTCCTGGTCTCCCATGGTGTGCAGGGCCCAAGCACCTGGGCCATCCTCCACTGCACTCCCAGGCCACAGCAGAGAGCTGGCCTGGAAGAGGGGCAACCGGGACAGAATCCGGCGCCCCGACCGGGACTAGAACCCGGTGTGCCGGTGACGCTAGGCGGAGGATTAGCCTAGTGAGCCGCGGCGCCGGCTAATTCATTTCTTGAAATAACTGGATAACACTCTATTGTGTTTATATACTATGATTTATTTGACCATTCTGTTCGTGGACGTTAAGATTATTTAAGAAGTACTTATTTTCTATCAGTTGAAAGTAGTATTTGTGAAGATCCTTTTTGTTGTTGTTGTTGTTGTTTTTTAAGATTTATTTATTTGAAAGAGTTACACAGAGAGGAGAGGCAGAGAGAGAGAGAGAGAGAGGTCTTCTATACGCTGGTTCACTCCCCAGTTGGCTGCAATGGCCAGAGCTGCGCTGATCCAAAGCCAGAATCCAGGAGCTTCTTCTGGGTCTCCCACGCGGGTGCAGGGGCCCAAGGACTTGGGCCATCTTCTACTGCTTTCCCAGGCCACAGCAGAGAGCTGGATCAGAAGTGGAGCAGCTGGGTCTTGAACCTGCGCCCATATGAGATGCCATTGCCTCAGGCCGGGGCGTTACCCACTGCACCACAGCACAGGCCCCTGAAGGTCCTTTTTGTGAGTGTGATAAAGTATACATAATAAAGTTTACTTTTTTAAACATTTTTGGATTCACAGTTCACTAGCATTAAGTACAATCACATTGTGCAACCATCATCAATCTCTCTGTAGAATTTTTTGATGTTCTAGGACTGAAAGTCTTCAGTTGGACAGTAACTTCCAGTTTTCACCTCCTGTAGTCCCCGACAACCACAATTCAGTTTTCTGCCTATGAATCGGACTACCCTGAGAAACTTGTATGAAGTGGAATAGTGTACCGTTTCTCTTGTACGATTGGCTTATTTCCCTTAGCATAATGTCCTTAAGGTTCTTCCCTATTGTAACGTGTCACAATTCCCCCTCTCTTTCTTTTTAATTTAATTTAATTTAGTTTTTTATTTTTTTGACAGGAAGAGTGGACAGTGAGAGAGAGAGAAACAGAGAGAAAGGTCTTCCTTTGCCGTTGGCTCACCCTCCAATGGCTGCTGCGGCCGGCGCACTGCGCTGATCCGCAGGCAGAAGCCAGGTGCTTCTCCTGGTCTCCCATGGGGTGCAGGTCCCAAGCACTTGGACCATCCTCCACTGCACTCCCTGGCCACAGCAGAGAGCTGGCCTGGAAGAGGGGCAACCGGGACAGAATCTGGCGCCCCGACCGGGACTAGAACCCGGTGTGCCGGCGCCGCAAGGCGGAGGATTAGC
Source organism: Oryctolagus cuniculus (assembly GCF_051225735.1). Taxonomy (NCBI): domain Eukaryota; kingdom Metazoa; phylum Chordata; class Mammalia; order Lagomorpha; family Leporidae; genus Oryctolagus; species Oryctolagus cuniculus. The sequence continues at coordinate 88,676,940 of NC_142882.1, read as the reverse complement.
CTTGTGAGCCGCGGTGCTGGCTCCCTCTCTCTCTTTTAAAGGTATTTTGTTTGACAGGCAGAGTGACAGAGAGATCTTCCATCCTCTAGTTCACTCCCCGAATGTCTGAAACAGCAGGACTGGGCCAGGCTGAAGCCAGCATCCTGGAACACTGTCCTGATCTCCCACATGGGTGCAGGGCCCAAGCACTTGGTCCATCCTCCACTGCTTTCCTGGGCGCATTAGTAGGGAACTGGGTAGGAAGGGAAGCAGCTGGGGCCAGCTCAGTGGCATGGTGGGTAAAGCCACCGCCTGTAGTGCCGGCACCCCATATAGGCCTGGTTTGAGTCCTGGCTGCTCCATTTCCAATGAGGCTCTCTGCTATGACCAGGGAAAGCAGTGGAAGATGGCCCATGACCTTGAGCCCTTGCACTGTGGGAGACCCCGAAGAAGCTTTCAGATCAGTGCAGCTCCGGTCATTGCAGTCATCTGGAGAGAACCATCGGATGGAGGATCGATAACTCTCTCTCTGTAACTGTGACTTTCAAATAAATAAATAAAGCTTAGGAAAAAAAAAAAGAAGTGAAGCAGCTAGAATTCGAACCAGCACTCAGATAAAGGTTGCCAGTGTGGCAAATGGCAACTTAACCTGCAATGCAATGCCAGCCCCAGAATTTCTTTTTTAAAACTGAACACTGGGCCGGCGCCACGGCTCAATAGGCTAATCCTCCACCTAGCAGCGCCGGCACACTGGGTTCTAGTCCCGGTCGGGGCGCTGGATTCTTTCCCGGTTGCCCCTCTTCCAGGCCAGCTCTCTGCTGTGGCCAGGGAGTGCAGTGGAGGATGGCCCAAGTGCTTGGGCCCTGCACCTGCATGGGAGACCAGGAGAAGCGCCTTCGGATCAGTGTGGTGCGCCAGCCGCGGCGGCCATTGGAGAGTGAACCAACGGCAAAGGAAGACCTTTCTCTCTGTCTCTCTCTCTCACTGTCCACTCTGCCTGTCAAAAAATAAAAATAAAAACTGAACGCTGGCCGGCGCCGCAGCTCAATAGGCTAATCATCCACGTAGTGGCGCCGGCAAACCGGGTTCTAGTCCCGGTCGGGGCGCCGGATTCTGTCCCGGTTGCTCCTCTTCCAGTCCAGCTCTCTGCTGTGGCCCGGGAAGGCAGTGGAGGATGGCCCAAGTCCTTGGGCCCTGCACCCGCATGGGAGACCAGAAGCACCTGGCTTCTGGCTTCGGATCATCACGGTGTGCCGGCTGCAGCGCACCAGCCACAGCGGCCATTGGAGGATGAACCAATGGTAAAGGAAGACCTTTCTCTCTCTGTCTCTCTCTCTCTCACTGTCCACTCTGCCTGTCAAAAAAAAAAAAAAAAAACTGAACACTATTCCATTATATATATGCATCTCATTTTATCCACTCATCCATCAGTGGATACTTGGATTGAGTCTACCTTTTGACCCTTGTGAATAATGCTGTGAACGTGAGTATGCAAATAACTTGCATTTGATATGGGGGTATATACCTAGAAGTGGAATTACTGGTTCATATGACAATTCTGTTGGATTTTTAGGGGATTTTTTTTTGGTAGCTTTTTATTTTTTCTCTCAAAACAGCTAAGTTCTGAATATATTTTGTGGAAATAATATGTTGATATTTTTAAAAATCATCTAATTATGCACTATTTTAAGTGTGCATAAAAGTTAGATTGACTTGCATAATTCTTCAGTCTGAAAATTAAGGAATTTTTGTATTTGTGGAAACCTCATATTTTGAATTTCCATGCAGGCTGGAGGCAAAGCTGGGAAGGACAGCGGGAAGGCCAAGGCCAAGGCAGTGTCTCGCTCACAGAGGGCTGGGCTGCAGGTGATGAATCTCTGCTCTTATGTTCAATACTGAATTCTTCTGTTCACTGTTGCAGTTGGTGGTCCATGGATGTGCCATTAATTACAGAAAGTCTACTTGTATTATTAAAGGCTTTTAGTTATGTGATTAATTGGTCAAGGCTTAAAATTAGCTATTGTGTTCTCTTCCAAACAAGAACAAATTATAAAAAGGACTTATCTTAATGAACTTGGTAATTTTATCCTGTTCAAAATGTTATTTTAAGATAATAATCATATACCTAGGTTTTTAATTGTATCCTATTAAAGTGAGTATGGTGTGGTTTTTCTATTAAAGGTGTTTGTAATGGTACATTAACTTTCAGGATGAGATGAAATTTAAGGGAAAAATAATGAACTGTTCCCTGGTTCTATGAAGATATTTCCCCGGTAGCCTTCTTTTAGACTATGATCTATTCAAAACCACTAAAATATTTTCCAAGTTTGCATATTTGAATTGTTGCAACTTTAACTCACACTCAGAATTTTCTGGATGAGTAAGAATTACTTTTTATATGATAAGAAGCAGTGTGAAGTAGGGAAGATGGGAGGCTGGACTGTAAGGTTTGGGTTTTATCTTCTAGGCAGTGACAAACCATTGAGAGTTTGCGCCAAGAGGATGACACGATCCAGGTGATAACGAGGGAGGTGAAGACAACCTTGATGCACTCATTGTACATTTTAGGGTTCCATGTAAAGTCTCAGTTTATTTAGAAGCATACTTAAATGGAGGTTATTGAATGCTTAGAGTGAGATGAAAATGAATAGAAAGAATGTGGATGTAGTCAATGGAGAGGAGATCAGAAGTTTTTCTAAGGCACAGAATTTAAGGGACCAGGGAGCTTAAATAAGAATAGGGTAAGTTATGAGAGAAATTTGAGTGGAATCATTTTGGAGTTCGCTGAAGCATCTATGTGAAGTGCTTGGAAGTTGGAAACATGAGTCCAGCTTTCTAAACGAGATGGGATCATTTATGTAGAGTTGATAGTTCAAGCAGTAGATGAGTTTCATAACCTCAGTGGACGGGAAAGGAACACAAAGAGATTGGTATGCCCCTCAGAAACACATGGTTTTTTGAGTCCAGGGAAGAAAAGACTGGGTAGTACTCAGAGTATTAATATTAGAACTCGGCCGGCGCCCGGCTCACTAGGCTAATCCTCCGCCTTGTGGCGCCGGCACACCGGGTTCTAGTCCCGGTCGGGGCGCCGGATTCTGTCCCGGTTGCCCCTCTTCCAGGCCAGCTCTCTGCTGTGGCCAGGGAGTGCAGTGGAGGATGGCCCAAGTGATTGGGCCCTGCACCCCATGGGAGACCAGGAGAAGCACCTGGCTCCTGCCATCGGATCAGCGCGGTGCGCCGGCCGCAGCGCGCCAGCCGTGGCGGCCATTGGAGGGTGAACCAACGGCAAAGGAAGACCTTTCTCTCTGTCTCTCTCTCTCTCACTGTCCACTCTGCCTGTCCAAAAAAAAAAAAAAAAAAAAAAATTAGAACTCTAAATAAAGCAGGATTCAAACTGCAGTGTAGCTTTACGTACTAAGCTGTCATTCCCCTTGCTCAAAATAAAGGGGTGTGTGTGTATATATATTTATTTATTTATTTATTTATTTGAAAGACAGAGTTGTAGAGAGAGGGGGAGATAGAAAGATCTTTGAACCACAAATGACCATAATTGCCAGGACTGGACCTGGCAGAAACCAAGAGCCTATAACTCTGTGCAGGTCTCCCAGATGGGTGGCAGGGCCCAAGTGCTTGGGCTGTCTTCTCCCTGCTTCTCCAAATATGTTAGCAGAAAGCTAGATCAGAAGTGGAACAGCCAGGGGGCTAGTGCTGTGGCACAGCAGGTTAATGCCCTGGCCTGAAGTGCTGGCACCCCACATGGGCATCGGTTCAAGATCTGGCTGTTCCACTTCCCATCCAGCTCTCTGCTATTGCCTGAGAAAGCAGTAGAAAATGTCCCAAAGTCCCACCCGCGTGGGAGACCCGAAAGAAGCTCCTGGCTCCTGGCTTCGGATCGGTGCAGTTCCGGCCTTTGCGGCCAGTTGGGGAGTGAACCATCGGATGGAAGACCTGTCTCTCTGCCTCTCCTCTCTCTGTGAACTCTTAACTTTCAATTAAATAAATAAATCTTTAAAAAAAAAAAAAAAAAAAGAAGTGGAGCATCCAGGACTTGAACCAGCGCCCCTATGGGATGCTGGTGTTATAGTCGGCAGCCCAGAAAGCTGTCTTTTTACCATGCCGGTCTGCTGTGCTCTTGCAGCAACCCAAGACGCTCGGTCTCGTGTGTATTGATTTAAAAAATAAAACTGTTGGGGCCAGCACCTTGGCGCACTAGGTTAATCCTCCGCCTGCGGCGCTGGCATCCCATATGGGCGCCGGGTTCTAGTCCCGGTTGCTCCTCTTCCAGTCCAGCTCTCTGTTGTGGCCCAGGAAGGCAGTGGAGGATGGCCCAGGTCCTTGGGCCCTGCACCCACATGGGAGACCAGGATAAGTACCTGGCTCCTGGCTTCAGATCACCGCAGCTCTGACCATTGTGGCCATTTGGGAGTGAACCAACAGAAGGAAGACCGTTCTCTCTGTCTCTCTCACTGTCTGTAACTCTACCTGTCAAATAAATAAATAAAAATATTTTTAAAAATAATAAAATAAAAACAAAAAATAAAACTAGTTTCTTTAGCTTGAGAAGAAATGTTTTTGTATAACAAACAACATACCACACTCACTAAGGATCCATTCTTCCCTCCCCACCCCTTTTTAAGATTTATTTATTTACTTGAGAGGTAGAGTTACAGATAGAGAGAAGGAGGGAGAGACAGAGAAAGAGGTCTTCCATCTGCTGGTTCACCCCTAGAAGACCACAACAGCCGGAAGTGGGCCAATTTGAAGCCAGGATCCCAGAGCTTCTTCCTAGTCTCCCACGCAGGTACAGGGGCTCAAGCACTTGGGCCATCTTCTGCTTTCCCAGACCATAGCAGAGAGCTGGATCAGAAGTAGAGCAGTTGTCTGGCGCTGTGGCTCACTAAGCTATTCCTCCACCTGCGGTGCTGGCACCCCAAGTTCTAGTCCCGATTAGGGTGCCAGATTCTGTCCAGGTTGCTCCTTTTCCAGTCCAGCTCTCTGCTGTGGCCTGGAAGTGCAGTGGAGGATGGTCCAAGTGCTTGGGCCCTACACCCACATGGGAGACCAGGAGGAAGCACCTGCCACCTGGCTTGGGATCGGTGCAGCACCGGCCATAGCAGCCATTTGGGGGGTGAACCAATGGAAGGAGGACCTTTCTGTCTCTCTTTCTCACTGTCTAACTCTGCCTGTCAAAAAAAAAAAAAAAAAAGTGGAGCAGTAAGGACTCGAACCAGCACCCATATGGGATGGTGGCGCCATAAGCGCCCACCCCATCTTTTTTTTTTTTTTTATTTGAAAGGCAAAGTTACATAGAGAAAGAGAGAGAGAGATCTTCCATCCACTGGTATATTTTCCAAATGATCACAACAGTCAGAGCTGGTCCAGACTGAAGCCAGGAGCCAGGAACTTTTTCTGGGTCTCCCACGTGGGTATGGGGGCCCAAGCACTTGGGCTATCTTTCACTGCTTTCCTAGGTACATTAGCAGGAGGCTGGATCCTAAGTGGAGCAGCCGGGAATCAAACTGGTGCATGTGTGGGATGTCAGCACTGCAGACAACAGCTGAACCCACTGCGCCACACCACTGGCCTCCAGGATCCAACTCTTAAGAAGCTTATACTCATGAGGGAATACGTGTAAGGTGGGGGGGGGGGCAAATGCCTTTTCTCTCTAAGGATGAGATCTTGAAGTAGCTGATAAATTCGGTAACTGAAATGTCACTGCTGGCCTTCAAGAGCAGTGTTTAACAAGACAGGTTTGGGTTGGGAGAAATGGTGACAAGAAAAAAGGGTTTTAGGATTTGCTTTTAAATTTTGTCTTAGGAAAGAAGATATCTAAACTGTAGTAGAATAGTTACCATAGATGTGTAGAGAAAAGTCTGTGAAAGGAAAGGAGCCAGTGGAGGAATTAATTGGAATTGTTGAAATAATGGGGCCTTGAAGTGTGAGGAGAGTTGAGAATACGTTGTGCAGACAGTAGAATTGGGATACTTTGGAAATAAGAACATGCCCTCTTCTCAGAAGGCACAAAGTCACAATGAGTGAATGGCATTGGTTTTTCTTTGCTAACAGTCAACCCTTAACTGAGAGAAGAACAGTGAAGTTAGAGGCCAAGAAAGATGGTTATCGGCGGCTGTTAGGTGAGGGACTGACAGGTGTTAGTGCCGTGATGGAGCCTTGTGGAGTGTGTTTCTGGTAGTAGCACAGCATAGCTTCTCTATTTCGTGATGAAATGCTCATATCGTGCAGAAGTTAAAGAGATGAGGCAGATTACCAGGATACACACACTGGCCCTGGGAACTGTTAATTGCCAAATGTACTTTAGAATAATTTGCTCCAAAATAAACTCATCTTTTAATTTCTTTTTCCCTAAGATCTTTTTGAAGTACCCTTGTAGGTTTGGCTTCTGATCTGTGTGAGCAGCTTTTTGTTTTCTCACGCTTTATTTGTGTTATTCAACCATCAGTTACAGTCTTCTCACTGAGACGTCTGTCTTTCAGTTTCCCGTGGGCCGCATCCACAGACACTTGAAGACTCGCACCACAAGCCATGGAAGGGTGGGTGCCACTGCTGCCGTGTACAGTGCTGCAATTCTGGAGTACCTCACTGCTGAGGTTTGTAGGGGATGTCTGTTGTACGTGGGATTTCAAAAGGAGTTCTAAATTAATTGGCTGAAACCCATAGAATGTACTACAAACAAACAAACACGTTCTTTGGCTTAATAGCAGTTTTAGATGAATGTTGTCAGCCCATCACCTGGTGGCAGTATCAAAAAGAACCTTCATGTACCTGTTTTTAAAGTTAAGCCAGGGCCAGCAATGCATATTAAAAAAGCAGTATAAATGAACTGAACTCTGAAGTATTCCTATTATCAATAGGCAATATTTGTGACGTTACCACAAAGCCTCTTAGCTTATGAGGCTTTGGAGTGGGGTAAAAGTTTGCCAGTGTGATGATATGTAAAAATCGCAAAATATATTATGATGATATCAGAGGGTAAAGATCTAATTAATCCTTGTGGTTCTCTGCTGGTTGTACATGCTGAATTTGACTTTCCAGAAAGATGAGTTACCTGAGCGAGGGTTCTGAATTCCGAGGCCATGGAGCAGCACGTTGCTCAGCCCTACTCCTCCCCTGAGCAGTGAGTGGGAAGCTGTGGAGCTGTGAAACTCCGTCAGCTGTGTGACAGGCTGGGAATCAGAGAAGCAAGCAGGTGGTGTAGTCACCCGTGGTGGCAGAAGCAGCAAGCAGGAGGGTTCTTACTCCGGGGAGGATGTGGCGTGGAGCCAGACGGGGATGCAGGTCTTAGCTGTTTGTCAGCTGTCATTTCAGTAACTTCAAGTCATCTTGTCTCACTGGAAATGTGACATCGATCACAGTAGTTTTGGTTTGCTTGTTATGAGAAAGAGGATTTGTGTGGACATCATAGTTCTAGTTGAGGAGCTTTCTTTCCAAGTCTTGTCGTTTTACATACTCTTTTTAGAAATGTATACATTTTGGGGGCCACTGTTGTGCAGTGGGGTAAGCTGCTGCCCACAGCATTGGCACTCCATACGAGCGCCAGTCCGAGTCCCACTGCTTCACTTCCAATCCCGCTCCCTGCTGACGTGCCTGGGAAAGCAGCAGAGGATGATCTAAGTGCTTAGACTGCCTGCCATGCGTGTAGGAGACTCAGGTGGCGTTCCAGGCTCTTGGCTTCAGCCTGGCCCAAGCCTGGCTGTTGTGGCCATGTAGGGAGTGAGCCAGCAGGTGAAATCAATCAGTCTCTCTCTCTCTCTCTGCCTTTCAAATAAATGAATCTTTTAAACAGTTGACTACTAATATACACCAATCTTACCAAGCAAGGCTCTACTCTAATGATTTCCTATCTATAGAGGAATTCACACAGCTTCCCATAATGCCAGCACAGTTTATAGAGGCAAAATCAAAAAATGCAGTTTGGTACCTAACTAGGATTTTGAAATTTCTCGTTGACTCTATCTGTCAAATAAATTAAAAAAAAAAAAAAAAAAAAGATAATAGAATAAGAGACTTCTAGCTTATTGCCTACTCCTCTGTTGCAGAGAATGATAAGGGGTCAAATGAAGTAGTAAGAGAGTGATATAAAAGCATTAATAGAGATACAAGAAAGAAAGATGTGGCCGGCGCCGCCATAGCTCACTAGGCTACTCCTCCACCTGTGGCGCCGGCACACCAGGTTCTAGTCCCGGTCGGGGCACCAGATTCTGTCCCGGTTGCCCCTCTTCCAGGCCAGCTCTCTGCTGTGGCCCAAGTCCTTGGGCCCTGCACCCGCGTGGGAGACCAGGAGAAGCACCTGGCTCCTGTCTTTGGATCAGCGCAGTGCACCGGCCACAGCAGCCAATGTGGGGTAAACCAACGGAAAAGGAAGACCTTTCTTTCTTTTCTCTATCTCTCTCACTATCCAGTCTGCCTGTCAAAAAAAAAAAAAAAGAAAGAAAGATGTATTATCAGTTTGTATTTATCATCTGCGTATTGTATTTACAGATGCTAGCTATATTTTTAGCTGTAATTGGATCCTTTAGGTATAACAGAATCTTTAAATACTTTACCATTTGTTTGATGTGTAAACTCGCGGCTGCTTGTAGGTACTGGAGCTGGCAGGTAACGCTTCCAAGGATCTCAAAGTAAAGCGTATCACTCCACGTCACTTGCAGCTTGCAATCCGTGGTGATGAAGAATTGGATTCTCTTATCAAGGCTACCATAGCTGGGGGTGGTATGTATTAAGTATTATTACTTAAGCCAGTGTTATTATTGGTCTTTCTAATTAGTATATCATTAGATCATTGATCCAGTGAATTCAAATGATTGAAAGTATATGCACTTTACTTCCATGTTAAATCTACAAGTAGTCTTCTTTTCATAATGATCTAAATAAATATTTGTTCTCATTGTAGTCATACAGTAATGCTATTTTTGTTTCAGTCAGTTCTTTGTCTAAATTTCATACGTGATACTTAAAGCTTGGTGTTTAAAATATTCCCCATACCTCTTAAACTATGTTCAGAAATGATCATAAGAAATCGCTTAATCTGGTACCCTTGAAAGGGATGAAATAACCAAACGGGTCAGGATCAGTGAGGGGAGAGGGAAGTTGGTGCCTTATCTTATTTGGGTTACGCTTGGAGTAGCTAATGAAAGCTTGTGGTACTGTTCTCTAAGTGCAGTCTGTCACACAGTTACACACAGTGTAGAGGGAGGGGTTCACAGACCCCAGAGGTGTACCTTAACAGGATCAAGATGTGAACAGGTACTTAAGCAAGTTTCATTCTTTGTATCACTGCTTTTGGTTTGAGGCACTGTTAAGATGTAGCCACTTTAAAAGTTTCTAATTCTAACTTTTAAAATTTCATTCTAGGTGTGATCCCTCACATCCACAAATCTCTGATTGGAAAGAAGGGACAACAGAAAACTGCTTAGAGGGTTGTTTCGCCCAGCCCTCGTTCTCCCCATCATTGTACTGTAACGGGGACAGAGGAAATCATGGGGATATGTGGAATTTTTAAAACATTTAAATGGAAAGCATAGACAATTACTGTAGACATGATAAAAGAAACATTTGTACGTTCTCAGACTTGGAAGTTTGATAAAAGTACCTTTTCATGTGGTAACAGTTGTGTTGATTGGCGAGGTTTCTCCGTGTTTTATACAAAAATGGAACTGATAAACCATTTTTTAAAAAACAATTTGTCTCAAAATTGTTCTGTTCATGAAATGCTGAGAGTTTTATCAAATTTTGAAATTTTTAAATCCTCATATTCTGAATAATCCTCATATTCTGAATAACCTTAAAATATTGGAAGTACAGCTTTGATACCACGACTTGTTGCCATAATGTATTGACTCTTCGGTGATGTTGTATATGCTGTTAGATACCCTAAGAAAGAAAAGCTCCTGGGGCCGGCGCTGTGGTGTAGCAGGTTTCCCACCGCCTGCAGTGCCGGCACCCATATGAGTACTGGTTCAAGTCCCAGCTGTTCCACTTCCTATCCAGCTCTCTGCTCCGGCCTGGGAAAACAGTGGAAGATGTCCCAAGTCCTTGGGCCCCTGCACCCACACTCTTGGCTTCATATCAGCCCAGCTTTGGTCGTTGCAGCCGGAGTGAACCAGTGGATGGGTGACTCACTCTCTCTCTCTCTCTCTCTCTCTCTCTCCCTTTCGAATAAATAGATAAATCTTAAAAAAAAAAAAAAAAAAAAAAAAAAACAAAAAAAAAACCTGCCAATTAAATAATGACATTCCTTCAATTGTGTAATGATCCCAATTTCAGAGATGTTAGAATATGGAAAAGGGTGCATTTCAGACTGAAATGGGTAATGAAATTATTTGAATTCTCTTCTCAGCACTTATGTGCCAGGCCTTGCTACATGTTTAACTGATCAAGAAATCTTGGCCGGCGCCGCGGCTCACTAGGCTAATCCTCTGCCTGCGGCGCTGGCACACCAGGTTCTAGTCCCAGTCGGGGCGCCAGATTCTGTCCAGTCGCTCTTCTTCCAGGCCAGCTTTCTGCTGTGGCCAGGGAGTGCAGTGGAGGATGGCCCAGGTGCTTGGGCCCTGCACCCCATGGGAGACCAGGAGAAGCACCTGGCTGCTGTCTTTGGATCGGCGTGGCGCACCGGCCGCAGCAGCCATTGGGGGGTGAACCAACAGAAAAGGAAGACCTTTCTCTCTGTCTCTCACTGTCCACTCTGCCTGTCAAAAAAAAAAAAAAAAAAGAAAGAAAGAAATCTTAATACCCCCACTTGATAGAGATAGATGTGAAGCCCAAGGCTCACAGAATTAAATGATTGTGAAAAACATTCAACTAATTGATAGAAAAAGTGGCAGAGCTAGGATTCACCCTTAGATCTGGCTGGCTCCAGAGCCCATGCGCTCACCTGGAGTTAACATTAAATTTATCAGAGTTTTCTGTTTTTGACTTCAAATTCCAACATTTAGTGGTCTTTTATTGATACACTAAAACTTAGTGGTACACTTAAGACTTTTTGAGGGGGGCATGAGGAAAGAAGGTTTATTTTGGCTTGCAGTTGTATAGTCTTTTTATTTTTATTTTTATTTATTTGACAGAGAGAAAGGTCTTCCTTCTGTTGGTTCACCCCCCCCAAAATGGCTGCTATGGCTGGAACTACGCCGATCCAAAGCCAGGAGCCACGTGCCAGCCCCAACTGTATAGTCTTTTTTTTTTTTTTTTTTTTTTTTTTTTTTTTTTTGTGACAGAGTGGACAGTGAGAGAGAGAGACAGAGAAAAAGGTCTTCCTTTGCCATTGGTTCACTCTCCAATGGCCGCTGTGGCCGGCGCGCTGCGGCCAGTGCCGATCCGAAGGCAGGAGCCAGGTGCTTCTCCTGGTCTTCCATGGGGTGCAGGGCCCAAGTACTTGGGCCATCCTCCACTGCACTCCTGGGCCACAGCAGAGAGCTGGCCTGGAAGAGGGGCAACTGGGACAGAATCCGGTGCCCCGACCGGGACTAGAACCCAGTGTGCCGGCGCCACAAGGTGGAGGATTAGCCTGGTGAGCCACGGTGCCGGCTGTATAGTCTTTTGAAAATTATCATTCCTCTTAAGTTTCCAAGTACCTTTTCAAAAATATACATTAAGAGCCAATGCTTTGGCACAGTAGGTTAATCCTCCACCTGCAGCGCCAGATCCCATATGGGCACTGGTTTGAATCCCGGCTGCTCCTCTTCACCCAGCTCTCTGCTGTGGCCTGGGAAAGCAGTAGATCATGGCCCAAGTCCTTGGGCCCCTGCACCCACGTGGGAGACCAGAAGAAGCTCCTGGTTTCTGGATTTGGATCAGCGCAGCTCTGGCCAGTGCGGCCATTTCGGGAGTGAACCAATGGACAGAAGACCTTTATCTCTGTCTCTCACTGTCTGTAACTCTACCTCTCAAATAAGTAAAAATTTTAAAAATATATACATTAATAGACTAGTTAATAGTCCACAAAATTCTATTTTTTCTGCCTAGAAATGGTCATAAAGAAGGAACTTAAAAATGTTTTATAGTATAACACTATCAAAGGAAAACTCATTTTAAAAACCATATTATGGAACTTCTCACAAATACACAGAAATAGAATAATATAATGAAGCCCTGTGTGTCCATCCTCTACCTTCAACAGCTGTCTTCCCTGTTCCCAACCCCAGTGAATGGTTTGAATACCATTTTATGCATAGTAGTTCATGTTTTTTTTTTTTTTTTTTTTTTTTAAATTTTTTTTTATTTTTTTTTTTTTTTAGTTTTTGACAGGCAGAGTGGACAGTGAGAGAGAGAGAGACAGAGAGAGAAAGGTCTTCCTTTGCCGTTGGTTCACCCTCCAATGGCCGCCGCTGCAGCCGGCGCACCGCGCTGATCCTGGCAGGAGCCAGGAGCCAGGTGCTTTTCCTGGTCTCCCATGGGGTGCAGGGCCCAAGCACCTGGGCCATCCTCCACTGCACTCCCTGGCCATAGCAGAGAGCTGGCCTGGAAGAGGGGCAACCGGGACAGAATCCGGCGCCCCGACCGGGACTAGAACCCGGTGTGCCGGCGCCGCAAGGTGGAGGATTAGCCTATTGAGCCACGGCGCCGGCCAGTAGTTCATGTTTGTATACTTCAGAAATATATTTGAAAATGTTTCATGTAAAAATAAGGATTTTTAATATACTAACATGAAAAACAAGTGAAAAATATATTTTAAAAAGATCAGGCATTTTGTAGAACAAATCACAATACCAGGTAAAACATTTCTTTAAATCAAATACCAGTTTTCCAATTTTCATAATTATCTCAAAAATTTTTTTAATATTTATTTACCTGAGTTCTATCCGCTGGTTCACTCCCCAAATGTCTGCAACAGCTGGAGCTGGGCCGATATGAATCCAGGAGCCAAGAGCTTCTTCCGGGTCTCCCATGTGGATGCTGGAGCCCCAAGCACTTGGGCCATCTTCCACTGCCTTCCCAGGTCATAGCAGGGAGCTGGATTGTAAGATGAGCAGCCGGGACTTGAACCAGTGACCACATGGGATGCCGGCCAGCACTGCAGGCAGCAGCTTTACTCCTATACCACAGCACTGGCCCTGTCTCAATGTTTTCACACTCTGGACCATGACCCAGACGAGCTACATCTTGCATTTCGTTGATCTCTTAAGTTCCTTTTTAATCTACAGATTTCCTTTGTTTTTCTTTTGAAAAAAAAAATTATTATTTTCCTTTTATTAATTTGAGAGACACAGCGCTCATCTGGAGCCAGGTTTGTGTCTAAGAGCGGAGAACTCCCGTGGCAGGAGCCTGATTCCTTGAGCCGTCACTGTGATCTCGCAGAGTCCGCATCACAGAAGCTGCAGTCAGGAGCTGCCTGTCCAGCCCAGGGGCTCCAGAGAGGAGTGCGGCCGTCCTACCTGCTAGTCTGCTGGATGCCTGCATCGGTGCAGTTTTCTTATAATCTGATCTTTAAGGAGCCGAGTCATCCTTCCTATAGAATTTCCCCTCTGGATTCTACTGAATCATCTTCATGGTATCATCTAAAATTTTTCTGTCCCTTGCATTTCCTATAAACTGATGGACCTAAAGGGCTTATTTTGTTAAATTTTGGTGACAGCATGTACTTCCTATCACGTCACATCAAGATGCACGTAATGCCTCTCATCTTCTAGTGCTGAGAGTGATGGTGGAGCCTGTAGGAGACTCCCGTGGAGTTCAGACTCCCGGCTTCAGCCTGACCCAGCTCTGGCTGTTGCCATCTGGGGGGTGATCAGGGATAGATGATCTCTTCCTGTCATGCCTCTCTCTTACCCTCTGTCTTTCAAATAAATAATTAAATCTTAGAAATTGAGATTGGTGCATGGTGCCAGCCCACTCCATCCATTGTAAAATTCTCTAGCCGCTTTTTCGCTAATGCTTTTATCCATCATTAATATTCACACAGACTTAGGATTAGGGAATGCCATCCCGTGATACCCTGTCATTCTTTCTGCATCTGTTAGTCAAAGAACTTTTGCTCATCGATTACAAGGCAGGATAAAACAAATTTTAAAATTCCAGTTAAATCCTTTGGGCATACATTTTGAGGTTTGTAGATAGAAAGCCAGGCCCACAGTTGTCCTTGTATGTTTTCTAGTGGAAAACTTCACACTGGGGTAGAGTAACTAGGCTGTGTACTGTTGACTGCGCTCCCACAGTCACTGTCAGACTTGTCTCATCTGTTCGCAGGCTCTTCCTCCCACTGGGTTATTTAAAGTAGGTCCCAGCCGTCATCGTCACTTCACCGATCTTGGTCCGTATCTCTAAAAAACAGCTTCTGCTTTTTAAATGTTTTTAAGGCTGCAAAGACCCAGTCTACTGTAACACCTAACATTTCCTTTCGGTAATTCTGGACTGGTATCGTTAATAGAGCACAGAGAAGGGCAGTGGTTTGGGGCGCCAGGGTTGGGGAGGCAGGGTGCTTATTCCTAAAGGTAGGACTTGAACTGGGCCTGGGAGAATGGGTTGCGTTTGGAAAGAGTTCAGTAGGGACACCACACGAATAAGGTCTTGGAAGTAATGATTGGTGTTTGTAGGGCGATTTTTACAAATGGCCTGAGGTGACTTTGATGCTTTTGGTTGAATTTATTATGCTGGTTCTTTTTTGATGGCATTTTATTAGAAGTTTTTCAAAATGCAAAAAAGTTTAGTTAGATGGTGCATGGTTGTTATACCGAGTTACCCAGATCTACAGGTGACATTTTACTCGTATTTAGCACATTACTCTTCTTTGGGATAGCACTTAGGTGCTCCCTGTTTTTATTCTCTGTTTGCTACTGTTCTTGTTGGAGAAGAGAAGGTGGGCTTCGAGCAGATGGTGTGAATGTAGTAAATGAGCGGTTCTGATGAACTAGTGAAACGAGGCTCTATGGGGTGTATGCTGGGGTGTTCAGCTTAGCAGTTGCACCAAGGAACAGACTGGATAAGACATTTGCTTCTCAGATTCGTCAGTTAACTTTAGGGAAGATTCTTGACTGAGGAGTTTTGACTTAAAATATTTCAGAGGTGAGCGTTTGACCTAGCATTTAAGCCACCAGTTGGAGTGCCCACTTGGGTTCCAGTTCCAGCTCTGCTGATCCCAGCCTCCTGCCAATGCAGACCCTGGAAGGCAGCGGATGATGGCTCAGGTGGAGGAGTCCCCGCCAATCCTCTAGGAGGCCTGGATGGGTTCTCTGCTGGCTGTTGCTGACAGCACTGGGGCGTGGGGAGTAAACCGATGGGGGGGGGGTGCGTGCGTGCGTGCGTGCTTGCTCACTCTCACAGTATTTGTTGATTTTTTTTTTTTTTTTAAGATTTATTCATCCATCTGAAAGAGAGAGGAGAGAGACAGAGAGGTCTTCCGTCCAATGGTTCACTCCCTAATTGGCTGCAAAGGCTGGAGCTGCGCCAATCCGAAGCCAGGAGCCAGGAGCTTCTTCCAGGTCTCCCACACGGGTGCAGGGGCCCAAGAACTTGGGCCATCTTCTACTGCTTTCCCAGGCCACAGCAGAGAGCTGGATGGGAAGTAGAGCAGCCGGGTCTTGAACAAGCACCCATATGGGATGCTGGCGCTTCAGGCGAGGGCGTTAACCCACTGCACCACAGCACTGGCCACTGTTTATGAATTTTATGAATGTATAAGATGTTACATTTATGTTTGTCCTTTTGGACAAACAGTGGTGTTGCTGCAGTGATGACTGTAGACCCGTTGTCTCAGATTGAAGACTGACTGTGTGTGGGGATCTTCAGGCTGGGTAGGGTGAGAACATGGGGGTAGGAGGGCTGTACTGTGCCCGTTTCTCAGGGACTGCTTCATAAAGGAGTCCTGAGTGGGCTAGCCTGAAATGGTAAAGCTGAAGACCACCCCACCCTTCTTTCCAGTGAAAATAGGCCCTTCTACAGTCTCCCAGTTGACTTGGGTATGTCCGAGTACGAGTCCACCGAGTCAGTCCCTGCTTGAGTGAGGCCCAGTGCAGCTGCTCTGACTGGTGAGCACCCGCCAGGGGCAGAGTGCTGGAAGGTAGCTGGAGGAGGAGGGCGTCTGGCCTGTGGGCGTGCGCACTAGGAGATGCCGGGAGGGGAAGGCAGAGTCGCGGCCCTGTGGCCTGTCTTCCGATGTCACACGGGGGGGTAAGAGACTGCACATGTCCTGGGTCTTCTCGTCGGCTCAGTACTGTCACATGAACCTGGGTAGCAGGTTAGGAGGCAGGCCTGAAAGAGCTTGAGGTGCCCTTGCCGCCTTAGAGATAGCAGGGCCACAAGGACGGTAGGGGAGAATAGAATCCTGCCAGCGACCAGTGGGTCTGGAAACCCTGAGGCGCCTGTGAGAACCCCAGGCTCAGCCAGTACTTTGATTTAGTCCAGTGAGACCCGAAGTGTGGAGCCAGCAGTGCATGCCTGGTCTCTGTCCACAGAAACTTGTCTAAAGCCTCTCGCTGGCAGGCGTTTTGGCACAGTGGGTGAGCTGCTGCTTGACGCCTGCACCCATGGCAGTGCTGGTTTGAGTCCCGGCTGCTCCACGTCACTTCCCACCCAGTTCCCTGTTCATGTGCCTGGGAAGGCAGCAGGTGATGGCCCAGTGCTTGGGCTCCTGCCACCCACGTGAGAGAGGGGGTGGAGCCCCTGATTTCAGCATGGCCAGCCCCGCGTGTTGCAGGCATTTGGAAAGTGAGACAGTAAATGGAATCTCTCTCTCCCACTTTGCCTTTCAAATAAGTACCTAAGTCATTAAAAATAAATAAGAAAAAATCCACCAGGTTTGTGGTAATTTGTTACAGTGGCAACAGAAACTTGGGATAAGCACCTCTGACCCGTTTTGGAGTACTTGGGATTCAACACGTGGCTCTGGCGTCCTGCCAGTGCTTACCCTGGGAGGCAGCAGTGACAGCTGTAGTCGCTGGGTCCCTACCACCCACGTGAGAGACCTGGAGTGATTTCCCAGCTGTTGGCTTCAGCCTCAGCCACTGTGGGCATTTGAGAGTGAACCAACAGATGGCAGCTCTGTCTTTATGTGGCTGTGTGTTTCTGAAAAAAGAAGAAAAAAAAGGAACACAGGGTCTCTTAAAAAGTTCATGGAAATGCGTTACTGTGAAAACTGCACGGGGGCTGGCTTCCTGCAGCAGGTTCAGCTGCCATCTGCGACGCCAGCATCCCGTATTGGAGAGCTGTTTCAGGTCCCAGCTGTGCTGCTCATGGCACTGGAATGGCAGTGGAGGAGGATGGCCCAGGTGCTTGGGTCCCTGCCAGCCTGTGGGAGACCCGGAGGAAGTTCCTGGCTCCTGGCCCAGCCCCAGCCCTTGTGGCTATTTGAGAAGTGAACCCAGTGGATAAAAGATTCTCTCTCTCTCTCTCTCTTTCAAACTTTTTTTTTTTTTTTTTTTTTTGAGATTTGTTTATTTGAAAGGCAGAGTTACAGAGAGAGAAGGAGAGAGAGATCTAACCATTCACTGGTTCGCTCTTCAAATGGCCTCAATGGCCAGGCTGGGCTGAAGCCAGGTGCAGGGGTCCAAAGACTTGGGCCATCTTCCACTGCTTTCCCATGCACATTAGCAGGGAGCTGGATGGGAAGTAGTGCAGCCAGGACTTGAACCAGCGCCCATATGGGATGCCGGCACTGCAGATGGCAGCTTGACCTGCTGCACCACAGCGCCAGCCCCCAAATAAATCTTAAAGGGGGGCAGGAGACAGCACTGTGAAATAGCAGGTAAAGTCTCCTGCAGTGCCCGCATCCCATATGGGCGCCAGTTCAGTCCCAGCTGCTTCTCTTCCTATCCAGCTCTCTGCTGTGGCCTGGGAAAGCAGTAGAAAACGGCCCAAGTCCTTGGGGCCCTGCACCTGAGTAGGAGGCCTGGAAGAAGCTCCTGGCTCCTGGCTCAGGATCAGCTCAGCTCCAGCCCTGCAACCATCTGGAGAGTGAACCAACAGATGGAAAAACTCTCTCTGCCTCTGCCTCTCTGTAACTCTGCCTTTCAAATAAATAAAGAAATCTTAAAAAAAAAAAAAAAAAAAAAGGCCGGCGCCACGGCTCACTAGGCTAATCCTCCGCCTTGCGGCGCCGGCACACCGGGTTCTAGTCCCGGTCGGGGGCGCCGGATTCTGTCCCGGTTGCCCCTCTTCCAGGCCAGCTCTCTAGTGTGGCCCGGGAGTGCAGTGGAGGATGGCCCAAGTGCTTGGGCCCTGCACCCCATGGGAGACCAGGATAAGCACCTGGCTCCTGCCATCAGATCAGCACGGTGCGCCGGCCGCGGCGGCCATTGGAGGGTGAACCAACGGCAAAGGAAGACCTTTCTCTCTGTCTCTCTCTCACTGTCCACTCTGCCTGTCAAAAAAAAAAAAAAAAAAAAAAAAAAGGAAGGAAAAAACCATATGCATGGATTTCAAGGGAGTTTTTGCACCAAAAATCTCTTAATTCCCTTTCTCCACGGACTGTTTACTGGCTTCAGGCCCTGCAGGGTAGAGATTGATGGCCTGTGACCAGCACAGGGCTGTGTAGGCCCTGGGAAGGCAACACAGCTCTGGAAGCCGACACACCAGGCTTCACATCTGCTGGCAGGTCCCTGGCTGTGCGGCTTCACCTCTTGCAGCCTCCATCTTCATCCTTAAGATGGAGATCAGTTACCTACCTCATGTGCTCGGGTCCGAGTGAGGCACCGGAGCTGGTGCCGGAGGGCTGCGGCACGCCTCGACAGCACAGCGGTCCTTCTTGTGTTTTGGTCAGTGGATCTTAGCAGAGTTTTTATTACCAGAGGGACAACAGGCACGTGGCAGATTTACCCAGAGTGCAAAATGCGAAAGCCAGCCTCCCCACGCCGGTGCTGGCTTAGACGACTGAGGTCAGCGTGAAGAGTCAGTGCTGATGCAGGATGGGGGGATCCGTGTGAATGTTAAGTAGGCCCGTGACATCTGGAGCGATGTATTGGGGTATCTTCTGTATCCCCAAGCTGGAAATGCAGCCAGCACATTCAAAGAGCACACCAGATCCTGGTAATGTGCCAAGTACTAGAGAAAAACTCACTGTTAAAAAAGGTGTGCCTGGGAGTTAGCTCTGTTATTTTGTCCTCTAGTTGCAAGCACCAGGAGGGAAAATGATGCACCTGGAAAACAAAATGAACGTGTGCATCATGGACCTTTAACAGATGCATGGGGCAGGCGCTGTGGCGGGGCTAAGCCTCCACCTGTGGCGCCACCATCCCATGTGGGTGCCCATTCCAGTCCCAGCTGCTCCTCTTCTGATCCAGCTCTCTGCTGTGGCCTGGGAAAGCAGTGGAGGATGGCCCAAGCATTCGGTCCCCTGCACCCACATGGGAGACATGGAAGAAGCTCCTGGCTCCTGGCTTTGGACCAGCTCAGCTCGGCTCAGGCCATTGTGGCCATTTGGGGAGTGAACCACCGGATGGAAGATTTCTCTCCCTCTCTCTCTGCCTCTTCTCTGTAACTCTACCTTTCAAATAAATAAATAAGGACATAGATGCATGAAAATTAGTGAAACCAAGAATGTGACCTCTGCCTGCTAGTGATCTGTGTTCTGTTTGACCCAAGAGCCCCAGGAGGCAGGGGTGGGCCCCCTGAGCAGCAGCCGAGCACCCTGCCTGGTGGTGTGGGTGTCGCGTGCTGATGCAGTGGCAGCTGCAGAGTCAAATTTTACAGCTTGTGAATCTCGTCACTGTTTTTAATTCCACAAAATCTCCCTCTTAAAACATTTTTACATCATTCTGATTCTGTAAATTATTTTGAATGTGGTGCAGCCACTGGACAGCCAAGATCTCAGCACCTGACCTTAAGTTTCCTGTTTGGCTTGGATTCTTCGTGGAAGCACAGTTCAGCCAGACAGCTCTTCACCTCTCTCCGCTAAGAAGGCACAGGCCTGCCCACTCGCCTCCACCTGCTCTTTCCCGTGAGTTCTTTCTTCATGGGGTGTTTCTGTTCTGTGGACCCTTGGGAGCTTCTGCGAAGGCGGAGGTTTGTAGAGAGGCATCTGGATAGAAGTGAGAGGAGGGCTGGTGTGGTGCTGTGGCGTAGTGGGTAAAGGCACCGCCTGCAGCGCCAGCATCCCATATGGGCACCTGTTCAAGTCCAGGCTGCTCCACCTCCAACCCAGCTCTCTATTGTTGTCTGGGAATGCAGTAGAAGGTGGCCCAAGCCCTTGGGTCCCTGAACCCGCGTGGTAGACCCAGAAGAAGCTCCTGGTTCCTGGCTTTGGATCAGCTCAGCTCAGGCCATTACGGCAGCCTTTTGGGGAGTGAACCCCACCGGATGAAAGATTTCTGCCACTCCCTGCCTCTTCTGTGTAACTCTGACTTTCAAATAAATAAATCTTGAAGAAGAAACTGAAAGATTTCCAAAAATGCCACGATTAGCCATAACCTAGTACATACTTTTTTTTTTTTTTTTAAGATTTGTTTGTTTATTTGAAAGTCAGTAACAGAGAGGCAGAGAGAGAAAGAGCGGTCATCTATCTGTTGGTTCACCCCTCAAATGGCCACAACAGTAAAGCTGACCAATCCAGAGCCAGGAGCTTCCTCCAGGTCTCCCATGTGGGTGCAGGGGCCCAAGCACTTGGGTCATCTTCTACTGCTTTCCCAGGCCACAGCAGAGAGCTGGATCGGAAGTGGAGCAGCCAGCACTTGAGCCGGCGCCCGTATGGGATGCCAGCACTGCAGGCGGCAGCTTTACCCGCTACGCCACAGCGCCGGCCTCAGTACATACTTCTGAAAATGAAACTTCATTTTTTAAACTCTGTATGAAGACTTCTTGCTATTGGAAGTGCTGTATCCATTGTTCCTATATCTGCATCTGGACAGGTGAGGTTAGGATTTACTACTTTATGAGGGTTCCCACACTATTTTTTCAGGTGTTTCATTACCCGGATGAGTGTGTTACATAATAAAATTGAATATTGGCAGCCTTTTTACAAATGACAGGAGAAAAAGCTGCTTCATGACTATGTGAATGTTAAGTTTTTTCTGAACTTTTCCTGTAGTGCTTCTCAGCAGAAGATGAAAGACTGGCACTGAACACTCATCAGAGTGCTGATCATACTTGACTGGCATGATTTTCCCATGAATGTGTGTGCTTGAGCTTTAGCGTGTATAGCTCGTCTCATTTTCTGTTAGTAAGACTGCCCTTAGCTGGTGTGATGGAGTCACACATCTGCCTCACTGTGGATGGCTTTTCAGCTTCGGGACTGTGCAGGTGAGCCTCCCATCACGGAAGGCGCTGGGGCAGGGTTGGCCTAACCAGCCTGGGCCAGGCCTGCGCCGCGCGGTGCTGATGCTCTGGGGCCTCAGAGGCTGCCCTCCGGTTCCATCTGCACAGCAGATAAGGCAGCGCAGGCAGAGGAAGATGACTCAGCCTCCTGGGGTCACACATCTGACGTGGAAAAGAGCTGGGAGTCTATTTAAATCCAAGTGGTGTTTTTTTTTTTTTTTTTTTTTTCTGTAGAGAATGTAGTTCATAAGTATTTTCTTTGAAAACCTACCAGTATGCCTTATGTGGATTTAGCTCATGTCATCTCCTGAATATTTGTGAATCTGGGAAATGGATACCAGCCTCATGTTCTAGTTGAAGAAAATCAAAGATATTAGCACAAGCCCAAGGTCACATGGCTCCAGTTGGTGGCACAGCTGGAATTTGGACATGAGCCAATCTGACCCCGAGTGCAGGCTTTGTCCGTGCACAGAGCCCCATGGTCTGCTGCCAGCCATGAATTTGTGAAGGGTTGCATGAAAGCCCTCGTTCTGTCTAGAGCCGCTGGCCTTCGGAGCTCACTCACGTCTGTTGTCTCTGTTTTCTGGGCTGAGATACAGATGTATTCCCTGGGTGGAAGGAAGTGGTGGCACATCCCTGAGGGTGGTGTTAGGAAAGGTGGCACATCCGTGGCATCAGCTGGCACTGTCCAGTCCGGCCCTGGCCTGGCAGGCGAGTTCTCTGGACAGGGAACTTCCATGCTGGGAACCACCCAGTCCGTGGACTCTCGGGCCTCCCACCTGGGTGGGCACGGTGTGCTCACAGGAACGGGCGCTGGGGAACTCTGCCCTGGCTTTTCTTGGCGGACTTCAGCAGTCTATCTTGGCCAAAGGCGTGCTACCCGCCTCCACACGCGCCACTCCAACAGGCTTCCTTCTTCCAGTTCACTGCAGTAGCATCAGCTCCTCAACCACCCGCCTGCTCCTCTGCCCACCCTCCTGCGCCCAGTTTTCGGCGCTTCCTGCAGTATGTTCATACCATGTCCGCACTGGGCTGAGCACGGGCTCTGGCTTTCCCTCTCACTGGATTGATGCAAATTCTCTCCTTTTCCACTCTGCCTTGACTCTTATTTATCTGAGAGGTAATTACAGAGAGGGAGAGACAGAGAAAGGTCTTCCAACCGCTGGTTCACTCCCCAAATGGCCGCAATGGCCAGAGCTAGACTGATCAGGAGCCAGGAGTTTCTTCGGGTCTCCCATGTGGGTGCAGGGATCCAAGCACTTGGGCCATCTTCCATTGCTTTCCCAGGCCACAGCAGAGAGCTGGGTTGAAAGTGAAGCAGCTGGGACACGAACCAGTGCCTATATGAGATGCCGGCACTGCAGGCAGAGGCTTAGCCCACTATGCCACAGCACCAACCCCTCTACCTCGACTCTTGCGATAGCCACCTAACCAGTGCTCCAGTTTTAACCCAGTTTGCACATCACTGCTAGGAGTGATGGTTCATAGTGTCCCTTTAGACTTCTCATATCCTGGTTCTGATACACGATGGTGCCAGTCTCATCCAGGAAGGTGAAGCCTCGTTGCCTACGGCTGCGGACACACGTTGAAGCTGCCTCCCCTACTGGATCCTCTCACCGAGGGGGGATCTCCCCATCAGTGGCTGTGACTTCCATCTCTTCCCCTGGGTTTCAGGTAGGAAATCCCGGCATACGCCATTGCAAGGGAAACGGGGGGTGTCAGGGAGACTGCTGTCTGCTGCCCTGAAGCCACTCGTAACTTAAGTGGAGGGAAGAGAAATGGGCACACAAGGTTCCAAGCACAAGGCTGCACACTGGACATGACAAGGCACCAGCTGAGTGGTACTCCCTCCCTGCTGTCCAGTTTTTCACAAGACACCCTATTAAGATGTCTTTAAAAGCAACTAAGCAATTGAGTCGGCTTTCCCATCTGGTCTGCCCTACCCGCAGGGCCACTCCAGCAGCCATCAAACCAAGAGAGCCAGATCACCACTGGGTTGTGTGGGGCGGTGGAGGGAAGATGGTCAGGACAGATGGTACATCTGCGACTCGCTCATTGGTGGAAAGACCCTGAGGATGAAGTACACAAGCACCTGAGTCCACAGAAGCCAGGGCAGGCATTCGGCACAGCACACAGGACACCAGGAGAACCTCACAGCCCTTACCAGAGTGGTGACGGCTCAAATCTGGGGTACCCGTCACTGGCATGAGACCCAGATTACTTTCCAGGGTCCTGGCTTCTACCTGGCACTGCATTCATTGGCTGTTTTCAACATTTGGGGAGTAAATTAGATCATGGGTGGGTGATCTATTTTAAAAATTGCTGTAATTCAGGGGCTGTAGCTGTGGCGTGGCAGTGGGTAAGGCTGCGGCCTGCAGTACCGGCATCCCATATGGGTCCCAGCTGCTCCACTTCCGATCCAGCTCTCTGCTGTGGCCTGGGAAGGCCGTGGAAGATGGCTCAGGTCCTTGGGCCCCTGTACCTATGCAGGAGACCCAAAGGTGGCTCCTGGCTTCAGATCGGTACAGCCCCAGTGACTGCAGCCAACTGAGGAGTGAACCAGCAGATGGAAGACCTCTCTCTGCCTCTTGTTAAAAAAATTTTGTGCAATTAAAAAAATTGTTACATTTGTATCTGTGCTGGATTAGTGTGGAATGGCTTTCTGGGTTATAGCCAAACTATTGCCTAGCTCTGCCCCCTCATAGAATTACCAAGTCAATTCTTCCCAGAGCTATTTTAAGTGCATAATTCAGCTAACAATTATGTAATCCTGTTATGAAATAAGCACAAAAAATTTCTATAAAAAGTTTCAAAAGGGTAGATTAACAAATTGTTACTGAAGCAGCTATAAAAAATGTAAAGGTAAAAGTTGATAGGGCTCCCTTGTTACGAAGGACAAGCAGGGAACACGGCCTGATGGGACATGAGCAACACTGAGAGGGGTGTAAATCTCACATGGGCAGGCATTCAACTGCCGCCTGGAACAGGTCCTGCCTGGCTCAACTTCCAACCAGCTCTCCTCCATCCTGAGGCAGTGGCAGCACAAGTGCTTGGGCCCCTGCCACCACCTGGGAGACCCACCCGGAGTTCTGGGATCCTTGTTACACCAGGCACCTCGGCCTTCCAGTCCCACTGTGGCTTTTCAACAAGAATCAACTACTTCGCTGAGAATTTCACCCTGTAAATGCTGTGTGCAACTCCAGTACCTCCCTATCTGAGCACTGCCTTTCTCGCAAAGCCTAGCCATCTCCGAGCATCAGGACACTCAGGCCAGGGAAGTAAAGAGCAGCCCAAGAGCACCCTCAGACCAAGGAAGGACAGGCAACTTGTTTATGTTTTTATTTCATAATCATAACTTTTAACTCTGCAATTCCGCTAGACTTGGAGGGGAAGTAAGGAAAACACGGAACCAAAGACCTGCAGGGAGAGCACAATTCAGGGCGTCACGAGCAGATGGGGCGGAGGGCGCTCTCCTGAGCTAGAGGAATGGTCAGGTGGGTGAGATAAAACAGACGCATTAGAGTTGTCCACAGTTGGCAATGGTGATCTTCTTGCTGGTCTTGCCGTTCTCGGACCCAAAGTGCTCCATGGCTTCCACAATGCTCATGCCCTCTTTCACTCTGCCAAAGACCACATGCTTGCCATCCAACCTGCAAGCACAAGAAAAATCCCTAGTACCTGTGACCAGAGCCGAGTGCGTAGATATGCACTGTGTACCAAGATGAGCGCAACACCAATCTAGCACAGCCAAGAGAATGTCGGGAAGAATCGCCAAGCCTTTTGTTAAACTTCGGTCAGTATCTGAGAAATGCTACCATCAGAGTTTACTGTATGAGCCACCTCCAAGTGTAACTGGCCTCCTTTAAAAAAAAAAAAAGGCCGGCACCGCGGCTCACTAGGCCAATCCTCTGCCTTGCGGCACTGGCACACCGGGTTCTAGTCCCGGTCGGGGCACCGGATTCTGTCCCGGTTGCCCCTCTTCCAGGCCAGCTCTCTAGTGTGGCCCGGGAGTGCAGTGGAGGATGGCCCAAGCGCTTGGGCCCTGCACCCACGTGGGAGACCAGGAGAAGCACCTGGCTCCTGCCATCGGATCAGCGTGGTGCACCGGCCATTGGAGGGTGAACCAACAGCAAAGGAAGACCTTTCTGTCTCTCTCACTGTCCACTCTGCCTGTCCAAAACACACACACACACACACACACACTCAGTTCCATGCGTTCTGCATCGCAGCGGCTAATGCGCAGCTGCTCGTGCCCTTAGCGGACTGAGGCAAGGGCGAGGGTATGAACTGCTGCTTCACGCATGTCCTTCCCTTACCATTCAGTCTTGGCAGTGCAGATGAAGAACTGGGAGCCGTTTGTGTTGGGCCCAGCGTTTGCCATGGACAAGATGCCAGGACCTGTGTGCTTCAGCAGGAAGTTTTCATCCTCGAACTTCTCTCCATAGATGGACTTGCCGCCGGTGCCATTGTGGCGTGTGAAGTCACCACCCTGTGAACGTGATGGCAACATTTGGCACCATTAACCAGCAACTGCAAACATTACAGGCTCAAACTTTAAAATGCAACTTCAAACTGAATAAAAGCATTATGTAGAACAAGAACTGTGGACCAGCTCGGATACAGAACGTTCTGGACAATCCTCAATTAAGGAAGCAGCGTTAATAAAAATCAGGAAATGTCTTACCTGGCACATAAACCCTGGAATAATCCTGTGAAAGCAGGAACCCTTATAACCGAATCCTTTCTCTCCGGTGCTCAGAGCACGGAAGTTTTCTGTTTGAAAAAATGTATATATACATAAATATGAAAAATACACATGCAAATTGTAATAATTTCTTACATTTGGAAAATGGAACCAACCTGCTGTCTTTGGAACTTTGTCTGCAAATAGCTGTAAGAGAAAAAATCGACAATTAACACCCGCCGCTCACACATCGTGCTGCGTCTGAGTCAGTCATTTCCTCACTGGAAGAGGCTGCTCCTGCAGTAATCGCCACCGACCTGACAGGCAGCCTGAGGGTGCTGCGGGCTGGGCCGAGAAACCTGAGACCCAAACACGCCAAAAATCCAGGGGCAGTTAGGGCTCGAAATAGTGAGACTTGTAAAAAGTGACTCAACGTTTTTACGATGTCACACCTACTTCTGCACAGAGATAGACGGCTTCTCCAATGTTCATCCGCCCCCAACTTCAGGACAAAATCCCGAGGAAGGGCAAGAGCTGCCCCAAGACCCGGGTCAAACAGCTGTGTGTAATGAAAACGCCACCACCTCCAGGCCGTTAACACAGCGTTATGGGTTACACGAGCAGTCACTTCCTGGTCTCCAGGCCCCTCACCTACTAGCAGGGGTGAAAATAGACTGGTTTCTAACACATCTGCTTGGAACCTTCCCTGAGAGCATAACACAGCTGGACATGGAGGTCAGCTACCAAAGGAAGCACCGCCAAGCCCTTCCGGAAAGGGAGCTGTTGAACGTTTCACAGACTATTCCAGAGGTGGAACTGGACCCGCTCCCACGGCTGCGCGCTGCTAGCCAGAAATCTGCAGCACATACAAATCTCATCGCCAACACACGGCAGAGCTCGGCAATCCATTTCTGTTACAACTACCCCTTCTGGACCTTTCAGCTGAGGCCCTCTCGTTCCCTTCTCGGGGCGGGGGCTGTCTCATTCCCATCAAGCTCTCTGGGCCAACCCGGGAGCAACCTGCGGCCCAGCATCGAGCCGGCCAAGTCTCCAGGAGGGCCTGGTCCATCAGCAGCTGCCTACAGGTAAAAGCAGGGGGAGACGGGTAACACCTGCACAGAGCCGGCGGCGAGACAATGCCCCACGCTCTTACGAGAGCCTAAGGGGGAAACCTGCATTCTTTGGTGGCTTGGGAAGTAGTGAAAGGCACTATCCATCCGGCTCCACCTCGCACGGAAGCCCACCGTGTCCTGGAGTGGAGTCGCCTTCACCAGTCAACCTTTGGAGACGCCCCGCGCTAGCTACTCACTCACCCTGAACACCCTCAACACGAACTGGGTGACCACGGGCAGTGCGCCTTGGGGCGGCGCGCCCGCCGCGCGGCCAGTTGCAGCACGCCTGCTCCACGGGGACGCCCGGGAGGGGCTCGTGCGCGCCGCCCCCGCCGCCACTGCAGCGGAAGGCGGGCCCCGGGCGCAGCAGGGGCCGGGCCCGCTCCATTTCCGCTGGGGGTGGGGGCGGGGGGCGCCGTGCGGGGCCTGCAGCCGCATTCCGCGTCCACCGCCAGAGCCCGTCACCGCCCGCTCCCGGCGCGGCCTCCGAGACGCCGCTCACGAGGGCCGGGCGACTCCCCGGGCGGCGGCGGCCAGGGCGCCGGGGCCCGGCCGGCTGCGCTGCCCGTGCGGCGCGAAGCCCAGCAGGGCGGAGCCCAACGGCCGGCGGGGCGCGGGCGGGAGCGCGGCCGAGCACGTGCGCCGGGCAGGGCGCGGCCACGTGGAGCAGGAGGCGGGCGGGGGGCGCGGCCCCCTCCCCCACCGGCCGCGCGGCCGCCCCGCCCGCCTTTGTCCGCCGCCTCGCCGGCCACCTCCCGCGCCTCGCCGGCCTCCCAAAATGGCCCCTCGTCAGGAAATGGCGCCGCCGCCGCCCGCCCTCGCTCCTCAGAGGGTCGGCCCGGCCCGCCCGGCGCCACCGCCCACCGCGCCCCCCACCCGTCTCCTAGACCCCAGCGCCGCGCGCCGCCGCCCGCCGACCTCAAAGGAGACGCGGCCCAAAGGCTCGCCGTCGACGGCGATGTCGAAGAACACGGTGGGGTTGACCATGGCTGACGGAGAGCAGCTGCGGGCGACAACGGCGTCTGCAAAGCGGCACGAGCCCCGGCGCCCGGCCCTTTTATAGCGGATACGGGTCCCGCCCACCACCCGGTCGCGCGCCTTGGTCTGACCAGTAGCAACTGCGGCCCAGCCTGAGTGAAGGCTCAACCGGCCTATGGGCGGGAACATATGCTGGAGGCCGGGCGAGCGGCGCGCGTGCGCCCTGACGCACGGAGGCAGGTTCCCGCCCGCGGGCTCCGGCGCGGTGGCTGCGGCGTGGGGCGGCGGCGCGGGGCGGAGGTGCGGGGAGTGTCGGCTGCGAGCCGCGGGCTCCGGGCTGGGTGGGCAAGCGGGAGGCCGGGGCGCGTGGACCTCGAGTCCCTCGCCACCAGGAGAGCTACCTCCCCATTGCACAGAGCGGGCAACTGAGGCGTCCGCGGCCTCAAGGTCGCGCGGCCAGTCAAGGTCGAGCAGGGTCCCGCGTCCGGCCGGTCACCCGCCGCGCCCCGCCCGGAGCGGCCATGTCCGAAAGGCGAGGTGGCCTTGGAGCATCCCCGTTTTCTTAGCCGCGGGTGGGTCACAGGCAGTACCCTCCTGTCGGCGATTATGAAATGCTTTGAAAATGCCCTACTTTCCGAAAATAGCTCGCGTCGTGTGCTGAAATGTGTGGGCGGAAGCCATTCGGACGGGCTGCTGGCCAGGCCCCTACCTGAGGAGGCTCGCCCCGTCCTGGTCCTCTTTCAGTCGCGGCCTCCCCTCCGCCCCTCGCAGCGCGAGCCGGCTCTGACGCCCGGGAGGAAGATAAGGCTCGCTGCAGCGTGGACTCCTCGGGCGGAGGCGTGAGCAGGTCTTTTGTTCAAGAAACCTGGAGTCTCCTGGCTGCCCCTGAGCCGCGCCATTCAGAATGTTGCTTCATGTCTGGGGTTCAGCGTCTGCAAAGCCCGGGCGGGGCGTGGTGGGGCACCGCGAAGTCCGGTGTCTGGCCTCTTGCCCTTGGAATTAGCACTGATGTCGCGAGCCCCGGATGTGCTGGAAGTGGGAGAGTGTGGCTGTCTGCGCACGGCCACCCCGGGGTCCCCGTCTCACAAGAGTGGAAGGCAAGGCTAGCCGAGGCCTCCAGGCGCAGAAGGCTTCGGCTGGAAACCTAGAGCAAGCAGGACCCTGAAGGAGTGACCTGTCCCCCTCCGCCATGTATTTGCAGTTCTGCCTTGCTGCCACTGCCAACACGGCCGCCACAGGGTCCTAGGTCTCATCCACATAGGTCCAGGATGTGTGCACTCAAGAAGGCGTGGCCCTGATTTGGGGAGGGGTAGCCGGTGCTGCGGGGGACCCCCAGCTGCACTGTCCTGGACTGGACTCCCTAACTCGGTAGAAGAGCCACAGCCTCGGTAGCGTGGGTCTGCCCCAGGCCTTATTTGGAGGAGTCAGATCCGCAGTGCCCAGCCCTGGCTGGCTGAGCTGGGCTCCTCCCAACCTCACAACTCTGTTAACTGTTGATTGCACAGCACCTTATAGACCAATGCCTGCCCCAAAAATGGCTCACAGCGCGAGGGAGCGTGACGGGGAGAAACACGGACGCAGTGCCACAGGCGCGGTGACTGGAAGGCCATCCCCCGTGTGCCTCTCAGCACCTCTGCCTCCAGCTTCTCTCCAGCCTGAGTGGAAGCCAGCGCTGCCCAAGCCAGTCCCACAAGCCCATGCGCTTCGGCAGGCCCGGGGCTGCCCCACATCACTGCCTCCTGTCAAAGCTGCCCTGCCTCGATGCCTTTGTGTTGGTCTCTGACGCTTCCCCCTTTTCACAATTCCACAAATCTCCAGTGTCAGAGTTACACATTTTTTTCCTTATTTTTCAAAAAGCTGTATTAATTCGAAAGGCACAGTAATAGAGGGCGAGAGAGGAAAAGAGATCTTCCTTCCACTGGTTCACTCCCCAAATGGCCACAATGGCTGGGGCCTGAACTCCGTCCGTGCCTCCCACGTGGGTGGCAGGGACCCAGGGAGACACGCCTTCCGGCCGTCTGCTGACTTCCCAGGAGTTTTAGCTGGGAGCTGGATCGGAAGTGGAGCAGCGGAGGCTCAGACCGGTGCTCCAGTGTGGGCTGCCGGCGACTGCAAGCAGCAACTTAACTCCCTCCACCACGACGCCCGCCGCCCTCAGAGTTACTCCCTCCTTCCCGTTGATGCCTACACCCTCCACGGTCGGCCTCCAGCAGTTCCCCGGCCCCGCATTCCAGAGCTCTGCGGGGATTCTCCTGGCCCAAGTGTCTCATCAAAGAGGCCACTTCCCCTTCACCCTGCCCCCCAGGCCTCCTCCCCCTGCCCCCCAGGCCTCCTCCCCCTGCCCCCCAGGCCTCCTCCCCCTGCCCCCCAGGCCTCCTCCCCCGGCCGCGGCTGCCTGACTACTCAGCTCGGTTGCCTGCCTGCTCCATCCAGAATGAATCCTCTTAACACTGTCCGACTCTGACCCGCTCCGGCCGACGTTAGAGAAGGCCCCTGCGAAGCACAGAAGCTGCCCAGCCCTCTCGGTGCCATCTCTGCCCACCAGCTTCCCTGGACTCCACCAGGCACAGCCCACCACTGCGGGCCCTCTCAGCAGCCTCCGGTTGAATCTGCCCGCCCCGTGTGCGATCTCTGTGTGTCCCATCCGTGTATCTCATACCCTGCCGGCAGGCATCAGAACTCGGGAAACTGGTCGAGCGCTTGCATGAGTGAGCGTGTGAATGAGGCGTCTTGGAGGAGGGCCCTGAAGCCCGTGTGAGTGAATTCAGACACACTGTCCACACCGGCACCATCCCGACCCTGGCTCTGGCTTGTCCGGCCTTTCCTGCCTCTTATTTTTCTTCTTCTTATTGCTATTATTATTATTCACGGCCTTAAGAAATTTCTAGGGATTTGTGTTTATTGGCATTTGACCCAGCACCTGGGCCGTCAGCTGGGAGCTGGATCGGAAGTGGAGCAGCTGGGACTTGAACCTGGGCTGATGCGGGACTGCTGTGCCACACGCCTCTCCTGCGTTAGAACTGTAAACCCAACAACACATTGAAGAGTGTAGCAGCGTTATTTCATACTCAGGGAGGTTTTCTTTGTTAATTAGGACAATTGAGCACTTTAAAAGGACACCAAATATATTGCATTGACAAATGCAGTTTAACGTGTTTGAAAATGTATTAAAAGAGAGCAAATATACTAGACTTATAAAGAGTCTAATATGATTTATAAGCTACATTTAAAGCCCAGGAGCGAAGTCAGTTTTAAAGTTGAAGCTTTAATTAAATATCACTTGCCAGCAACTAATAAAATATCTCCTGGATAGTCTTTCTCCACAAAATGCCCCAGGCACAAAACCACACAAGGCGCCCAGGGCCTTGCGCTTCTCTACCCCGACTGCCAGCATCCTGCGGGTTCAGGTTCAAGTCCTGGACGACCGGAAAGAAAAGGAGGAAGAGCCCAGAGCAAGCGCCAAGCAGCCATGCGGTCCCGCGTGCAGCCCGGCCCAGGAGCCCCGCCCGGCAGCGGAATCCAGGATAGCATTTTGACCAGGCGCTAGGCTGCCCACATCCCCCAGGGCCCTGTTGTCCGAGGGGAATGCGGGAGGAGCCTGGGTCAGCCGGGGGCTGCCTGGGAAGAAGAGGGAGTTGAGGCTGGCTGGGCTGGGAGCGCGCTGCTCTGGGCTCCCACTCGCTGCACAGTGCAGCGTCCAGGCCCCCCCACTCCGCCTCCCACTCGTGCTCAGAGGTGGGGAATCTCCCGGTAACCGCACGGCAGAAGCTGGTGACTCGGAGCTCTAGACAGGGTTGCTGACCAGTGCTTCGTTCTCACAGTCCTTCCTGGTGGGGTCTTGGCAGGCCCGGTGCAGACACTACCAAGGTCCCACAGCAGCCGAGAGGTGGAGCTACTGCTGACCCTGGCCCCACCCGGCTCCGGGCCCTGAGCCCATCAGCACTCAGCCAAGTCCTCAATATTTTACAACTTGAGTTAAAATAAGCACAAGATAAAACTGACCATTTTAGGCGGAAGAGCGACATTTTCTAATGTAGGCCTATTTATTTGCAACCGTTTGAAAGGCAGAACAACAGAAAGAGAGACCGAGAGAGGATAGAATCTTCCCTCAGCAGATTCACTCCCCAAATGCCCATTACAGCCAGGGCTGGGCCAGGCTGAAGCCAGGATCCAGGAGCTCCATCCAGTCTCTCCTGCGGGTGAACCCAAGCACTGGGACCATCAGAATGAGCATGAGCAGGAAGCTGGGTCGGAAGCGGATGGAGTGGCTGGGACTCAGGCCGGCCTCTTGATATGGGGAGTGGACAGCCCAAGCAGGGCTCAGCAAGCTGCCCGCACGGCCGCCTCTGCTCCGGCCATGGCTGAGTGTGCTGTGCGGCTGCGCTCAGTCCATGGGCAGTGTTGGACAATCACTAGCCACTTTCTTCTTTCCAAATTGAAACTGAACGTATTACATATGAATGCCCCATTCCCCTCCCGCCCTCCCCGGCCCCCAGCTACGCACTTCCTGTCTGTGAATCCGGCCACTCTGAGGACTGCATTCCCGTCGCATCGCGCGGAATCCGTCTCACGGAACGGCACAGCCTGGCCACAGCTGGTGCTGCCCCACTCAGCCGCTCTGCACACCTGGGCTGCGCCACTTTCCGCACTCCTGGGACGACGGCTGCCGCGGGCACACGGAGTTCTCCAGTCTCCTGACAGCGCAGAGAGGGACGGCCGGGTGACGCGGTCCGTGCTCGCGCTCGGAGGAGCTGCCAGGGCTCGCCCCAGCGCCCGCTCCGCTTGCAACCCCACGAGCATGGAGCATGCAAGCGCCCCAGCTCCCCCTGCCCTTCCCAACACCTGCTGTTCTGGATTCTTGAAGGTTAATTCATTGATTTGTGTGACAGAGAGAAAGATCTTTCTCCTGCTGGTCCACTCCCCAAGTGGCCACGATGACCAGAGCCGGGCCAGGATGAAGCCAGGAGCCTGGAATTCCATCCATGTCTCCCGTGTGGATGGCAGGGTCGCGAGTACTTGGATCGTCTTCTGCTACCTCCCTTCCAAGGCACATTAACAGGGAGCTGGATAGAAGGTGGAGCAGGCTGGGGCCAGCACGGTGGCATAGCAGGTAAAGCCGCCACCTGCAGGGCCAGCATCCCATATGGGCACCTGTTCAAGTCCCGACTGCTCCACTTCTGATCCAGATCTCTGCTAAGGTCATCTCAGCTCTGGCCTTGCGGCCATCTGGGGAGTAAACCAGCGGATGGAAGACCTCTCTCTCTCTCTCTCTCTCTCGCTGCTTCTTTGTAACTCTACCTTTCAAATAAATAAATAAATAAATAAACCAAAGAAAGAAAGAAAGTTGAATTGGCACTCATATGGGATGCCCCACAGTGCAGTCCCCCTCTGCCCCTTTTGAAAAATTGAGTTGTTGGGGCCGGTGTTGTGGCCTAGCAGATAAAGCCGGAGCAGTGCTGACACCCATATGGGCTGCACTGCTCCACCTCCGGTCCAGTTCCCTGCCAACGCGCCTGGGAAAGCAGCAGAGGATGGCCCAGGTCCTTGGGCCCCTGCTGCACCCATGTGGGAGACCTGGAAGAAGCTGCTGGCTCCTGGCTTCAGATTGGCTCAGCTCTGGCCATTTAGGAAGTGAACCAATGGATGGAAGGCCTTTCTCTCTGTTTCTCCTTCTCTCCCTCTCTGTGCGTGTAACTCTACCTCTCAAATACATAGATAAATAAATAAATAATTTTTCAAAAAGTGCAGTAACTGTGGACCTGTATTGTGGCGCAGCAGGTAGAGCTGCCACTTGCAGCACCAGCATCCCATGTGGGCGCCGGTTCAAGTCCCGGCTGCTCCCCTTCCTATCCAGCTCCCTGCTGATGGCCTGGGAAGGCAGTGGAGGATGGCCCAAGTGCTTGGGCCCCTGCAGCCGCGTGGGAGACCTGGAGGAAGCTCCTGGCTTCAGCCTGGCCCAGCCCAGATGGCTGCCACCATCTGGGGAATGAACCGGCGGACGGAAGAACGGCCTCTCCCTGGTTCTCCCTCTCGCTGTCTCCGACTTTCAGCTACATACACACTTTTTTCCAAGTGCAGTAACTGATCACAGAAGGGCGGAGACAGCAGTTCACTTTAGGACCGGGAAGATCGAAGATGGACGTCTGATCGAGTCCCGAAGGAAGAGGGCGGAGCTCCGAGGCCTCCGCAGCTCCGGCGGGAGAGGGCGGGCTGCGGGAGGATGCGAGCCGGGCCGCCGCCGCCACCGCCTCCGGGGCCTGCACAGGACCGGCAGTGGCGCCTCAGCTCGGACGGGGAGGCCGACACCAAGCTCAGAGGAGGAAAATGAGCCAGAGGCGGCCGGCCTGAGCTCCAGCCACCCTGGGCCCCAGGCTGCCTGGCTCGCCGCCCGCCCTCCAGCTGTGGCCGACCCCGTGCACGCCCGCCGCCCCCATCGCTCGCGGCTCCCAGTCTCTCGGTCGCTGCAGACCAACCCGCAGAGGCTCAGGAGGCCCGCAGCCCCCGCCCCCCACGCCCCTCCTCCTGGGGCCCGCCTTCCCTCCTGCCCTCTCTCTGCACCGCCCAGTGGCCCCTGCCTGGGACCTCGCTGGCCCTGGGCTGACTCGGCAGGTGCAGGGGCCGGGCACAGCCCCTACCATCCTGCCTCATGGGCCAGGCCTAGGGCGCAGCTGAGGGCAGCCGCGTGGGGGCGGCAGGAGGGCAGCCTCTCCCCTCAGGACAGCCTGGCCTGCAGGGCTTGGAGCCCCCTGCCCTCCTCCCTCTCCGCGCTCATGTGCAAGGCTGCAGGGTCTAGCCCAGGTGGCCACAGCAAGCGCGAGGCCACCCCTATCCAAACACCCTCCAGGCACTGTCCCCGCACTCGAAGGACACCGCAGCTCTGGTGGCACAAGCCACCCCCCCCCCCCCAGCCCGCTGCACCTGAGGTCTGTGTGGTGAGCGGCCTCACAGGACAGACCAGGATCTCGGGAGCCTCGTCTCATTTGCTTGCTGGTTCACAATGTCGCTTGTCACAGAGAAAATAGATAATTTCATCTCCCCGTGTGGCTGATGGAAACTGGCATTTTCAGTGCACAACTGGGGTCTGTAACACCCAGCTCCCGGCTTGCAAGCCTGCCGCAGGTTCGAATCCTGAAGCAGACGGGTTCTGAATCGTTCCATGCTTTCTTGTTCGGCAAAGGGCAGGCCACCGTGTGAGAGGCGGCTGGGCGCGAGTCCCAGCTGTGCTCCCAAGTCCCGCTTCCTGTTAACGCACACCTCTGGAGGCGGTGGGTGACGGCTCCTATAACTGGGTCCCCACCGCTCACTTGGGAAACCCGGAGGGAGATCCCGGCTCCTGACGTTGGCCCTGCCCAGCTTGGGGATGGAAGATGCTCCTCTCTCTCCCTCCCCATCCTTTTAAATAAAAGAGCATAAGTGATTTAAAAAAGAGACTTAAGAGTCATGTCAGTCAGATAGAACCAGAAAGCCCGGCGTGCCGCCTCTGCCAGCCTGGGCCGCCTCCAGCGTCGGCTCAGAGCTCAGTCTCGTCCCAGCAGCTGCTCCCACGAATTCCAGCACGCAGTGCAGACTGAAACGCGGCCTGTACGCTTGTTGGGAAGAATTTCACACTGGAGACAGTAGACGTTAACGCCTGCACTGCCCTCTGGGCGAGGCCCCGTGTGACCAGCCCAGCGTGCCCTGAATATGCAGCTGAAGGCCAGAGGGAATTGGCCACCCAGGCCTGCCTCTCCTCTGGGTCCCTGTCGCCAAGTCCCAGCCACGGGAGCAGCCCTGGACACGGCCCCCTCATCTGGATCCTGTTGCCTGCATGGGCTTGGCTGGAGGGAAGGTGGGTGGCCTGGGGCTCTCTCTCCAAATCTAAGCTTCCTAAGTGCAGCACAAACAGGTGGTGAGTTTCACACCAGCCACCCTGTCACAACCAGCCCCGGAATCCATGTGGCCAGTGCCGTGGCACAGCAGGTTAAGCCACCGCCCATACCAAGCGCCAGTTCGGGTCCCAACTCTTCAGGTCTCTGCTATTGGCACCTGCTAATGCACCTGGGAAAGCAGCAGAAGAGGGCCCAAGCACTTCAGCCCCTGTCACCTACTTGGAAAATCGGGGTGGACTTCCTGGCTTCAGGCTAACCCAGACCTGGCGCTTGTGGCCATTTGAGGAGTGAATCAGCAGATGGAAGATCTCTCTCTCTCCTTCTCTCTCTGTCACTCTGCCCTTCAGATAAATAAAACATGCACAACCTTTTTAAAAATGCTTTGTTGATTTATGTCTCATTTATTTGAACGGCAGAGAGACAGCGACTGACTGAGAGAGAGCCTCCATGTTCCGGTTCCCTCCCCAAATGCCCTAGACAACCAGGACTGGGCCAGGCCAGAGCCAGGAGCTTGGAACTCAATCTTTTCTCTCCTGTGGGTGGCAGGGATCCACTTGAGCCATTACCTGCTGCCTCCCAGGAAGAAGGAATCAGAGTGGAGCCCAGACTCGAACCCAGGCCCTCTGGTATGTATGCAGGCATCCCAAGTGGTATCTTAACTGCTGTGCCAAGCACCCAACCCCAGAGTGTCTTTTATTTTATATATATATATATATATATAAACACACACACACACACACACTGGGCTGGTACTATGATACACACACACACACACACACTGGGCTGGTGCTGTGATATATACACACATACTGGGCTGGTGCTGTGACACACACACACACACACACACAGACACACTGGGCTGGTGCTGTGGCGTAGCGAGTAAAGCTGCTGCCTGCAGTACCAGCATCCCATATGGGCACCAGTTCGAGTCCCGGCTGCTCCACTTCTGATCCAGCTCTCTGCTGTGGCCTGGGAAAGCAGTAGAAGATGGTTCAAGTGCTTGGGCCCTGCACCCGCGTGGGAGAGCCAGGGGAAGCTCCCGGATCCTGGCTTCAGATCAGCTCAGCTCCGGCCATTGCAGCCATCTAGGGAGTGAACCAGCAGATGGAAGACTTCTCTTTCTCTGCCTCTGCCTCTCTGTAACTCTGCCTTTCAAATAAATAAAATAAAAAAGTAATTAATTAAAAAATGCCTATGTATTTGAAAGGCAGAGTGGCACAGAGAGAAGAAGAGAGAGAGCTCTTCCATCCGCTGGTTCCCTCCCCACATGGCCACGACAGCCAGGGCTGGGCCAGGCTGGAGCCAGGAGCCAGGAGCTCCCTCTGTGTCTCCCACGTGGGTGGCAGGGACCCAAGTGCTTGGGCCACTTCTTTCCCAGAAGCATTAGCAGGGAGCTGCATCAGAAGCAGAGCAGCCGGGATTTGAGCCAGTGCTCTGATGCCGGTGTGGCGAGCACTGGCTTAACTGGCTATGCCAAAACGCCAACCCCCGTGCATCCCTTATAAAGATGTAGGCTCTCTAGCAGCCAGACATTTCGTTGCAATCAACAGTATCTCACTTCAGCTAAATTACACTCAAAAGGACTTCTCAGAAGGCCCCCCCTCTGTTTTTCTCTCTTTTTAAAGATTTATTTATGAATTTCAAAGGCAGAGTTATAGAGAGGCAGAAGCAGAGAGAGAGAGAGAGATCTTTCATCTGCTGGTTCACTCCCCAGATGGCCACAATGACTAGAGCTTCACCAATCTGAAGCCAGGAACCAAGAAATTCTTTCCAGTCTCCCACAGGGGTGTGGGAGCCCCAGCACTTGGCCCATCTTCCACTGCTTTCCCAGGCCATAGCAGGCAGCTGGACAGGAAGGGTGGGCACGGGCCCCGTCACTACCCGACAGGCCTGCACCCCGCACCTACCCAGCCTGGTAGTGGGAAGGCCGAGTCCCTGTGCCCACCCCGGGGGAGAGCCCATGTGGGCAGGGTCTGAGGCACATGGCAGCAAGGGTCTCCCTAGAGACTCCAAGTTTTTAATGAATTGGACTACTTTCTAGAGCTTTTTGGGTTCACACCTTGCATCCCACAGCCCCATCGTCTCCTTACTTGGATTTCTGTGGTTCTGCCCTTCCCAGAGCGTCTCAGGGTTGAGATCACGCGATGTGTGGCTTTTCCAGATTGGCTTCTTTCTTTCAAAAACTTATGCCTGGCCGGCGCCGCAACTCACTTGGCTAATCCTCTGCTGCGGCGCCGGTACCCTAGGTTCTAGTCCCGGTTGGGGCACCGGTTCTGTCCTAGGTTGCTCCTCTTCCAGGCCAGCTCTCTGCTGTGGCCTGGGAGTACAGTGGAGGATGGCCCAAGTGCTTGGGCCCTGCACCCCATGGGAGACCAGAAGAAGCACCTGGCTCCTGGCTTCGGATCGGCACAGCGCCAGCCATAGTGGCCATTTGGGGGGTGAACCAATGGAAGGAAGACCTTTCTGTCTCTCTCTCACTGTCTAACTCTGCCCGTCAAAAACAAAAACAAACTTATGCCTATAACCTTCCTTTTCCTGTCTGGATGGTGGGTTTCCTTTTGGTGTCTGGAAGAGCCACAGTCATTCAGTCCCCACTGGAGGCTGTCTTGCTTGCTTCCGAGTTTGGGGCAATCGTGAGAGCGCATTTAGTGTTGAAGGAAACAGAGTGGCTCGGCTGCGGCTGCGCCGGGATGCATCCAGCACCGACGGAGGGACCTGCTGCTCCGCTCCTGGATCGTTCACATTTCGTTTGTTTGTTTGTTTGCTTGTTTATTTATTTTCACCATGAGGGGTCCTTGCGTGCAGAAGCAACAGCCCTCACTGCAAGCAGCCCCGGGCGGAGCGGGCCTCGCTGGCACCAACCCCGCTCCCAGGGAGGAAGGGGAGGGGAGGTCCCAGGTCTCTCCGCCCGAGGGACTGAAGCCCCTGGGCCCCTCTGGCTTTGTGGTCCTCGGTGGCCCCCGTCGGAACACGGTGGAAAGCACCAGGCCGACTGCGAGGACGTCTGCTTTTCTTACGAAAGCAGCAAAGGCCAGCTGATGGTCCCAGCCAGCACTGGAGACCTGGCACTGCGCATCTTCTCTCTGCACCCCCCTCGACATTGGCGCCAGCTCCAGGCCAATGCTGACCCTCATGTCCACGTTCCCGCACCAGTGCCCCACAGTTCCGCGTGGGGCGGAGTCTGCTGTTGGCAGCACGGCCAAGCACAGCAAAGCAAGAGCCTGGCACCCCAAGCCCCCACCTGCTCCCTTTCCCTGGGCGACAGCCCAGAGGAGGGCACTTTGCTGCCCGCAGGCAGGCGACGTCCTGGGAGCCAGCCCACAACACCCTCTGGGTCCCACTCCCCGGGAGCACCCCCAGGGTGGGCGAGCCAGGGCTGCTGTCGCCCAGGGAGAGGGAGCAGGTGGGGGCTTGGGGTGCCAGGCTCTTGCTATGCTGTGCTTGGCCGTGCTGCCAACAGCAGACTCCGCCCCACGCGGAACTGTGGGCCACAGGTCTCCCTCGGCCACCGGTCTTACGGCAGACCAGCGGACACTTTCCCAGCCCAACCTGTGAGCACCAGATGAGAGAGGGCCTCAGCAGCCGGGACCCAGTGGCGTCCGGCTGGTGCCTGGGCACTTGTCCCTCGGTGCCAGCCCCTGCAGGCAGACAGGCTGGGCCATCTCAGGAGTCACAGGAGCCAACAAGAGGCGCCCAGGCCGGATCCACTCCTGCAGGGGGACCGGGGGGGGGCCTGGCCCAGGAGGCAGGCGCTGTCCCCCCTCAGCATTTGGAAGCGGGCAGAGCCACCACCTTCAGCGCCAACATCCCATATGGGTGCCAGTTTGAGTCCCGGCTGCTCCACGTCCAATCCAGCTCTCTGCTATGGTCTGGGAAAGCAGTGCCCATACCGGATGTCTTGTCACAGGTAGCGGTTCTATCTATCTACGCCACAATGCCAGCCCCCATTTTTAAAATAGTATTTTATGTATTTGAAAGGCAGTTTGACAGAGAGAGAGGAAGAGACAGAGAATCTACCACAGCTGCTTCGCTCCCTGAATGTCTGCAACAGCAGAGGCTGGGCTAGACTGCGGCCAGGAGCCTGGAGCTCTACCCAGTTTTCCACATGGGTAGCGGAGGCCCAAGCATTTGGGCCATTTTCTGCTACCTTCCCAGGAGCGTTAGCAGGGAGCTGGATCAGAAGTGGAGCAGCCAGGACTCAAACCAGTGCCCATGAGAAACGTGAGCTTCTCGGGCAACGGCGCGGCCCTCCGCCCCACAGCACTGGCCCCTGGGCCTGTCACTGAGAGGCCATAGTTAGATCAAGTCTCTCCCTTCATCTACGGACCAAACAGAAGGCTTTGAGGCTCAGTGCATCTGTTGTTCAAACCACTGTCAGTTTCGGCCATTTGTGTCTTTAGAAATTCGCCCATTTCTTCCGGGGTACGTGATCTGTCGGCACAGAGCAGCTCATGGCGCCATCATCCCTTTACTTTGTGAGGTAGCAGTTAACGCCCCACGTTCAGTGCAGCTGTCAGTCATTTGCATCCTCTGTCTCCCCTAGTCAGTCTAGAGCTAAAGCTTTGCTACATTTGACAAAAGAGCCAATTTTGTCTACATCGGTTCTCTCTCTTTTTCCTCCATTCTGTTTTATCTTTACTTTTCCCTTCCATTAGCTTTGGTTTTACTTTGCTCTTTTTCTACTCTTTGTGTACCATTGTTATTGAGATCTCTCTCCTTTAATTCATTTGGGGACTGGCGCTGTGGCGTAGCAGCTTCAGCCTCCAGCTGCAGTGCCGGCATCCCTCGGGTGCCAGTTTCCAGTAACCCCAAGTCCCAGTAACCCCACTTCCCATCCAGTCCCTGCTAATGGCCTGGGAACGCAGTGGAAGGCGGCTCAAGTGCTCGGGCCCCTCACTCACATGGGAGACCCAGAAGTAGCTCCTGGCTTCAGATCAGCCCAGCTCTGGCCGTTGGGGCCATCTGAAGCAGTGGATAGAAGATTAATATATATATATTTATATATTGATATATTAATATATATAATATATATATTAATATATTATTATATATTATATATATAATATATATTATAATATATATATTAGATTTATTTGAAAAGCAGAATGACAGATAAAGAGATCTTCAGTCCACTGGTTCACTCCCCAAATGCCCAAAACAGCCAGGACTGGCCAGGTCAAAGCCAGGAGCCCAGAACTCCATCCAGGTCTCCCATCATCTGCTGCCTTCCCAGGCACATTAGCGGGAAGCTGAGGCAGGACTCGATCCTAGGGCCTGTGTCAGGGGATGCAGTGGTTTAAGGTGCCGTGCGCGCCCGTGCGCCCCCTTCTTCCGCGTAGGCCTGGGCAGCTCCGTTTCCCTCTCAGCACTGCTCCTGCTGTATCTCAGGCTTTGCTGTTTCCGTTTCAGTCGTCTCATTTTCTAAGTTCTCTTGTGATCTTGCCCCTTTTGTTAACTGCCACGTATTCACGAATTTTCTTTTTTCTTCCGCTATAAATTTTTTATTCCATTGTGAGTGGAGAAGGTCATTGGCAAGATTTTCATGTCTTCACCAAGACTCGCTCGGTGCCACGGTGCGTGGTCTGCCCTGGGTCACGTTCACGTGCACCTGACAGGAACGTGTTCTCCTGCCGCTGTGTGGACGCCTGTTAGGTCTCGTGAGCTTATGTTCAAGTCATGTGCCACTTGCACAAACGTAAGATGTGACGCCCAGGGGACACTAAAGGGAAAAACCTGTGAAGTCACTGCTTCCCCAGGACCCTCCCCAGTGCGGCCCCACCCCCCTGGGGGCAGCTCTGGGCCGGGCTGCTCCCTGCTGTCCTCTGCCGCCTGAGCACACGGGTGTGAATCCCAACACGCCAGGCCTGGCCTGGAGCATGCTGTGAGCTCGTGCACCTTGCCTGTCCACCCGTGTCTCAGACATGTTCACGTGAGGGCGCCAGGCTGTAGGCCCAGCTGTGGCTCCAGGATGTCCTGCGCCCCGAGGCTGGGCTTCCGGGCAGCCAGCAGCACCCTGGTTTATCCCTCAGGACGCCCCAGCTGGGCATGAGTGGGCGGGTGCTCCCCTGTCCTGTGATGCCCGCTGGCCGGGGGCTGTGGCTCTGTCCCTGACCCCAACCCCAGCCGCGTGCCTGCTGCTGCTCCTTCCCTTTCCCCTCTGGAAGGGGACAAAAAGGCACGCCTGTGTGGCCGCAGGGGGCACGGACACTCAGAGTCCAGGGGCCCTGCCCTCCCTCCCACTCCCACAGACTCCTGCTCCTCCACAGAGCAGAGCAGGTCTCAGGGCCCCTCCTCCCGGAGGTGCCCATCCCCCACCTCTCCAGCTGGGCGGGGCCTCAGGGCCCAGGCAGAGGTGGTAACTGGACCCCACCAGGCCTGACAGGCAGATGGCAGCCAGGACACTCTGCACCTGCTGTGTGTGCGCTGGGGGTGGGGGAGTGAGCAGAGCCCCTGGGACGGTGCTCCACACTGGCAAGGCCCCGGCTGCACCGGCCCCTGCCCTGAGGCACGCCCAGGGAAGGTGACACGGTGCAAATGTCTCTCCCGGGTGAGCCTGGGCTATGTCACGAAACAGGAATGCTGAAGCCAACTTGGAAAATTCCAGGGAAAAGGAAATTTACCGCGGGGAGGGAGCAGCTGCGCCTCGGCTGGGAACACCCAGAGCACAGCTGGGGCTGCGGAGCCGCTGGCAGGCCGGCTGGCCCCCGGAGACAAAGCAGGACCGCGGGTCCACCAGGAGGGAGTCCTTTAATAGAGACCGCACAGACGGGAGAGTGGGCCCCGGGCCAGCAGGCGGCAGCTGCCTCCTCCCCGGGCACGAGCCGCAGGGTGGAGCCAGGGGAGGCGGTTTTAAAAACACAGCTGCACTAACTTCACTTTCGGGCAGCAGGGGACTCGGGAGCGCAGCCCACTGGACAGTCCCGCCAGGGCGCGCTGGGAGCCCGGCCCTCCCTGCTGGACGTCCCTCCCGGAGCTGTCTGCACACAGGAAGCTGGGAGAGGGGCGCTCTGGGGCAGGTGGCCTCGCCGCCTCCCCTGCCTCAGCTGGCTGGGTCCCTGCGCCGGGCGCACCATTGTGCTCCGCGGCAGCCCCACCCTGGCCTTGGCCTGAAGCTGTGCCAGGGACTGGTCGGGCTGGAAGAGTTCAGGCCCCTGCTGGCCGGCGAGCCTTGTGGTTTCAAGAGCCGGGGCCGCTGGGCACAGGGGCTATCGGGGCCGCAGGCCCGGAGACGGGGCCAGCCTCGCTGCACGCCTGCTCTTTGAGGTCGAGAAGGGATCAAGCAGAAGGGTCAACACTGGACAAGATGCAGGCAGGGTGGGGGCAGGCAGGGCTGGAAACGCAGGGGCGAGGAGTGTGGACATGGCGAGGTGGGGTGGGCAGGGCCCCCCGGCCAAAGCCGTGCTGCAGCGGGCCAGCCTGGAGGAGGGCGGGCCTCTGGCCTGGGCCCCCACCCCACCCCACAGCACAGACCGGGCCCCGCAGGCCACCCCGGCGGGCCCCGCGGGGCGGGGCGTGGCGGGCAGGGCCATGGTGACATCCGCGAGTCAGTTGTTCTCAAAGAGAGCGAGCAGGTCGTCGTTGCTGTTGGAGGGGAGGTCGGGTGGGCCCAGGTAGGACAGGAGCTCGTCCGGGTTGGTCAGTTCCGGGAGCAGCTGGGGACAAAGCGACGCCCGTCAGCAGTGCTGGCTCGGGCCTGCCACGCCCCGGGGTGGTTCTCCACGCCAGCGGGGGAGGGCTGCTCCGGAGAGCTGAGGTGCACAGGCCACGCGTGCCCGCGGGCCTCTCGGGAGCGAACGCGGCGGGCACGGCCCCGGCCCCCGGCCCCCGGCCCCCGGGCTCTCTGCTCGGAGCTGCTCTAATTTTCTGCCTGCTGGGCAGCGAGTTTCTGTCATGGTCTGGGGACCGACGACTGCCTATCCTGTAGCCAAGTCTGCATTCGAAGCTGGGCTGCAGGTGCCCTGAGCAGGCAGACAGGTCTCTTAAGGACTGTGGGCCCCAGCCCGCTCTGGGCTGAGGACGCCACCACGCCCGCCACCAGCCCCCAGGAGCAAGTCACTCACAGACCAGGCAGGCAGCCAGTCCGGGCCGCGCTGTGAGCACCAGGCTCCCCGAGCGCTCCCCATCCCACCCCTGCCACCAGGGATGTGGGTGCTGCGGGCTCCCATGCGCTGGCAGCGCAGGGCCTGGTACTCACGTCCAGAGCTGGTTCCGGGGCCTCCCCCGCCCCAGACACGCTGGGGGGCCCCATCACGCCTGTGGCAGGATTGAAGGCCAGCTCGCCGGTGGGCCCTGAGTTCACCTGGCCCAGGGGCTGCCGGGATGCTGGAGGGTTTGGATGGTGCAGCTGGGGACCTGC
Organism: Oryctolagus cuniculus; assembly: GCF_051225735.1. Taxonomy (NCBI): domain Eukaryota; kingdom Metazoa; phylum Chordata; class Mammalia; order Lagomorpha; family Leporidae; genus Oryctolagus; species Oryctolagus cuniculus. The sequence goes on along the minus strand of NC_142882.1, from coordinate 88,632,768 downwards.
GGGGGCTCCGAGGTTAGAGGTGTGCAGCCCTGGTGGCCCAGGGTTGTGGGCTGGGTCCAGGTGGCTCACTGGTGCCATCTATGGATGGAGAGAACTTGCTGGAAGAGCCCAGGGCTCCGGGGAGACAGCCCCGCCTGGCCCTTGGCATGGCACTGACCTGGCCTGGGAGACAGGGAGCCGACTTCTCTGGCGTCAGGAGGCTGCTGGGAATGTCAGACTGGTAGGAGATGGGGGGTGGCCCTGGGGTGAACTCAGCAAGGGTGGGGGTGCTGGGCGTGGTCGGTGGAAAAGACTCGGAGAAGGTTCCGGGCCCCAGGAAGCTGGAACCTGTGAGAGGAGAGTCAGGTCCTGGGGGGCGGCAGGCACCCTGACAGCCCCGGGCGAGGACACTGGTCTGCAGAGGATGAGTCACCTGCCTGGGCGGGCGGTACTCACCCTGGCCAGGGTAGTCGCCGGGGGCGGGGGCGGCGGGGGGCTGCAGGGGGGCGCAGGGAGCAGCGCTGGGGCCCAGGGCGGCGATCATCTCCATCACGCTGGGCATGAGCACGTGTGCGGGGCTCACGGTGCGGCAGCGCTTCAGCACCGGCCCGTCGGGCTCCTCCTTGATGTGCACGTCGGGCTTGACGGGCACGGGCTTCCAGCTGCACGTGGGGTCGATGGTGATCTCCTCGTAGTCGGAGCTGCGGGGGACACGTGCGGCCGCTCACCCCCGGCCCGCCGCCCCTCCCTGCCCAAGACCAGCGCTCGGGCCTGGGATGGAGCCATGCTGCCGAACGCAGCCAGGGGCGTCTCCCGCCTGTCCCGGGGCTTCCGCGGGCCACCGGACGCTGGGAGGCCGCGAGCGCGCTTACTTCTGAATGTAGATCAGGATGCCCAGCATGTACTGGTCCACCTCCAGGCCCTCCAGCAACGCCGTCTTGCTGTGGGAAACAAAGGGGACAGGCGCAGAGGCCTCGCCCAGTCTCATCCTGGGCACAGCCCTGTCACAGCCCAAGACCTTCACGTGCTGCCTCTGTGCGTGGTGACCCTGGATGAGACAACCCTGTGTGAGGTGACTGAGGTGACACAGTGCGGGGCGACCTGTGAGGTGACTGAGGTGACACAGTGCGGGGTGACCCTATGAGGTGACTGAGGTGACACAGTGTGGGGTGACCCTGTGAGGTGACTGAGATGACACAGTGTGGGGTGTCCCTGTGAGGTGACTGAGATGACACAGTGTGGGGTGACCCTGTGAGGTGACTGAGGTGGCCCTGTGTGAGGTGACCCTGTGAGGTGACTGAGGTGACACAGTGTGGGGTGACCCTGTGAGGTGACTGAGGTGGCCCTGTGTGAGGTGACCCTGTGAGGTGACTGAGGTGGCCCTGTGTGAGGTGACCCTGTGAGGTGACTGAGGTGACACAGTGTGGGGTGACCCTGTGAGGTGACTGAGGTGACACAGTGTGGGGTGACCCTGTGAGGTGACTGAGGTGACACAGTGTGGGGTGACCCTGTGAGGTGACTGAGGTGGCCCTGTGTGTGGTGACTGAGGTGACACAATGTGGGGTGGCCCTGTGTGAGGTGACTGACACACGAGGTCATCATTTGTGAGTGTCTGAGGTGACAGACTGTGAGTTGACTGAGGTGACACATGTGGTGACTCTATAGTGGCCTACCTAAGGTGACGCTGTGAGGTGGCCCTGTGTGTGGTGACTGAGGTGACCCTGTGTGAGGTGGCCCTGTGTGTGGTGACTGAGGTGACCCTGTGCTGTGACTGAGGTGACACTGTGAGGTGGCCCTGTGTGAGGTGACTGACATGACACACGAGGTCATCATTTGTGAGTGTCTGAGGTGACAGACTCTATGTTGATTGTGACTCTGCCTAAGGTGACGCTGTGAGGGAACCCCGCGTCAGGCGTTGCTACGAGGGGTGACCCTGTATAGGGTTTCTGCCCTGAGCCACACCATCCTAGGCTGTGCTGTTGACACCAGCACAGACGTCCCCAGGCTTACACATTTGGTCACACTGCTGGCAGTCTCACCCCCAGAAGTCTGAAGAAGTGGGGAGCCCTCCCCGCCATACAGCACGCCTCGGAGACTCACTTGCATACGGGGCACCTCCAGGTCCCCCGCTCACAGTTGAGCTGCAGGTACGACTCCAGGTCGAAGCACTGTGGAAAATGAGCAAGAGGCCATCTTTCATCACGGGCCCAGACACTCGGGCCATCCCCCGCTGCTTTCCCTGTGCGTTAACAGGGAGCTGGATGGGAACTGGAGCAGCCACTGGGACATGGACCAGAGCCCACACAGAACGCCGGCGTCCCTCACCTGCCCGAGTGCTTCAGGCCCTGCCACTCTTGTGAGAAACCCAGATGGAGTTGCTGGCTCCTGGCTGTGGTGGCCATTCAGGGAGTGAGCCAGCACATACAAGATCTCCCTATTTCTCCCTCTAACGCTCTTGCAAATAAACCTTTAAAAAGGAATCATCAACTGGCGAAGCTGGGAGCACCCACCTGTATGTGGCGACAGTCGTGGCCCCGGGCGGGGAGCTGGATCCTGCGGAAGGTGATGGGGCACTTCAGGGACACCTTGATGGCCGTCTGCTCCACGCCGTCCTCCCCGTTGGGCCCAGGGGTGCCCGGGATGGTGCCACTGCTGAAGTTGCGCTTTACTGACAGGAACAGGGAAAGGACGTGAGTCGGCGGTCCCTGCCGCGGCGCCACTGACCCATGCCCGGGAGACGGCCTCACGCGGCGGGGACACTGCCCAGGGGCAGCAGCGCTCGGCCGGGGCCGGGGCCGGGGCCGGGGCAGGTGGCGGCGCTCACTCTTGGTGATGCAGTGCTCCGCGGGCAGAAGGCGTTTCTTGAGGAGGCCCTGCAGCACGGAGCGCACGGCCGGCCGGTGCACCAGCTGCAGCACGAAGAGGTGGGACTGCAACACGACCGGAAAACGCCGTCAGGGGGACTGGGAGGCGAGCAGGGCATCTAGGATGCGGAGAGCCAAGGGTCTGGGGCAGACCGGGCCAGCCATGCTCCTGGGCAGCTGGGCCCGTCCTCCTCGGAGCAGGAGGCACGGGGAGGGCGCTGCCGCCTCCCGCCGTGAGCCCAGCAACCCGTGCTGCTAGCCACGCCCCTCCCTAAGCACACCTGTGCTGTGCTGCCTGCACTTGACGTCCAAGCACTGCCCAGTGCTCATCTCTCTGTTGAAACACAAGCACCCAGAGACCCCTGGACACCCCCAGCTTGCAGCATCCTGTTACCCGTGTTGGCTCCGGGTCCCTTAGCAGGGAGCAGCCAGGCTGCGGGCTCCAGGCCCGGCCCGGCCCGGCCCAGCTGACCGGGGCTCTCTCTCCCAGCCCAGCTCTGCCCAGGACCTGACCTACGTGCTGCAAGTCCTCAGCCGGGGACTTGGAACCGCGCGAGGTTTCTCACAGCTAAGAGCATGGAATCTGATACGTGCAGTCTAAGCAGAAGACAGGGTGTGGGGAGCCAGCGCTCTTTCCTTAAAGGAAAACGACTCAGAGGGAAACCGCAGGGCGGTAATGGGGGGGGGGGGCCAGGCTGGAGCCCCGGGGCCCGCACGCACGCAGCAGCAGGCGGTGACGGTGATCTGGATGGTGTTGCGGCCCGGCTGGCACACGTGCTTCAGGTAGAGCGGCTTGTGCGAGGTCTTGTTGTCGCCGCGCTCGATGCTGAGGGGCGTGGCGTTGACGCTGACCTGCACCGAGGCCGGCCAGTTGGTGTTCATCTGCCGGTCCTCGTGGTGGTAGCACTTGAACTGCAGCTCCAGGTCGGGCCTGCGTGGGATGGGCGGAGGGCCGGTGCTGAGCGCGGACGGGCGTGGGGCGGGCCGTGCAGGTGGGGTAGGGGTCTCACCTCAGCATGAGCGTCTTGTAGACCGAGTCCCGCAGCTGGAAGGCGTGGTTGCTCACTGCCAGGTTGTGCTGCAGGCGGAAGGGCTCCAGCACCACCCCGTCCCGCACCGGGAAAGTCAGCCGCAGCTCGTCACAGGGGCCGCCACCTGGAGGCAGCCCCCGCGTGAGCTGCGGCGCCTTGGCCCCTCCTGCCCTGTCCTGGCTCGGTCACCTGGCCCGCTGTCCCCTGAACGATGGCAGGCAACACAGCCCGCACCTCAGAGAGCGGGCCCAGTGCTTTCAGAGACACGGGGACTGCGTGCCACCTGCCGCCATCCTGCACTCGACCCAGAAGCAGAGGTCCTCACCAGGAACGGGCTCGGCCGGGGAGGAATCAGAAACTCCTGACACCGCAAGCTGACTCGTGTGTGTGTGTGTGTGTGTGTGTGTGTGTGTGGTGTTTCTCTAGAGCCCACCCACAGCCTCCGACAGCCGTGCAATGGTGGTGGCGCTGTGGCCGCCAGGCGGAATCCTGGGCTTTTCTCCAGCACCCAGTGGCCGTCCCATCACCCCAGACTCCCTGCGAGCCCCCGCCCCCGCCCTGGCCTGGTCACTGCTGTGGTTCTGAGCGCTCACCAGAGGGTGACGGGTGCAGGGAGCCGAGGCCTGGCTTGAGGTCGGGCAGGAAGGGAGCCTTGACCTCCTGGCTTGGAGACATGTAGGGCAGGCTGCCGCTGGGAGTCACGGGTGGTGTGGGGTTCCCCGGCAGTGGGGAGCTGGGGTAGCCGGGGATGGAACGGGCAGGCTGTAGGGTCGAGCACAGACAGGGCAGATGGCGGGTGCCCTTACTCCACGGGCCCACCCCAGGAGCCTCCCCTCCCGTCCGCCCGGCCAGGGCCCATACCCCACTCAGGCTGTAGCTGACGCCGGCCCCGTTGAAGCTGGCGCCCTGCCCGCTGAACGGCTCTGTGGGCTGCGGGAGAGAAAGCTGCGTGCGCCAGGGGCTGTGGACCTGGCCCTGGAGGCCCAGCGCACACGGGGTGCCGACCTGTTCTCTACCTGCCCTCCTCCTTTCCCGATCGTCTACAAGGAACACCACTGACTCACGGCGGAACAACCACGGCTCCAGATAGAGCTGTGAGCTCGCACGCTGCGGGGCTGCGCTCTCTCCTCCCCTCAGCCACCCCCACACTCCCCATGGGGCACAGGGCCTGCAGAGCAGGCCTGGCCCCTCGCAGGCGTTTCCACGACAAGCAGAGGGACCGGGACACTGACACAGAGGACATCAGAATGGCCTGGGTGCTGCCTGCAGCTCCCTACGCTGAATTTCCACCGAGACAGATGGTCCCTGAGAGCCCCCCACCTGGAGATGCTCCTGCACTGGCCGGACCCCGGGAGGCTCTGGACCCCAGGTGGATGCAGACACCCCTCCCAGCTGTCACTCCTCGGAGGCCCCCAGGGGACATGTGGCACAGAACCCAGCACGGGCCCGGGGGAGCCGGCCCTACCTTGTAATGCAGTCCTGCAGGGCCGGGAGCAGACAGGGACTGGCCCACGCCCTGCTGCTGCAGGGGCAGCCTGTGCCCGGGGTAGGAGGGGGAGGGGGCGGGGGGCTGCCCGGGGCCGGGGGCGTACTGGGCAGTGCTGGGCACGTACTGGCCTCCTTGCAGGTAGTGCTGCCCCGGATACACCTGAAGAAGAGCAAACGCCCAGAGGGAGAGAGCAGAGCGTCAGAGGAGGGCGCAGCGGCCCCTCTGCTGGGCGCAGGCCTCTTGGGACTCTGCTGGGGCACCGTCTTCTCTCGCTACAGAAGCCGCTCTTACCACAGCTCTGAGGGCGCCCCAGGCCTCGGGTGGGGCGGGCTGCACACTCACCTCCGAGTAGCTCCTCTTGACCCCCTGTCGGGGCAGTGGCTGGGCCTGGGGAGGCCCGGGGTACCCATGCTGCGGCAGGCGCTGCCCTGCATACAAGGGCGTCACACCTGCTGCCCGGGTGGGGTTCATGGCCATGGGGGAGAGGCCAGACGGGCCCATCACCCCTCCCATGCCACTAGGGTTCATGCCAGCGGGGACGCTGGGCCCCCGGGGGCTTCCGTGCTGCAGAAACTGGCTGTTAAAAGACTGTCCGGCCCCCATCTGGGAAGAGAACAAAGTGGAATGGTCAGTGCCATCCACAATGGCCCGCGGCCCCCGCTGTGACGGGCACACGTCCCCCTACCGGCATCCTCGCCCCTCAGACCCTCATGCCCGAGTCCCGCCCTCGTGGGAGGAGCTGTGGGGGCTCACCGCTCCATACTGGCTCAGCTCCTGGCTCTGCTTCTCCTGCAGGGCAGCCACGGTGGCCGTGGCCGTGGCCGTGGCCGTGGCAGCAGCTGCAGCCACGGCAGCAGCAGCTGCTGCTTGTGTGAAGTCAGTGGAGGGCCGGGCAGTGTGGGAGGGGAGGCCCAGGCCCCCTGCACCACCTGCATACCTGCAAGAGACAGGGGGCTGCCACGCTCTGCACCGGCTCCCCCAGGGCCCACAGCACTCTTTCTAGACCCTCCACTGTAGCTGTCCGGGCTAGCAGCGAGGCACGGTTCCACGGTGCTGCAGGCTGATGGCTCCTGGCGTGCCTGCCAGCTGAGGCACCTGCTTACCCGGTGCTGAAGCCGGGGCCCCCAGGGTAGCCCCCACGGCTGTACACGCCTTGCTGCACGTAGCCCTTGCTGGCACTGCCGTCGACAAACGCCTGCTGGCCCAGGCACTGCGGGGAGGTCAGGGCGGAGCTGCCGCCGGCCACACCAGGCATCATGGAGCTGCCAGGGGGGCTCCCCGCAGGGACCATGGGGTTCCCCAAGACCTAGGAGGAAGCAGGAATCACGAAGGGAACCTGTCAAGCAACTTGCTACAGGCAGCGGCCCTGAGGGCTGGGACCAGGATGCCTGGGCCAGGGGGAAGGGGAACCGTGGTCACCCCCACCCCCCACCGGTGGGAGCCAAGTAGGCGTGGCAGAGGGAACTCTGGCAGATTTGCAAGGGCCCATGAGGTCAGGAAGCCCATCCCCACACCCCACACCCCGCCAGCCTCCCCGCTCAGCGCTCGGGGTGCGCCCGGCCGTGCTCACCTGGCTCTGTGCCGTGTTGCCGACGCCCCACACGGTGGTGACCACGGACAGCGAGCCGGCCGGCTGAGTGGCGCCTTGTTGCCAAGGCAAAGACTCGTATGCAAATGAACCATCACTACAGGGAGAGTGGCCAGTGAGGCCGGGGCTGGGGCCACAGGCACCCGAGAGCCCAGGGCCTGAGGGGGGTGGGCGTGGGGCCCCGCACTCACCCGTGTGGTGCGGGGGGCAGGGCGGGTTTCATGGGGTTCATGGAGTTCATTGGCGACAGAGCAGCCTACAGGCTGGGTCCGCTGGGCCTCAACTGGGACTCCGCGGCTCTGGCTGCCAGGCGGGAGAGAGGGAAGTGAGTGCCATGCGGCAGGAGGGCCCCCCGCAGCCAGGGTGGAGGGGACCCCATTCCTCCTGCCAGGGCACCAACCCTGGATGAGACGAGTCCAGCTCCCTTCCACGCTCTCCTCCCACACCAAGGCCTGGAGTCCACGCAAAGCGGGCGACAGTGCTGGTCACCCGGTGACTGAGGGCTGCAGGGTCAGCTGCCTGGAAGCCCCCACAAGGCCTTGGGGCAAAGGACAGCAGCGGGGGCACTGCCCGCCCCGAGTCTCACCTCCCTGCGTGCCCAGCAGGGCCAGAAGGGGCTGCGCAGGTAGGGCCTGGCCAGGGCGGGGGGCACGCGGGACGCCAGGGTTGGGGGGAAGCAGCCCAGCCTCTGCCACTGAGAGGCCTCCTGGAGGCACCAGGCCAGGGACACACAGAGCGACAGGTGGAGGGTCGGTGGGCACTCGGCCACGTGGACAGTGATGTGGCGGGCCTTTACGGAAGGGGGCACAGGGCTGGGCAGACAAGGGCCTGCGGCAGGCGGGTGCTCCCAGGACCGACGCTGTGCTGCCGAGTCGGTGTGCACACCTCCAGGCTGACGCTCAGCACTGTCACACTGCAACGCTGCCATGAGCAAGCCCCTTGCCAGGCCTGGCTACTCTGGGACCCTCTTCACGGCTCTGGCTGGCACTGCCTCGGGCGCCGACACCGCAGGCGCACAGCTTGCTGGGTTTGCCCCCTGGTGGCAGCACGGTGGGAGGTGGGTACATGACAGTCCCCGGCTGGCTGTCGGGACAGCACCAGGGGCCAGGGCGTGCTCCACCTGCTCCACCCTGGACACCCGCCTGCAGGGCTACAAGGCTGCTATAGACACGGTCGGCTTCGAGGGAGGGAGGGAGGCCCAGGGCCACGCGTGTCACACCCCCCACCACCCCGGGAGAGGGAGGGCGGCCCACGCGTGTACACAAGACATTCCTGGGTGCTGATCCCAGGGCCTTGCCCACAGCTCAGCAGCCAGGAGGTGGGACCAGCGGTAGCCCAACTGGAGACACACGCCCAGAGCCACGCCCCCAGGGCAGGGGCCAATTGGGAGACAGCGGAGGTGCCCCTTTGCCCAGGGAGGCCCCTCCCCTACCAGGAGCCAGGACAGAGCAGCCAGGCCTGAGTGCAGGGCGGTGGTGTAGGTGGACGCGGGGGCCGTGAGCTCAGGACTCAGACACAGCAACCAAGACGGCCGGCACCGACAGGGCAGAGCCCCAGAAAGAGACCCCCACAAGCACGCCAGCGCCACTGGAGGAGGCAGGAAGGGCGGCCTTCCTACCCACGTGCTGGAACCAAACGTCCCATTAACTCAGCAGCTCACGGATTTAAACGTAAAACACAAAACTATGAAGTCTTCAGAACACAGACGGGAACATCTTTGGGATCTAGGCCAGGCCAATGGCTTTCAGCCTTGACACCAAAAGCATGATCCATAAAAGGAAAAAACTGACACACTGGACGTCACCAAAGCGCTGTCTGGCCTCGCAGGTCAGATGCCAGCGTCCGGGAGTCCGGGTCCACTTCCCCACGCCCACGCCGCGGAGGCAGTGGTGAGCCCTAGTGACTGGGTTCCAGCGCTCACGCGGGAGACCTGGACTGCGTTTCCAGCTCCCAGCGCCGGCCTCAGCCGTTGCAGGCATCCGAGGGATGAACCAGATCTGCCTCCTGCCTCTCCCACCCTTTCTCGGTGAAGGGCCCTTCTAGGAGCAGCCTCGTGGTGCAGAAGGCAGCGCCACCTGATCCCCACACACAGGAGCAGGGGCCCAGCTCCCGCACTTGCCCGTCCAGCTCCCCACTGTGCCTGGGAACCGGCAGGAGATGGGCAGGTACTGGGGACCCTGCAACCACGTGGGACACCCAGAGGGAGCACCAGGCTCCCGGCTCCAGCCTGGCCTGGCCCCAGCTGAGAAAATGGGCAAAACGCATGGAGCGGCTGGGGGAGGGGGGGCAGATGGCCAACAAGCACAGGAAGAGCGGCTCCCACAGGCAGCCTGCACGAGCGCTCCAGGCGGCTTCAGGCCCAGCAGCCAAACAGGGGAGCCAGCCCGCGTCTTCTGCCGGAGGAAGAGCTAAACCCACCGCGGCGCAGCCACAGCCTGAACACAGCCGGGCACCACCACCACTGGGTGATCTCCCGAGCACGGGGCTGAGTGGGAAGTGCCAAGCCCCAGGGCTGCCAGCAGTTTGGGAATCCGACGACGCCTGGGGAGGCCGCCTGCTCTCCAGGTCTGTGCCCGGGCGTGGCAGCAGGCAGCAGGGGGCTAAGTGCTGGCACCCCGCAGCAGAGCGCCACTGCCGATCCAGCTCCCTGCCAACGCGTCTGGAGAGCAGCAGGGGGTGGCCCGAGTGCTTGGGCCCTGCACCCACGTGGGAGGCTCAGATGGAGCTCCAGGTCCTGCCTCTGACCTGCCTCTGACCTGGTCCAGGCCTGGCTGCTGGGGCCATCTGGGGAGTGAACCAGCAGGTGGAAGATCTGTGAGTGTGCGTGCGTGTAAGAATCTCCCCTACAAAGAACTAAATCTTGGAAAGAAAGAGAAATGGGGGGGGGGGGGGCGGGGGCAGCAGGAAGCAGCTGGACAGCATCAGTGAGGGCTCTAGGACGCCGAGCCACTGCTGCGCGAGACGTTACCGCTGGGGGAGCCCAGGGAAGGATACGGGGGCTTCTGACTGCTCCCAAGTGCAGGTGCATCTAGAATGCCTCAGAATAAAGTTTCATGACAAAACCACCCCACCCCTCCTCCCCCACCCGGAAGCGGGACGAGGGAACCAGGCAGGCAGGCAGGCAAAGTGCTCACTTCCGGTCACCCAGGGGCGGCAGCTCCCCACCCCTGCCGGGGGCGGCACAAGGGGATGGGCCTGCAGCCACCCGCCCCGCCCCGCCCCACGTCAGGAGGGTGGGCGGGGCCCAAGCCTGTGTTTCTAACAGGTTGGCAGGGGCTGCTGCTGCGGGGACCCCAGTCGGGGGCTCGGACCTAGGAGAGGCGAGAGCTGGGAGCAGGCAGGCAGGGGTGGGGGGGCGGGGCAGGCCCCCCCCCCAGCCTCCGGGACCACGTGGCCTGGGGAATCCCCCCAACGCTTCTGGGCTGAGGAGTTTCCAGTTCCCCCAGCTTACTCCCCACTGCGGGGCGGGGTGGGGGTGGGGGTCCCTGCTGAGCTCCTGAGCACTTGCCTCTGGGCCGCTCCCAGGGCAGTCTCTGGGAAGTCCGCTGCCCAGCCTGGTCCCCTGACCGCAGTCTGGGCACGGCCTCCGCCCACCTTCCCGCCACACATCTCCCGTTGGGAGGCCAGAACCCGGCAGAGCTGCAGGGGCCGCAGGAGGTCAGTCCAGAGGGCCAATGTGGCTTTCTGGTCTGAGATCTGCTCAGGCCCTCCTCCCCAGCTGTCCAGAGCAGCCCCTGCCCTGCCCGCACAGCCAGCCTGGGAGCAGGACACAGCTCTTGTAGGCCACCTCCGGGAGGTCAGGTGGGCAACCGCTCACAAACCAGGACGCCAAGGTTCCAGGGCCAGGCCCCACCTGACCCACGGTGGGGTCAGAAGGGCTCAGAGAAGCGATGGTTCTGGAACAGCGGGGGAGCAGGTCCTTGGCACAAGGTGGGGCGCTCGCACGCCCACGCGGTACTGGACGGCCCCGGCCCTCCTCAGCCCAGTGAGGCTGAGGGGAGGCAGGTGCAAGCACCGCCCAGCGGCCCGGGTGTGGAGCCCCAGCCCAGCCACGAGGATGCCACCCAAACACGCCAGCTGTGCTGGCGGCGTCTACACCTGCCTGCTCTCCCGCCTCTGCCTCCGCTCACACTTCCTGCCTGCAGCAGCCCCTGGGCAAGACAAGGGCTTGCAGGCAGCACCCTCTGAGGAGGACTCCTCACTTCTCTAACTTCGAGCACACCCTGCCCCAGCCCGCCGGGACCTGGTGGCGCACCTGTGTCCACCCCATCTGCCCCCACAGGCTTGGACCAGGTCACGTGTTCTGAGTGCAACAACAAAACGACTTGTAACTGCCAGGAAGGGGGCACCCCTGGGAGAGGGGGCAGAGCCCAGGGTAGGGGCCGGGGCAGGTGCAGGGTACGCAGGCAGCGGAGGAGGTCAGGGTAGGGGCCGGGGCAGGTGCGGGGTACGCAGGCAGCGGAGGAGGACAGGATACCTGGGAGAGGGGGGCAGAGCCCAGGGTAGGGGCCAGGGCAGGTGCAGGGGTACCCAAGATGGATGAGGACAGGATACCTGGGAGAGGGGGCAGAGCCCAGGGTAGGGGCCGGGGCAGGTGCGGGGTACGCAGGCAGCAGAGGAGGTCAGGGTAGGGGCCGGGGCAGGTGCGGGGTACGCAGGCAGAGGAGGAGGTCAGGGTAGGGGCTGGGGCAGGTGCAGGGTACGCAGGCAGCAGAGGAGGTCAGGGTAGGGGCCGGGGCAGGTGCGGGGTACGCAGGCAGCGGAGGAGGTCAGGGTAGGGGCCGGGGCAGGTGCAGGGTACGCAGGCAGCGGAGGACAGGATACCTGGGAGAGGGGGCAGAGCCCAGGGTAGGGGCCGGGGCAGGTGCAGGGTACGCAGGCAGCGGAGGAGGACAGGATACCTGGGAGAGGGGGGCAGAGCCCAGGGTAGGGGCCAGGGCAGGTGCAGGGTACGCAGGCAGCGGAGGAGGTCAGGGTAGGGGACAGGGCAGGTGCAGGGTACGCAGGCAGTGGAGGAGGACAGGATACCTGAGAGAGGGGGCAGAGCCCAGGGAGAGCAGAGACCCTCAGCCTGAGCTCAGCGTGTTATGTGGAAGGGGTGTCCCCACCAAACCACAGCTGGAGACTGACAGGTGAGCGTCATTCGGCCCAGGAGCGCGCTGCTCCTCCTCGGGCCCCGTATCACCCTGCGGGGGGCACCAGGTGCGAGCGGGGGGGGGGGGGGTGAGACCGCGGGGGCCCAGAGCTGAGAATGTCAGGTTGGGGCTAGGGCCCGTCAGCGTCCGACGCTCCAGGGGTTCCCGAGGACCACGTACATCCCTGGGCCAGCCCCCAACAAAGGCCCACCGAAGGGGTAGGACGACCCGACACCCACGGGGCCGAGACCACCGACGCTCGCGTGGCAGGTGCCGACAGAGCCCCGGCACCCAGCCCTGCCGCGGGCGCAGCAGCGGGCCGGCGGCGCCCCGGGAGACTGGCCGCACCTGCCGGCCCGCACCTGCGGCACCTGCCGCACCTGCCCGCCTCCGCCGCCCGCACCTGCCCGCGGGCGGCGTCGCCAGCCACCACCCGGGACCCTGCTCACCTGCGCCCGGCCTGGCCCGGCCCCTAGCCGCGGCAGCCCCCGGACCGCGCCGCTCCATGCGCTCAGCCCGCCCTCCGCGCCGCCCGCCGCCCCGGGGACACAGTCGCCCGCGCCATCGCGCCGCCGCCCGCTCCGAGGGCACAATGGAGCCGCCGCCGCGCCGCTCATGCATATGCATGACGTCGTGCGGCCAGCCCCGCCTCCCAGGCAAAAGCAGCCGAACTCCGAGCCACCGCTCGGGCGGGGGCAACCTCAGGCCTGTACGGCCTAGGGTTGCGCGTGAGGCGGGGCTGACGGAGGCCAGACCGGCGAGAAAGGCGGCCCGACCGCGAACTGCGCCCCCTGCCCCTCCACACCTGTCCGAGAGCGGCGTCAGGGAGCCACCGCGCGCTTCCTGCTCGCTGTCCGCCGGGGGCGGGGCGGGGCCGAACGGCGGAGGCGGGGCCTGGACGCTGGGGCGGGGCCAGGCGGAGGGAGGCGGGGCCAGGACGCCGAGGCCGTGCCGAGTGGAGGAGGCGGGGCCGAAACGCGATTCGGGGACCGGGGGCGGGGCCAGGCCTCGCGGGTGTGGCTGGGCGGGGTAGGCGGAGCCAGGCCTCCCGGGTTGGCTGGGAGAGGAGGCGGGGCCAGGCTGCTGGGTGGAGCCGGGCGGAGGCGGGGCCAGGCTGCGGGGTGGAGCCGGGCGGAGGCGGGGCCAGGCTGCGGGGTGGAGCCGGGCGGAGGCGGCGGGGTCCGAGCGGGAGGCTGAGGGAGGGGTGGTCCCAGCCGCGGGGAGGCCAGGGCTGGGTACCGGCCTCGTCGGGACAGAAGCCCAGAGCGCCCCGAGCGGGCTCAGGTCTGCCCGGAGCCTCCTTCCTAACACCCGGAAGTGCTCTCGGGGCCGGGGCTGTCGCGCCGTTGTCCCCCCACAGAGTTGCGCGTGTGGGGAGGGGCTCAGCGAGGTCAGCCGCACCCCGTCTCCGGGCTGCCCTCCCCGTTCTACGTTGCTTTAAAGTTTATTTGAGAGGCAGAGAGGGAGAGAGGGAGAGACAGAGAGAGAGAGAGAGAGAGAGAGGTCTTCTATCCCTGGTTCACTCCTCAGTTGGCCACAACAGCCGGAGCTGCGCCGATCCCGGCCAGGAGCCAGGAGCTTCCGCTGGGTCTCCCACACAGGGGTCGGGGGCCAAGGCCTTGGGCCATCTTCTACTGCCTTCCCAGGCCACAGCAGAGAGCTGGATCGGAAGTGGAGCAGCCGGGACTCGAACCGGCTCCTATAAGGCACGGCTCCACAATGCCAGCCACTTTCTGTTAAGCCCCGACTTGGAGTGGCCGTGGGGGCTCGGTGGGTTACGCTGCTGCGTGGGCGTCCAGCATCCCTTACGGGAACGTGGGTTTGAGTCCTAGCTGCTCCGCCTCCCACCCAGCTCCCTGCTAGTGGGCCTGGGAGACAGGCAGATGATGGCCAAGTCCTTGGGCCCCTGACCTCCGTGTGGGAGACCTGGATGGTGTTCCCGGCCTTGGCCCAGCCCTTTGTGGCCATTTGGGGAGCCAGCAGATGGAAGATCTCCCTCTCTCGTCTCCGTCTCTGTCACTCTGCCTTTCAGAGAAAGAAAGACATGTTGAAAGCCCTGCGTCGTGGAGGTGGAAGCGTGCAGTCTGTCTGCTGACGTCACTGGGCAGGTGCCCCAGGCCCGTCCACAGGGGGGCCGGTGTCTGCGTCTCCCTCCTTTCATAGCGGAATAGGGCTATGTCGCACTGGACGGCTCCGTGACCTCTCCATTGGCAGAAGAAGGCCCTCGGCTTTCTCCTTACCTCACGGCTGCAGCAGCACCCTTAGGGAATCTTGGTTCGTTGGACACATGCTGGGGGCCCGGGTCTGAACCCACAGCCCGGGAGGAGGGGCCCCCTGCCCCAGAACAGACCTGGGGGAAGGGAGGAACAGGAAATGACGAAACAGGCAGCAGTGTGGCCAGGGGGAAGTGTTTGGAAGGAAAACCCAGCGAGCCGGGGAAGGGAGTGTTAGGTTTGGGGGGAGCTGGTCCTAAGGGGAAAACCCAGGACGGGGGGCGGGGACCCTGCTTGGGAGAGGCTGCGTGTTCTGAGGGGAGAGGGTCGTAGGCAGTTTCACGAAGGGACCAGAAGTGGCCACAGCGGGGCTGCAGGCGTCCGAGCGGCTCTGTCACCCCACCTGCTGCGGCGCCCCCGGAGGCCGCCGTGCACCCGGTCCCTCTCCCTAGTGGTCTCCTTTTTCCTATATACATTGTTAGGCAAGTGCTCTCGATCTGCTGGGGGAAATCTGCCTTCTGAAACCGGTAAAAGAGGAACCCTCACTCGGCTACTCGCCGGCTCTGCCCCAAGTCTGCCGCCGGCCGACAGGTGCACCGGCCCCTGCAACACTGACAGGTGCGTGTTCTCGGAGCAGCTGCCACTGCCGTCTGCACAGGCACAGAGACACCAGCGTCCTGGCTCCTGGCTGTGCCTGGCCCACGCCCGGATGTTGTCGGTGTTTGGGGAAGGAACCAGTGACTGGAAGATCTCTCCATCACTCTGCCTTTCAGATAGATAAGCAAACAAATCCTTAAAAAATAAAACAACATGGACACCAGAAAGAGAACCCGAGATCTGAGCGGTCTGCCTCCCCCAGCCCCCGGGCTCTGCATGGAGCCCCTCCCGAGTGTGGCGCTGCCCAGGGCCCGGTGTTGCACGGACCCGCGTCCACCTGTTCTCAACTTGCAAAACCGACCTTGACAAGAGAAACAAAACCTGCCGCAGCTGCTTCACCAGGACAACGGTACCCCAGCTGTGGACAGGGCAGACGCTGACCGCCGTGTGGACGGGGCAGAGACGCTGACCGCTCTGTGGACGGGGCAGACGCTGACCGCCATGTGGACAGGGCAGACGCTGACTGCCGCCGTGTGGACGGGGCAGAGACGCTGACCGCTGTGTGGACAGGGCAGATGCTGACCGTCATGTGGACGGGGCAGAGACACCGACCGCCGTGTGGACGGGGCAGAGATCCTGACTGCTGTGTGGACAGGGCAGACGCTGACCGCTGTGTGGACGGGGCAGGCGCTGACCTCCGTGTGGACGGGGCAGAGACGCTGACCGCTGTGTGGACAGGGCAGACACTAACCGCTGTGTGGACGGGGCAGCGACACGCTCTGACCGCCGTGTGGACAGGGCAGAGACTCTGACCGCCATGTGGACAGGGCAGAGACACGCTCCAACTGCCGTGTGGACAGGGCAGAGACTCTGACCGCTGTGTGGATGGGGCAGAGACGCTCCAGCTGCTGTGTGGACAGGGCAGAGACGCTGACCGCTGTGTGGACGGGGCAGAGATGCTGACTGCTGTGTGGACAGGGCAGACGCTGACCGCTGTGTGGACAGTAGAGACTCTGACTGCTGTGTGGACGGGGCAGAGACGCTCCAGCCGCCATGTGGACAAGGCAGCGACACGCTCCAACCACCGTGTAGACAAGGCAGAGACTGACCGCTGTGTAGACAAGGCAGAGACTGACCGCTTTGTGGACAGGGCAGAGACATGCTCCGACCGCTGTGTGGACGGGGCAGAGACGCTGACCGCTGTGTGGACAGGGCAGAGACGCTGACCGCTGTGTGGACGGGGCAGACGCTGACCGCTGTGTGGACGGGGCAGACACGCTCCGACCGCTGTGTGGACGCGGCAGAGATGCTGACCGCTGTGTGGACGGGGCAGAGACGCTGACCGCTGTGTGGACGGGGCAGACACGCTGACCGCTGTGTGGACGGGGCAGACACGCTGACCGCTGTGTGGACGGGCAGACACGCTGACCGCTGTGTGGACAGGGCAGACACGCTGACCGCTGTGTGGACGGGGCAGAGACGCTGACCGCTGTGTGGACGGGGCAGACACGCTCCGACCGCTGTGTGGACGGGGCAGAGACGCTGACCGCTGTGTGGACGGGGCAGACACGCTGACCGCTGTGTGGACGGGCAGACACGCTGACCGCTGTGTGGACGGGCAGACGCTGACCGCCGTGTGAGAGGGCCCTTGGGGAGCTTCGCCCAGATGTCTCTCTTTGCAGAGCACCCTGTGCACACCGGCATCAGCAGGATTTTTGCATCCCTCTTCTGTCACACGATCCAGATACACAATACACAGGCCCCTGTTCGTAACAGCATCCGTACTCATCATAAAATAATATTGCAGGGGCTGGTGCTGTGGCATAGCGGGTAAAGCCGCTGCCTCCCATATGGGCACCAGTTCAAGTCCCGGCTGCTCCACTTCCAATCCAGCTCTCTGTTATGGCCTGGGAAAGCAGTAGAAGATGGCGCAAGTCCTCGGGCCCCTGTGCCCACGTGGGAGACCCGGAAGAAGCTCCTGGCTCCTGGCTTTGGATTGGCACAGCTCTGGCCATTGCAGCCAACTGGGGAGTGAACCAGCAGATGGAAGACCTCTCTCTCTCTCTCTCTCTCTCTCTCTCTCTCTCTCTCTCTCTCCCCGCCTCTCCTCTCTCTGTGTAACTGACTTTCAAATAAATAAATAAATCTTTAAAAAATTAATATTGCAAAGATTTATTTCCGGGCAAGTCTGCTCTGACATCTCTCTTACTGAAAATTAGACTCGGGGCCGGCATTGTGGCGCAGTGGGTTGAGCCGCCCGCCACCCGCAGCGCCAGCATCCCGGATGGGAGCAGTTCACGCCCGGGCTGCTCCACTTCGGATTCCACGGCGACCGCAGCTGGGACGCGACATTCGCCAGCTCCGCCGCAGGCTCATGTGTGAGTTGGTCACAGAGAAGGGTCCCTGCCGCGGACACAGCTCGAAGCGGCCGGCCGCCGTTTGTCCCACCTTTGCTGGCCCAGCCCAGCTGCACCCAGGGCGCCCACCCTCCGCTCGGGTCATCCTCGGAGCTCGTTCTCGCCCTTTAACTGGGACTCTGCCCGACTACGCAAGCCCTAATTCATTTGAAATTTTTTAAAAAGATTTATCCTATTTATTTAAAAGAGAGAGAGAGAATATCTTCCATCCGCTGGTTCACTCCCCAAATGACTGCAACAGCCAGAGCTGCGCCAATCTGAAGCCAGGAGCCAGGAGCTTCCCCTGGTCTCCCATGCAGGTGCAGAGGCCCAAGCACTTGGGCCATCTTCTACTGCTTTCCCAGGCCACAGCAGGGAGCTGGATCGGAAGTGGAGCAGCTGGGACTTGAACTGGTGCCCATATGGAATGCCGGCACTGTAGGCACAGAATTAACCTACTGTACCACAGTGCCTGCCCCCCCAATAAATAAATCTTAAAATATATATCATATGTAGTTAGAAATACATATATAGATAGATATAGGCCGGTGCCGCAGCTCACTAGGCTAATCCTCCGCCTTGCGGCGCCAGCACACGGGGTTCTAGTCCCGGTCGGGGCGCCAGATTCTGTCCCAGTTGCCCCTCTTCCAGGCCAGCTCTCTGCTGTGGCCCGGGAAGGCAGTGGAGGATGGCCCAAGTGCTTGGGCCCTGCACCCCATGGGAGACCAGGAGAAGCACCTGGCTCCTGGCTTCGAATCAGCGCGGTGTGCCGGCCGCGGCGGCCATTGGAGGGTGAACCAACGGCAAAGGAAGACCTTTCTCTCTGTCTCTCTCTCACACTGTCCACTCTGCCTGTCAAAAAAAAAAAAAAATAGATGTAAATACAGATTTTAAGAGATACTGTTTGCCCTGCTGGCCTTGCTTTGGTACAAAGAGTCCTCTGGAATTATCCATTCAACCCTTTCTGGTTTGGGACTGGACACCCTGAGTGTCCCCGCATTCTAGCTTGCATTGTCACAGGCTCACGGCCTCAGGAGTTTGCCTTGAGTGTTGACTTTGGACTTGTGCACTCCTGTTGGACTGAGTTAAGACTTTGGAACTATGGGGGAGGAATGACCACGTGCTGTGTGGGAGAAGGACACGGGCCTCGGGGCGCCAGGGAGCAGCCCGTGTTTCCGTGGGGTTCCACTCCCAGTCTCACACAGGACTCGGAACGCGTAGTCGTAGGTTACTGGAATTAAGACAGCGGAAGTTAATACAATCATGGCATTTGGGGGCTGGGCCTGGTGGGAGGTCCTTGGGTCACTGGGGTCAGGCCCTCAGAAGGCAGCTCTCACCCCAGGGTTGGCTGAACGTTTCCTCTGCTTCCTCTCCTGCCTGATCTTGGACTTGAACCTCCAACTCTGAGCTAAAGAAGCCTTTCTCAAAATAAATTGCTTGTTTTTATTCATTTGAAAGAGAGAGAGAGAGAGAGAGAGAGAGAGAGAGAGAGAGAGAGAGAATCTTCCATCTACTGGTTCACTCCCCAAATGCCTGCAGCAGCCCAGGCTGGGCCAGGCCAAAGCCAGGATCCAGGAGCTCCATCCGGGTCTCCCACTTGGGTGCAGAAGCCCAAGAACCTGGGCCATCGTCCACTGCTTTCCCAGGCACGTTAGCGGGAGCTGGATCCGAAGTGGAGCAGCCAGGACTCGAACCAGCGCTCGTGTGGAATGCCAGCACTGCAGGCAGCGGCTTTTCCGCTGCACCGGCACCAAGGTTCTTCATTTTTCAGTTTGCAGTAGTCTGCCTCCCCGCTTTGGGACATCAGCCTGCAGACTATCCCTTCCATTCAGGGCTGGGGAACTTCTCTCTGGCCGGGGCCATCTGCACGTTTAGAGCATCATTCGTGGGCCGGGCGAAATCCTCAGGCTAAACAGCAGCCTGCTGTGCGCGTGCTGAGCTGAGTCTGCGTGTGGTCGCCGTGGCGGGGCCAGACACGTGGCTTCCTGGCCTTACCTGGCCCGCAGCCCGGACAGGAAACCCTACCTTCATACCTCCAAAGGACGCCTGGCCAACAAGGTGGAAAACCTGCCCCTCGGAGGCACAGCGCCTGCGTCTGAACACTTATATGCAGAGAAACGGCGCAGGTGCAGAGACAGTTGACAGAAGGGCCGGGAAGGTATCCTGGACAAAGGCAGGGCTTGTCCTTACGCCACGCTCTGCCAAGGGTCTTCAGGGAGCGCTCCCTCGTGGAATATTACAAGTGGAGGTTATTTTTACTCTCCAGAGAGTTTCAAAACAGCCAGCTACGGGCAAGAGGGCTGTAGTTCCCTTATTAGATGAGTGACTGCAGGGTGGCACCCATTAGCAAGTAGGGCAAAGGGGCCAGCGTGGCGGGGCAGCAGGTTGAGCCAGTTCTTGCAGCTTTCAAACCAGCTCCTTGCTAACGCGCCTGGGAAGGCAGTGGAGGGTGGCCCAAGTGCTTGGCCCCTGCACCCACGTGGGAGACACGGATGGAGTTCCGGGCTCCTGGCTTCAGCCTGGCCCAGCCCTGGCTGTTGTGGCCATTTGGGGTGGGGAAAAAAAATCTGTCACTTTGCCTTTCAAGCAAGTAAATAAACTATTTATTTATTTATTTATTTTTAAGGAAGGCGGTGTGTATGCCTGTACTCATGGCTGGAACTCCATCTGATCCTGCACGCAACTGAGTTTTTCTTCTTATTCTGCAGGGGCGGAGTTTCCGGAAGAGCCGGGGTCCTGGTGTCTAACCCCACTGGGTCACTGGAGCTCCTCTCAGCGGCCACCGCACAGCCTGGCAGAGGACGCACTTCCCACAGAAGCCTGGAGGGAGTCTCCCTCGCACTGTCCTGGCTGTTGACAGTCCTCCGGAAGCTGCTAATCTGGGGGCGGCCCCGGGTCATTCTAGGAGGGCAATGATGATAACAGGTCTCCTACAGCACCAGGGACACAGTAACACAGAAAGCAAAACGTGCAGCTAAATGCAACAGCCCTCTCTCTCCCTCCAGTCCTTCACAGGATGTTTGGTGGCTGAAGAAAAGTTACACCACATCTGACCTGGCTCTAAATGTATCTAGAAAAATTTATGGAAACTGTCCAGTAAGTGTGTTGCAGAAAGCAATGGAGACTGCCGTAGCTTGGCAGTTAGGGTGCTGTTCTCCCATGATCGAACAGGTTTTTCTGGGCAGTTGATTTTTTTTTTTAAAGATTTATTTATTTTACTTGAAAGTCAGAGTTACACAGACAGAGGAGGAGGAAGGAGAGGCAGAGAGAGTCAGTCTTCCATCTGCTGGTTCATTCCCCAATTGACCTCAATGGCCAGAGCTGAGCCGATCCGAACCAAGGAGCCAGGAGCTTCTTCTGGGTCTCCCACGTGGGTGCAGGGGCCCAATGGCTTGGGCCATCTTCCACTGCTTTCCCAGGCCACAGCAGAGAGCTGGATCGGAAGTGGAGCAGCCTGGGTCTCGAACCAGTGCCTATATGGGATGCAGGCACTGCAGGCGGCGGCTTTAACCACTACGCCACAGCGCCGGCCCCTGGGCAGTTGATTTGTATATTTGGGTGGAGCTGGGGAGCCCACATCTGCTTTGGGACTTTCCCACGCTCTGGGACGACCCCCACAAAATGGAGCAGGGTAACAGGATGCAAAGGGAGCCAAGGTTCCTACACATCACTTGGTAAAATGAAATAGCAGCAGACTGTGGTAAGCTATGCATGTGTAGTACCTGGAGCACCACCAGATACAGTATTAAGCTCTTCCAAGCTGTTTGGTGCAGGGCCGCCGACGCCCACATCCCTGTCAGACTGCCTGGATTTGAGTCCCGGATTTCTGGGAGGCAGCAGGTGGTGGCTCAAGTACTTGGGTCCCTGCCACCCACCTCGGAGACCTGGACGGAGCTCCTGGCTCCTGGTTCAGCCTGGCCCAGTCTTGGCGGTTGCAGCCATCTGGGGAGTGAGCTAGCTAGTGGAAGCTTGTCCTGTCACTCTGCCTTTCAAATAAATAAATAAATAAATAAAAAGGAGTAGTATAACACATGCTGGCAAGGATACAGAGAAGGGAGAACCCTTACACAAAATTTTGGGACTGTAGATTCATATAACCATTATGGAGAACAGTGTGGGGTTTCCTCAAAAAACTAGAACTAGATCTACCATCTGGTGCAGCAGTTCCAGGACTGGGTACACCGCCAAAAGACTCGCGCTCTAACGGTACTCAGATTCGTTACAGCTGGATGCACAGTGGGCGCGACACGGCATCAACCTGTGTCCAGCAACAGATGAGAGGATAAATGTGTCTATAGCCACAGTGTCATGAAAAGGAATGCAAGTCTGTCACCGGCAGCCACACGAATGGAAGTGGAGCACACCGTGTTACATGAAATCAGGCACAATATGCCGCATGCTCACACACACACACGAGGACGCCGCAGCCTTGGTCTCCTAGGAGCAGAGAGGGCACCATGGTTACCAGGGCCTGGAAGAGCGGGACGGGGAGAGGGGAGCTGGGTTGATGGGGCCCAGGGTACCACAGGACAGAGTGATGTTCCCAGCCGCAGGAGGGCAGCCCAGCCAAACTGACAGCAACTGTAGGTCTCCAAGCAGCTGGGCAAGAGCACTGGCGTGTTCCCAACGCACAGGGACGAGGGCTGTCACCCCGCACGCGGCAGACAGCCATGACTGATGACAGTGCCAGTCAAAAGCAGGAATACATATAAGGAAAGAACTCTACAATGCAGAATTATATACTATGAGAAACTGGGGTTTGTTTGAGGAATCCAAGTTTGAGAGTCAGTGTTAACAGGCTAATGAAAAAAAAATCATGATTTTATCAACGGACACAGGTTCTGGTATGTGAGTATCCCCAGAAATGTCATTTTTTTTTTGGACAGGCAGAGTTAGACAGAGACAGACAGAAAGGTCTTGCTTCCATTGGTTCACTCCCCAAATGGCCGCTACAGCCGGCACACTGTGCTGATCCGAAGCCAGGAGCCAGGTGCTTCCTCCTGGTCTCCCATGGGGTGCAGACCCCAAGCACTTGGGCCATCCTCCACTGCCTTCCCGGGCCACAGCAGAGAGCTGGCCTGGAAGAGGGGCAACCAGGACAGAATCCGACACCCCGACCGGGACTAGAACCCGGTGTGCCGGCGCCGCAGGTAGAGGATTAGCCTAGTGAGCTGCGGCGCCGGCTGTCATTTTTTTAAAGGACTTACTTATTTTCCCTGGACCCTGCCAGTCACTCCAGCCTCAGGGCCTGCCCGTTAGCCCCACCCCCACAGATGCCTTTTGGAGGCCTCTCGCTGCTGTTGCAATCAAAGGGCTCTGGGCCAGGCCACCTCCAGCTGGGGCCTGCACACCTGCCCGGGCAGCGCCGGGCCTAGGTCTCTGGGAGCCACCCTATGCTCCTCCTCTCCATTCCTCAGCCAAGCAGGATTCCTGTGAGCTGTTTCCAGGATCCAAAGGAAAACTCCTCCCCTTACCCAATAGCCCTAGACACCTGGCCTAGGCCTGCTCACCGTGTGGGCGTGGCCTCCAAACTGCCGTGCCCACGGGCAACCCTTACCTGGCTTCCCTGAGGTGTCACTACCCCTGAATGCCCCCAGTGAACTCTGTCACCAGTGAGTACTGAACCCAAATCCTGGAGTGGGCTGGGGGAGGCAGAGCTGGCATCAGGCCCTGACCCAGTCTGGTTAGGGGAGGATCAGGCTGGCTAGCTGTGCAGTGTGGACACTGCAGATGGACAAGCGGGGGTCTCCGCCTGCGGGCTCACAGACGCCAAAACAGGGGCACTTTCTACGGTCTCTCCTCATGCCAGTCCTAGCTGAATCCCATCCTGACCCGAGCTCACCGCCACAGCCACCTGGACTAAGCAGCCAACAGGGACAGCACCTCCCAGGCAGCCCAGGGAGCCGTTGCCCACCTGGGCTCACAGCTGTCAGCAGCTGTGTGGCCACAGGCAGAGTCCATCTCACCATCCAGTCTCGCGTGCGGCTGGGGCGCGTGGGCCCTTTCGCATCCAGAGTGGCACAGGACGTCCCCTGGCCCACCTGGAGAGGTGCAGCCAGGAGCTCCTGGGGTCCGTGCGCTCAAGCCCTGAGCACAGGCTTGTACAGAGAACCAGACCCACGCCTCCCTCACTGATGCCGCTGCCCTGGGCCATCCCTGCCCACTGTGCACGTTCCCTTCCCTGGCCCCACGCCGCACACACGTGGGCCCTGGCCTGCAGCAAACGCAGGTGAGGAGGGCGCCACCAGCAGGCCAGTCCGTGGCATCGCAGCAGCAGGCCCCTGGCCAGTGCACGTCAGTCTTGTAGGGGGCTCAGGGCCAGATCCATGCTTGGAGCACGGCTAGAGCCCCCACTCATTTCAACAGCTTTCCGAGGAGCCAGGCCCACCCCGAGGTCACGGCCCCACAGGAAGGGCTCAGGGCCGGTGACCTCACCTGACCCGGAAGTGCTGCCGGCTGCCCCGTGCCAGAATGTCCTGTCGTGGCCACCCTCCAACAGGACTCTGGGGCTGGGGTGAAACAGGAAAGGCCAGACCCCTGCCCAGATGGAGGCTCCAGTGGGGAATGGTCCGAGAGCTTCCTCCTGCACACACAGTCAGGACTCTCCAGCCCCAGGGAGCTCGCGTGCGGCTTGGATCCCCACTGCATCAGGCACGGGGACCTGTGTCCCGAGCACCTGCTCCTGCCAGCATCGGCTGGGGTCAGGAGGCAGCAGCGGGGTAAACCCGAGATCCAGACATTGCGGGCATGGCTCAGGTGGGCACTGCTGGGCAAGGGGGGCCGGGCCTGGGGACCCACTCCCAGGCACCTGCCCCACCAGGAGGCCGACGCCTGGGTCATTATGGGTTAGATCGTGGACTCCTGACCAGAGAGGAGGACACAGGGCCTGGAATGGTCAGAACCAGGCTGCACCTAAAGCCAGCCCTGCAGCCAGGCCGCCGCACCACGCTCACGAGGACAGCACCGGTGCCCGTCAGGGCCTGGGCCACACTGCCCCAGCGTGCAAGGGGGCCGCTGGTGGCCTCGGCTGCTATGTCCGAGAAGGGGACTGGCCCCCGGGAAGAAGGCGGAGTGCACAGAATGACTCAGACAGCCTGTGGATAACTTAGTTTATGGGTCAAGCCGATGCAATGCAAAGTTGTTTTTGTTCTTTTTTTTTTAACCAAAATAAATAATCAGATCTGTCCCTGTGAAGGTCGAAGTGAGGACGAAGGCGGCTGGCCCTCGGCTGCAGCCCTCACCCCCTCCTGCTCCTGACCTGCTTTGGCACAGCAAAGAAAGGACTCATTTAGTCTCCACTGGGATCATGGGAAACAGCAGGGAGCGGGGTGTGGCAGGGAGCAGGTCCAAGGGACTGGGACGGAGACGGAGCGGCCAGCGCCCGGTTGTGGGCACCAAGGGTGCTGCCCGGCCCCAAGAGGGTGAGTGGGACACGGCCCCATGTGGGGCCCTGGACTCACGGGGAAGCCTGGGATGGACACTGTGGGGCTCGAGCCACCGCGAGCATCCACGGTTCAGCCCACAGCCGGGGCCTCCCGGAAGCCCTGCCAGCCCAGGCCCTCTGGATCCTGAGGCTTGGCTGTGGGAAGACAAAGCCCCTGTCCCAGCGCAGGAGCCCACGCCTCGCTGGGTGACGAGGACAGCCGCTCCGGGAGGCCACACAGGGGCTCTCCTCTGCCCTAGGGGGGGTGCTGGGGGAGGGGTGTAGCCGGAGCTGGGGGGAGGGGCATCCTTCTCTCCTGCTGCCCCCTCCTCCCAGAAAGCTGCTCGGCCTGACAGGAGTCAGGACAGCCCGGGAGCCGGCGGGCAGCCGGCACTCGGGGACAAGGGCCTAATTCCTACGAGGGCACAGCGGGGGCAGAGTGGGCGGCGCTCAGGCACTATCCTTCAGTTGAGAAGCGAGGGCAGCGTGGGCGTGGGGGGCAGCGGCGCACCCCGGAGCGTTTACGAGAAGTTCTTGAAGGCGTCCAGGTCGAAGGCGGTGTCCAGCAGGCGCTGCAGCTCCGTCAGGTGCGTCTTCTTGTTGCCGGTGGCCGGAGCGGCCGCTGGGTCCCGGCCCGCGTACCTGGGTCAGACAGACGGGCCGTGAGGGTGATGGCCGCGGCAGGCCAGGCCCGGCCCGTCCCGTCCTGTCCCGTCCCCCGGCGGGGCGGGGCCTCACCAGACGGGCTTGGCGCGGTCGATGGTGGTGCGGAGCCTGGGCTTCACGTAGTCGTAGTAGCCCTGGTTCTTGTGCTCCTCCTGGCACCAGGCCAGCTCGGCGTTCGGGTACTTCTGCACCTCCTTCAGCAGAAGGTCGAAGGGGAACGGCGACAGCTGCGGGGGGAGGGTGGGGGGTGGTGGTGGTGAAGAGGGCGCCGCGGGGCGCAGGCAGGGCTGCCCTGAGGGGCTGTCTCGCGGAACAGACGCCGCCTCTCACCTGCTCAATCCTCGTGATGGCCACCTGCTCGGCCATGCCCCTGGCGGCGCGCTCGCGGGTGAGGTCGTAGTACACTTTGCCCGTGCAGAAGAGGAGCCTCTTGACACCGGCGGGGGCCTGAGCTGCAGGGCCGCTCTCCGGGATCACCCTCTGGAAGTGGGTCCCTACAAGAGAATCCCCGGGGCCGGGCTGGTTCCTTCTCCAGGCCCACCCAGCGGTGCTGGCTGTGAGCGGAGGATCGCGTGGGACGGAGGCCGCCCCGCGCAGCCTCTGGTGCACACTGAGCACTTGAGAAGCGTGTTGCATTGTGCGAGGGCTGATTCTTCCACAGAGCCTGATGCGGGCATTCAGGGACAACCGAGCCATCAGGACACCCGTCTCCTGCACGCCTACGCCTCACGCGTCTACAAATCTAAGAACTTTCAACAGAGGTCAGAGGACAGACCAGGTGCCGAGGGGAACAAGGTTGAGTGAGGAAATCACATTCAAACTCAGTGCCATGATGAAAATTTTCAAATGTCAACATGAGAAAAGCCATCTGTGAAGCCCACAGGAACCGTCAGACTCCGTGGTTGGAGGCTGACAGCTCTGCTCTGAGGTCACGGACATGGGGCGGGCATTTGGCCTGGTGATTCAGACGCTGATTTAGACACCAGGCCCCCCTCAGAGTGCTTCCAGCTTCCTGCCCACGCAGTTCCTTGGAGGCGGCAAACAACGGCTCAAACAGTTGAGTCCCTGCCACCCACGAGCGAGACTGGGACTGTGCCTGGCAGTGTGTGTGGTACCAGTACAGACGGTGCCCACGGGTAACCCCTGCATACACACTCAAATGATCGACCAGCAGGATTCCGTCTGCTGGGGGAGGCGACGGTCGTTCTGACAAACAGTACTAGGAAAACTGGGACCCTTGTGCGACAGAACGAAGCCGACTTTACGTGAAGGCATGTATGGAAAATTCACTTAAAGAGGATCAAAGAGCTAAATCTAAGAGTTAGGCCTCCAAATCTCTTGGGAGAAAGATGGGAAAATATTATAAAAATGGACTTGGCAATGATTTCTTGGATATGACCCAAAGACAGAGGCAACAGAAGAAAACAGACCGTTTGCATTTCATGAAAATCTAGAAGTTCTGTAAACCAGACATTGTCAACAGAATGAAAAGGCAACTCATGGAAGGGAAGCACGTCTCTGGTGAGGAACAACAGCGGGGATACACAGAGAACTCAGGCTCAGCAACACAAAGACACTTGGACTTAAAAGTGGGCAAAGCTGGCCGGAGCCGCGGCTCACTAGGCTAATCCTCTGCCTGTGGCGCCAGCACACCGGGTTCTAGTCTCGGTTGGGGCACCAGATTCTGTCCCGGTTGCCCCTCTTCCAGTCCAGCCCTCTGCTGTGGCCCGGGAGTGCAGTGGAGGATGGCCCAAGTGCTTGGGCCCTGCACCCACACGGGAGACCAGGAGGAAGCACCTGGCTCCTGGCTCCTGGCTTCGGATTGGTACAGTGCCGGCCATAGCAGCCATTTTGGGGGTGAACCAACGGAAGGAAGACCTTTCTCTCTGTTTCTCTCTCTAACTCTGACTGTCAGGGGAAGAAAAAAAAAAAAGTGGGCAAAGCTGGTGGAGATGTTTCTTTAAAGGCCACTAAGCGCACAAAACACGCCCAACGTCAGGTTTTCAGAGATGAGAATCAAAACCACGAGGAGCCACTGCCTCACGCCCAGCAGGACGGCTGCTAACAGCAGCACAGCGGGAAGCGCGAGTGTGAGTGTCGGACGCGCCGCGGCAGGGATGCAGCAGGGCGCAGCGCTGCTGGCGGGGCCTGGCAGCTCTTCGGCGCGAAAATAGAACTGGCAAACGCTCTAGCGAGATTCCACCGCTGCCACACACCAACACGGGGCGGAAGGCGGGGCTGCGGAGACGTGCTCGTCCGCGCACGGCCCTGAGGAGGCCTGGCAGCCGGGAGGGGGTGAGTGCCTTGGCCCCAGGAGCACCTGGGCACGTTCAAGTGGCCACGGCTGCCAGCACCTGTTCCCCACAGCCACCCAGAGGCCTCAGGCCCGGGCCTCACTCCGCACCGGCACAGCCAGCGCTCCTTGCAGGAGCCGGGGTGCGGGGGAGGAGTCACAGGAGCCGCCGGCTCTCAAGAGCCTCTACGCAGTCCTGGGGGCACTCACAGGCGAGAGCCAGCAGCCTCTGCCCACGGCCAGGAAAAGTCAAACGTGAAGTCCTGCGAGCCCCACAGAGCAGCAGCAGGGAACCCCCAACCCCACCCACCCACCTGGAAGCATCTCGTCAAAGCTGGTCCTGGCCTCAGGGTGGCGCAGCAGGGACTTGGGCGTGAAGATGATCAGCTGGAAGACAACAGGCCCACGATGCTCTACAAGCCCCAGAAGCTGGTCGGAAGCCAAGGCCACCCAAGCTGGACCCTGGGTCCCAGCAGACAACGCCCAGTGCTGGGCGGAGCCTCCCTCAGCGGGGGCAGAGACACCCAGCTCCCAGCTGCTGAGGCCCTGGCCCCACCCCGCACCCAGGAAGAGCCCGAGCCTCTGGCAGTCACAGCAAACACACCGTCGGCCTGCCAGAGGGCGTGACAAGGTCCAACCCCAGGACCGCCCTGCCCCGCCGGCTCACGGGCTGGCTGCTGGGAATACACTCCCCTCCTTCTGCTCGTCCCCCGACCCGGCGCCTACCTACTCTCCAACACGCAGCTCCTTGCAAGCCCTGGGCCCCTGCGGGTTTCTGTCTTCCAGTACTCAGCCCCCCGCCCCCCCACCAGCTGCTCCCATGACCACCCTCGCCCTGCTGGGCTGGACCTCACAGCCTGCCCTTCCCTGGGAGCAACGCCAAGAGGGACCCAGCTCTGACTCCATCCTGTCCATGCACCCCTTCCAGGCAACAACTGGCCAGCCCCAAGCTAGAGGCCCTGGGAAAAGCCTGGCCCCGTGCCGGCGCCGCAGGGTCAGCGCCCTGGGTCACAGGTCATCCTCAGGCCAGGCCAGGCCAGGCCCGCACTGACCGGCTTGCGAAAGGGCAGCAGGATCTGGCGCCGCAGAACGTGGAAGAAGTTGCCGGGCGTGGAGCAGTTGACGACGACCCAGTTGCAGTCGTACAGCTGGCTGATGTCGAAGTTGGCTTGCTGCAGGTCCTGTGGGGAGCAGCGGCCAGGGGCTGGGCAGGAGCGCTGAGCCCCTCACGCGGGCGTCTGGGAGCGAGGGGCGCCACTCCCAGGGCCCTGCCCTCTGCTTCCCCCTGGATCCCTCCCACTGCTGTGAACTTCCACCCAGCACAAAACATGCTATTTTAGGAGACACCGGTTCTCCCTAAAGCCAACCCCAATCCTCCTTAGAAACGGACCACCCGTTCTTTTCAGGTCTTGGAATCTCAGTAGAATGCCCCGAAGTTCTCTCCCTCCAACATCTGCGCGGGCCTGGTTCAGGAGCTTGTGTGGAGGTGGCCACACGGCACACCGTGGTTTCAGCAGCAGCGGGGTGTGGCCAGCAGGTGAAGCTGTGCCACAGCCTGACCTGAGCCCCAGGCCAGGGAAGGACGGCTCAGGGTGACCGACGGACTCCGCTCACTCACCGGCAGGACATCTGGGTCATCGTTGCACATCTGCAGGAACCGCTCTGGGCGTGCAGAGGAGTGCTCTGGCCCCTGGAACAGACCCCCGAGTTGGCCTGGGAGCTCTCGCGGCTCCCCTCCTGGACCACCTCGCTTGTTTCTGGTTCTTCCTCCTGGCGATGAATCTCGATGCCCGCCCCCCCCCCCCCGCCGGCACAGCACGTGGTGTAAGACCGTGCCCGACCCGGGCTCACCATGCCCTCCATGCCGTGGGGCAGCAGCAGCACGATGCCGTTCTGCCGCACCCACTTGGCCTGCCCGGGGCAGATGAACTGGTCGATGATGCACTGAGCCGTGTTGTGGAAGTCACCAAACTGGGCCTCCCAGAGCACCAGGGCGTTGGGGCTGGCCATGGCGAAGCCCAGCTCAAAGCCTGTAAGGGACGAGGGGGAGAGCCACATCCTGGCTGTCAGCCAGCGGGCGGGGCGGGGCTGCAGGCCGGGGGGGAGGGGGGGCGTGGGTGGGGCTCACCCAGGACGCCGTACTCGGACAGCGAGCTGTTGCACACGGTGTAGGGCGCCTGGTTGGGCCAGAGGTGGTTCATGGGGATGCAGGTTCTCTTGTCCACATTCTGGTCATGGAGCACATGGTGGCGGTGGCTGGGGCGGAACGAGGACCCGTGAGCCTGGAGTGCAGCTGCCACAGCCCACGCAGCCAGGACGGACATCCAGAGACCCTGCACGCTCGAGGGATCGACCGCCCGGCACGCGGGGCACAGTAAACGAGGTGAGGGCAGAGTAGCCGCAATGCCTGGGCCGCGTGGCTGTTTCCCCAGAATCCCGTGCGCCTCAACGCTACCTGAAGGTGCCACGCTCCACGTCCTGGCCGCTCAGCCGGATGTGGATGCCCTCCTTCAGGAGCGAGCCGAAAGCCATGTACTCCGCCAGAGCCCAGTCCACGGTGCGGTTCTTCACCAGCTCTCCGCGGGTCTTCAGGATCCGGCTCAGCCCTGCAGACAGAGCCCTCACAGCGCTGCAGGCCTGGCCCGCGTGGCTGCTCCACTCTGTTGGGGCCAGGGCCTTCTGCCCCTGCAGCCCCGGGCTTCCAGTGGTGTGGAAGGGCACGGTGAGCACAGGGCTCTGCCGACAGCAGCAGTGGGAGGGGCCGCGGGGCCTCTGCAGGACAAGAGAGGGCCAGTGTTCCCCCCGGCCAGCCCGACGCACTTACCTCCGTGGATGGTGAAGTTCTCCACGGGCACGGAGCTGGCCACGTTCCCAATGTGCGTGAGGACGTCCTCGGTGAGGCCCGTGGAGGGGCAGGACATGCTCCGGGGCTGACCGTCCAGGGTGAAGAAGCCTGCGAGGGAGGGCAGGCAGAGGCGCCGTAGCACCGTGTCGGGACGACACCTGCGCGGGGTGCTGCTGACTGCGGCACACGCAGGAGGAGCTGGACTCTGGGAGGGGCCTCCTGGTCACCTCGCGGGCACTAAGGGGTCTCCGCGGGGCCCTCTGCTCACCAGGCCAGGGCGAGTCGAGCCAGTGCTTGATGTGCAGGATCTTCTCGTCCTTGGACCTGGCGAAAGCTTCCTCGCAGATCTTGTCGTACTTGGAGATCTCCTCCTGAGGGTCGGGCATGACACCGCTGGACGGGGACAGCGGCCCTGCCGCACACACCCCGCTGCACCTCCTACTTCCTGTGTGCCTGCTCCTCGCAGCCCTGGGGTGCAGGGCTCCAGAGCTCTGTCTGCGCCCACACGTCCGTCTCTGGGGTGTCTGCCTGGGCTGCCTGCTGGCAGGCGAGCAGGCACAGCCTCTGTGGGACCACACCCGGCCCCGGGTGGAGCCAGACCTTGCACTGCTGTGTCGCCGAGGGAGCCAGTGGCCGCCACCCCCACCGCAGACCCCATCTCAGTGGCCTCCTGGGGGCTGAGGGGCTGCAGGGGTGGAGCTCTCGCTCCCTGTCTGGGTTGCCCACGGCGGCCTCCCCGCTCTGGGCCAGGACGCACCTCATACTCGGGCTGGTTGACCACGCCCTGGGCCACCAGCAGCTCTGCGTACTTCTGCAGCACTGGCTTCTGCTTGCGGATCTGCTTGTACATGAGGGGCTGCGTGAACATGGGCTCGTCCATCTCGTTGTGGCCATTGCGCCGGTAACACACCTGCACAGAACAGGGCCGGAGCTGTCAGGGACCGCAGCAAGCCCTCGGGAAGGAGCGCTCCTTCCCTAGAATGAGGGTCCTGTCTCTTGACCTGGCTGCCATCAGAGTGATAGCAACACACACTCCTTACTCTCCAAGCAGGCCCAAGAATAAACTCTGGCACCCATAGCACCCAGGCTGTGCTAGGCTCAGATGCTCTGGCTGGAGGAGCCCACGTGGGGGCCAGAGCTAGGAAGTCCCAGGGTGCTCAGGGAGTCCAGCCCCTCCAACAGGACACCAGGGCTGGGGGGGGGGGGCGGCGGGGGACTCTGCCTGGGGTCACTCACCAGATCAACGACCACATCTTTGTGGAAGGTGCTCCTCCACTCGGCTGCCACCTTGCACACATACATCACGGCCTCAGGGTCGTCTGAGTTCACGTGGAAGATGGGGGCGTTCACCACACGGGCCACGTCGGTAGGGTACGGGGAGGAGCGGGCCATCCGCGGGTCTGTGGTGAAGCCAATCTGCAAGGAATACACAGTCTGGCACACGGGCAGCTGGCGCAGCCAGTGACGGGAGGGCGGCAGGCAAGGTGGGCCCCTGGCCCTGCCGCTCGGCCACTCAGAGGGAGGGAGTGCCCACGTTCTCCCGAGGCTTTTCCTGTTCTGATTTCTAGAATTCATCTGTGTTCAACGCAGAGAATCAAGCATTCTGTGATTCCACAGACCAGTGCAGATGTCTGCAGACTATCTTCTTTGTATGCACATAAACGCAAACATATTGAAAACTCAGAAGCTTATGATTTCTACGATTTCTGTGCCTTATCAACACTGAGCATTTTTCCTTTGAAAATAAAACTCCCTACCCCTTGGGTACATTAACATTTAATTACATGATACTTCCTACCCCCGGGTGTAACAAAATTACACATTCTTAATTTTTAACTTTAAAATTTCATCTGTATGAAGTATTTCAGACACAGAATGATAATACACTGCTCCTCCACGCAGCCATCCCCAGCAACGACAAACCTGGACGGTTCGTTATTCTTGTTTCTGGGCCTGAACCCACAGGCCCCTGCCCACAGCTGCCTGTCCTGAAAAAGAGGACAGCTCCACGGGCCGCTCTCTCTGTTCCACTTGTCCACAAACAGCCAGCAGCATCTTCTTGGCTTGCTGGTAACTATGTTTTGACAGACAAGACCTATTTCCCAGCAGCTAGGACACGTCCTTGCCCAGAGCACAGCTCAGCTGCAAACAGCTCCTATCACAGAACACCCGCACACCACACGTCACCGCTGCCCACTCTCCGAGCCACAGTCCACACGCACGCCCTGTGCACCACCCTGACTTCTTTCCCTCAGCCTAGTCCATCTTTTTTTTTTTTTCCCCTGATAGGCAGAGTTAGACAGTGAGAGAGAGAGACAGAGAAAGGTCTTCCTTCCATTGGTTCACCCCCCGGATGGCTGCCACAGCCGGTGCTGCACCGATTCGAAGCCAGGAGCCAGGTGCCTCCTCCTGGTCCCCCGTGTGGGTGCAGGGCCCAAGCACTTGGGCCATCCTCCACTGCACTCCCGGGCCACAGCAGAGTTGGACTGGAAGAGGAGCAACCGGGACAGAATCCAGCACCCCAACGGGGACTAGAACCTGGGATGCTGGCTCCATGGGCAGAGAATGAGCCTAGTGAGCCGCAGAGCTGGCCAGTCCAGTCCATCTTAAAGGCTCCTGTGCCTGCCTCTGTTTTCAAGGCACTGACATTTAAAAACATTTACTTTTTCATTTTATTTGAAAGGTAGGCAGACGAGAACTTCCATCTGCTGGTTTATTCCCCAAATGCCTGCAACAGCCAGGGCTGGGTCAGGCCAAAGCCAGGACCTCAAACTCAAACCAGGCCCGACATACAGGTGACAGGGACCTAAGTACTTGAGGTATCACCTGCTGCCTTCCCAGCGTGTGCATCAGCCAGAAGCTGTAGTCAGAAGTGGAGGAGCCAGGACTTAAGCAGTGACTTGGCTACTGTGCTACAAGTCTGCTCCGGGCATTGACATTT
Organism: Oryctolagus cuniculus; assembly: GCF_051225735.1. Classification (NCBI taxonomy): domain Eukaryota; kingdom Metazoa; phylum Chordata; class Mammalia; order Lagomorpha; family Leporidae; genus Oryctolagus; species Oryctolagus cuniculus. Next base: position 88,599,308 of record NC_142882.1, on the reverse strand, counting down.
TAAAAAACATTTCCATATTTAAATTTTTTATGGGGCAGGCAGTGTGACGCATGGGGTAAGCCACAGCTTAGAATGTCTGTATCCCACACTGGAGTGCTGGTTCCAGCGCCTCCGCTTCCGATCCATCTTCCTGCTAATGCACGCTGGGAGGCAGCAGGTGTTGGCTCGCATGGCCCTGCCACCCACACCCGAGACTTGGATGGAAGGTAGGGCTCCCAGCTTTGGCCTGGCCTAGCCCTGGCTGTTGTGGGCATTCGGGGAGTGAACCAGTAGGTGGAAGATTGCGTCACTCTACCTCTCAAATGGATGAAAATAATTAACGACTTAAAAAGAATTTTATTTATTTGAGAGGGAAAAACAGAAAGAAAAAAAGCCCGCATCCACTGGCTCATTTCCCAGATGCCCAAACGTCAGGGCTGGGCTGAGGCTGGGAACTCGATCCGGGTACCCAGGCACCTGAACCATCACTGCTGCCTCCCAGGATCTGCGCAGCAGGAAGCTGGAGTCAGGGGCTGGAGCTGGGCACTGAATGTTTCAACGTGGCAACGGGTGCCCTGACCAGCGTTCTAACCACTGGGCTCAACGCCCACTCCAACTCACTTTCACAATGGGAAAGCAACAGACGTTCACACAACCAAGTTGCACTGTGCAGGGAGATGGGGCGGGGGTTACCTGGTTGTTGACGACCACATGCACGGTGCCGTGGGTCGTGTAGGACGGCAGGTCACTCAGGTGGAAGGTCTCGTACACGATGCCCTGACCGGCGAAGGCAGCGTCCCCATGCAGGAGGATGGACATTACCTGTGGACGCCAAGCAGAGCCGCATGCACTGTGTTCTGACACCAAGCCCACAAGGGCAGGCGGCGAAGAACCCAAACCCACCGCATCCTGAGCCCGGACCCGCAGGGCAGGCAGCGGATGGGGAGCCATGGTTTGTTCTGAGGTGGCAGGAGAGCACAGGGACCCCGATCCTGTGGCCAACCCCACACACCTGCCATCTTGCCCCCACTGTCTGCTGTGCTACACGGACGGCCACTGTGGCTCACCATTCCAGGTACCCTCCCACAGGAGGCAACACTGGCCCCGTCTGCCCCAGACCCGCAGGCCAGGGCCACTGCGGCATCAGGCCGAGCACCCTGGTCACCTGACAGGTCTCCCTCTCTGCTTCCTCCTTGGTGGGGAGCACAGGGTAGCACTGTGAGGTGACACTTCCTACCGGCTCCCCCCAGCCCTCACTTTGAGCCGGTGTGCTCTCCCCTCCCACAGGCCACGTGTGGCTGACAGAGCCCGTCGTTATCCGACGCTCTTGCTGTTCCCCTAGGCTGGCCTGTCTGTCTGTGCTTCGTGCACCACCGGGCTGCCCCGTCCATCTGTACTTTGTGCACCACCGCGGCCACAGCCTCCCCCTGGAGGATGGGCCCTTTCACAGAGCGGGAAACACACACATGTGCACGTAAACTGTGCTCCTGCCCTGCCACCACCTCCCCACAACTGCGGTATCTCCTCCAGCCGTGCACACGTCGCTTCCACTGCCCCAAGGCTGCCCATCTGCTGCGGCCTGCTACTGCGGGGCACGCTGGCCCGAGCCCTGCTGAGAAACCACCACGGGGGTCAGGCTGGGGGCAGCGACTGGGTGATTCAAAGGAAGTAGGACAGCAGGGCATGGCTGACTGAGGCCAGGGAGGAGAAAGCCTGCGCTCAAGTCCAGAGGCATCTGGAGGCAGAGTGCCTGCGTGGGGACCTCAGTCTCCTTCCAAGTCCTGAACGGACGGGACAAGGTCCACCACCCCGGGGAGGGCCATCTGCTTCGCTCCAAGGCCTCAGGTCTGAACACGATCTCATCTATAACAGCCGTCATGGCAACACAGCAAGGTGTCCCGACACGGTGCTCAACGGCCTCTCACCCCGTTCTCGGCCTACGGCGAGGAAGGCAAGGCTCGCGATTTGCTGTCCAGTTTTAGAAACAGGACTGCACGTGTGCCGTCTCTGGTAGCCGTGGGGGCACTGACAAGGACAGCTGGACAGTGGACATGGTGTTCCCCAGCGGCCGACTTCCCAGCCCCCCGCAGAGCTTCCCGCTGCAGCGCCACAGAGGGGCATCGCTCTGCACCGGGACATCAGACGCACGGCAGCGATGGCTGCGGAGACGCCGTCTGGCGGCCTGACCACCAGCTCTGGCAGCAGCACGGTCCCCCTGCGCGCGGGCTGCCATGGTTGCAACGAGGAAGGACACATTCCCATGGACGCGTGTCCCAAAGGCCACGTTAGCAGGAGCCAGAGCAGGTCAGTTTCACAAGCACACAGGTTATGGGACGTCCTCCACAGTTATGGAAAGGATGGAATCTTCCAGAAACACCAGGAGTTACAGACCACATGGAACGTTCTCGAGTACTGATGTGTGTGAAAGCCGAATCACTCCCTGGGCATGCCGGAGCAGCAGGACAGCGGGCAGGGGGCGGAGGCTGCCCTGAGCCCACTGAGCACCTGTGAGGCCTGGGGCCAGGCGGCTCAGGAAAGTGGCAGCAGAGAGCGCGTTGCACAGGGGCATTCCCTAAACAGGGACTGAGTCTCAGCAGGTCCTCGTCCTGGCCTCTCCCAAAGGACCAACGTGTGCTCCACTTGTAACGTGTACCACCCTCCACCGCTAGTTCTCCTTCCTGCCTTCCCAGGACACTTCAGCACTCCAGGCAAGCTCCGCCCCAGCGTATTTCTGTCCGTGTTTGTACGCCCAAGTCACTAAGGTCTCTGCCATCTCTTGCGCCACTCAGCCCCAAACGCAGGGTGTGTGCCGGCCAGACACCATGGCAATGGCCCCCTGCTCCAGGACCACACTCCGGCATCATCAGTGATCTTGGGGGCTGCGTGACCCCAAGCAGCCAAGGCCTCTCTGTGGCACTGTCCTGGCCCTGAGCTGAGGCCATGGGGTATGCTCCTCACCGAGGTGGGTGACTATGTGCAGCAAGTGTCGTCGCAAGGGCCCTCAGCCCCTCTCCGAGGCCCGCGGGGGCAGTCTCCCTCTCTCAAAGCCTCAGGACGCAGCTGGTTGACTAAGAGCGCTTTCAACTGCGGCACCCAGCAAACTACTTGGCTTTGCCTGTAACATAGACGCACCTGCCCCGCCCACCCCACCCCGGCAGACAGCAGCCTCTTCCCCACCTGCTCAGTCCTGGTGCTTCTCCAGGGACACAGGACAAACCCCGCCCCGCTATAAACAGCTATGGCGTGTGTCAGTCCCGGTCTGCAGCTGCCGGCTAACCACAGGTTCTGGTGGTTCTGCGTGGCATCTGTGACCTCTGGACACGTGATCCTTTCCCAGATGAACAGCAGAGTCCCGGAGCTGGTCTGCGGGGCCCACTCTGAACGTTCCCAGGATGCACACAGTCAAGACGACAGATGCCTGACTTTTCTTTCTTTAGGCCACGGTTGTATGGAAAGAATGCTACAATTCCACCTTAGGTTAAGAAGCAGCCCATGGCCACGGCTATAACCCACTGAGGATTCCTGCACATGAGCGGGCTGGCTAGCCAACACGGGAAACACTCAGCTGTGGCCCCTGTGCGAGCTCCTTCCCCCAGCACGACAGGCCCTCCCTCGAGGGCTGCTGGTTCCACTTCCTCCTTCAGGCTCACCCCTGCCTCTCCTCACAAACACGTCCTTCTTCATGAGCGGTAACTGCAAGACAGGCTGCCCCCAGAAGGGGTGGAGGCACAGCCAGCCCCAGCCAGTTCTGGCATCCCACTCTGGGACCGTGAGCCGCAGTGGCCGGGGCTGGAGCACTGGGCGGCCCCAGGGCTCACCTTTTTCCCTTCGGTGTCTCCACAGTAGAACTGCTCAGCTTTGGTCTTGCCCATCACCACGGGGTCTGCAGCCTCCAGGTGGGACGGGTTTGCCACCAGGGACAGGGTGATGTTCCTGTCGGTCACGCGGTTGATCCTGCGGTGATACATGCCCAGGTGGTACTTCACGTCGCCGGAGCCCTGACGGTGCAAACAGCGAGTCTGACCCTGTCCGCCAGGGCCTCTCAGAAGGGCAGCCCTTTCCCCGCACCAACCCCCAGGGCACAGGAGGGAGGGCCTCGGCTGCAGGGGACAGTTCTGCCCCCAGCGACAGGAGAGCCGGGGTCTGACGTGGGCCTCACCTCATCGGCGGCCTCCAGTTTAGAGTCGAACTGACAGAAGATCTGCTCCAGCTCCTTCCTGATGACGTTTGCCAGCACATTCAGCCGCCCCCTGGGACAGAGGGAGTGAGCTGTGCCCCACGGCCCGGCTTCCCCGGCAACGCAGGTGGGCCCTGAGCCTGGCCAGGCACCCCAGGCCATGTGTGTGGGCAGTGGAGTAGTGGCAGCTACAGAAATGTTCCTCCCTGGCCTGGCCCCGTGCAGCCTTGGTTCTGGGTTACACCCAACAGGGCACCGGGATTTAATTTTTTTAAAAAATGCAGATGAGGGCCGGCGCCGCGGCTCAATAGGCTAATCCTCCACCTAGCGGCGCCGGCACACCGGGTTCTAGTCCCGGTCGGGGCATCGGATCCTGTCCCCGTTGCCCCTCTTCCAGGCCAGCTCTCTGCTGTGGCCCGGGAGTGCAGTGGAGGATGGCCCAAGTGCTTGGGCCCTGCACCCCATGGGAGACCAGGATAAGTACCTGGCTCCTGCCATTGGATGAGTGCGGTGCGCCGGCCGCAGCACGCCAGCCGTGGTGGCCATTGGAGGGTGAACCAACGGCAAAAGGAAGACCTTTCTCTCTGTCTCTCTCTCTCACTGTCCACTCTGCCTGTTTAAAAAAAAAAAAAAAATGCAGATGAGGCTGGTGCTGTGGGGTAGAGGGTAAAGCCACTGCCTGCAGTGCCGGCATTCCATATGGGTGCCAGTTCAAGTTCTGGTTGCTCCACTTCCGATGTGGCTCTCTGCTATGGCCCGGGAAAGCAGTAGAAGATGGCCCAAGTGCTTGGGCCCCTGCACCCACATGGGAGACCCGGAAGAAGCCCCTGGCTCCTGGCTTCAGATCAGTGCCGCTCCGGCCATTGCGGCCATCTGAGGAGTGAATCAGTGGATGGAAGACCTCTCTCTCTGTAACTCTTTCAATAAATAAATAAATCTTAAAAACAAAAACACACCACTGTAGAGCAAGGCCAACGCCAGTGTGAACCATGTGTGACCTTGGCTGTGACAATGACAACAGAGCCACCCTGGGGCAGTGGTGCTGAGAACCCCTGGAAAACAAGACTTTGCATGTCCCCAGCTTGCTGGCTGGCACCTGAGGAGGGCCCACGCAGTGCCTCCAGCACGCTCAGGGCCTGTGGTACCTGTGTGGCATGCCCATGATCACGTAGTCCACGCCATTCTCACTCGACTTGTCGATGATGGTCTTGAGGGCGGGGATCAGCACCTCACAGCCCTCCAGACCAAAGCGCTTCTCAGAAGACCACTTCCTCTGCAGGAACTCCTCAAACCTGCACGGGCACAGAGGCACATCACGGCTGGTCCCGGTGTCGGGGCAGGAGCTGGCATGCGAGGCCGACTCTCCCCTCCTGGCGCATCACGTCCCCCGGGCTGGTCCCGGTGTCGGGGCAGGAGTCGGCACGCAAGGCCGACTCTCCCCTCCTGGCTGCCCTTCCCCCACACACCACTGCAGCCACCCGCACAGGCATGGCTCTCCTGTAAGCATCGTGTGTACCTGGTCGAGCGCACAAGCCGGGCCAGCAGCGTCCGCTTCTCCTCGTTGGTGAACTGCATGACCCCGGGGGTCTCAAACTTCTGCCGGATCCACTGGCACTGCTCCAGGTCATTGATGAACATGAACTCCACCCCGATGTGCTGGCAGTAGGCCATCTGTGTCACGCACACGAGAGGGCATGGTCAGCAGGGGTTGCTTGGCTCAAGGCCACGTGTCACATGCATGGCCCGGCCAGCTGGAGTGCCGGCTGCCCACTCAGCCACAGGGCTGTGGAGAAGGGGCTTCCTCCTCCAATGCCGCCAAGCCGTGTGGCTGGGGGAGCAGAGCCATGTCCACCGTGGGAAGATGGGCTATCCTCACGAGACCCTGACTGGCACTGTGACAGGGAGGCCCACAGGCCACCAAGGGCTCAAGGGCCAGTGAGAGTTTCAGGCTTTCACATTGCTTTCAGATGTATTTGTTTGTTTGAAAGAGTTAGAGACAAAGCACAGAGAAAGAGAGAATGTTCCACCCACTGGATCACTCCCCAAATGGCCCAACAGCCGGGGTTAGGCCAGGCTGAAGCCATGAGCCAGGAGCTTCTTCCGGGTCTCCTGCGTGGTACAAGGGCCCAGGCCTTGGACCATCCCTCACTGCTTTTCCCAGGCCATGAGCGTGGAGGTGGACTGGAAGTGGAGCAGCCAGGACTCGAACCAGCACCCATGTGGGATGTCGGCACTGCAGACTCCAGGTTAACCCGCTGCATGATGGCGCCGGCCCCAGGCTTTTACATTTTTAACTTCTACTTTTTAGGAAGTGTGACTGCACGCATGACTAAAGGCAGGCCCTGGTGGCTGGAGTTGTGGTGTAGCGGGGAAAGCCACCCCTGGGACGCTGACATCCCCATGGGCTCCAGTTCAAGTCCTGGCTGCTCCACTTTTGCTACAGCTCCCTGCTGGTGGACTGGGAAAAGCAACATGAAATGGCCTAAGTGCTTGGGCCCCTGCCACCCAGGTTGGAGACCCCAAAGAAGCTCCTGGCTCCGGCTTCGGCCTGGCCCAGTCCTGGCTACTGTGGCCATTTGGGGAGTGAACTTGTGGATGGAAGATCTCTCTCTGTAACTTACTTCCAAATAAATCTTGAAGGAGGGGGGGGCTCCTGACAGTCTGGGGGCATTGTTAGGTGTCCTCACACAGGAGGCAGCTCAGTGGGAGGTCCCGAGAAAGAAGGGCTCAGCAGGAAGGAAACCGGAAGAGCAGAGAGCTCTGCAGGAACCCATCTCGGGGCCGCCTGAGTCCAGCGCGCTGAGAGCAAACTCCGGGGCAGCACTGGAGCAGCAGCGGGAACGGACGCTGACCTGGCCCCCAAGGACTCTCGCAGACCTCGCTCAGCTGTCTCACAACAGCCCTGAGCCTCAGAGAGCCGTGTCCCCCGCCCAGAGGCTCCCGCCCGTGGCCCCCTTGTGGCTTTCCCAAGACAAGGAGAGCAGCGGGCACGGGCAGGGAATGGGCTGCTGGACCTCAGCCCGTTTGCTCCCTGCTCTGCAGAGCCAGAGCCGGCGCAGACCCTGCCTGAACTCGGAGGCACGGCCACACGGCCGCTCTCACTGTCACCTAGGCCAGAGCAGCTCCTCCCTGGGGACAAGGACAAAATGCTGCTGGGAGAGGCCTTGGAATTTAGGCAACAGCCTGCAGGATGACCAAACTGGGAACTTCTAAGTCAGATACACAAGGAGGCCAGGGAGGGTGTGGTCAGCCTGCCCCTCACTCAGGGCCCACACGGACACTGTCCTGTCTCCTCCTTACACATGCCCCTGGGCCCCGAGGTACTGAGCAGCCGAAGCAAAGGCGCTCCACACAGCCCAGTGCCACTGGGCCCCTCAGAGGCCCCGTCTTCCCTTGGTCCATGGAGGCTGCCAACTGTAGGTGGCAATGCCCGCACCTCATTCCCCATCCCAAGTGGCCGGCTGGAGGCAGGGGCGACCCTCTCCCTCAGTCACTACCAAGTCCACCCTTGCGGAGCGTGCTGCCCACACCCGGCCCTGTCCTTGCACGCCAGGCGGCTGCACTGCTGTCACTGAGCACTCCACAAAGCAGACTGCCCACACACTCAGCAGGGTCCACTTATGACCTCGGAGGGCGCTCCTGGCCTGCAGACCCCGCCGTGCCTTTTGTCCTTGCCTTAGTTGTTAGACAAAAAGGGCGGGAGTTTGAGGGGCTGACTGTGTCTCTCTCAAAAGAGACAAATTACAGCAAGACTGGTCACACTTCCTCTAACCTCGTGATCCCCACGCCATGTGGCAACAGCTCAAGTTCCTTCTAAAGACAAGGCAGTGGGCACCATCACCTGCATTCACTGAGAACAGGCAGAGCTGCAGCCTGGGCTGAGAGGGAGGCGGCCCTTGTGCAGACCATGTACCCTCTGCAGTTTGGGACAGGGCGAGCAGGAACCACAGGGGATGTGACCCCAGTAGGAGCTATCCACCAAGGCTGCTGGGCTCTGGGGGGACCCGAGAAGGACAGGGGATGTGACCCCAGTAGGAGCTATCCACCAAGGCTGCTGGGCTCCGGGGGGACCCGAGAAGGACAGGGGATGTGACCCCAGTAGGAGCTATCCACCAAGGCTGCCGGGCTCCAGGGGGCCCCCGAGAAGGACAGGGGACGTGACCCCAGTAGGAGCTATCCACCAAGGCTGCCGGGCTCCGGGGGGGACCCAAGGACAGGGTGCCCTGAGGACAGACTGCTTTCACACTTCCTGTCCTACCAGATCACTGCAGAGAGCCCAGGGGAGGGGCTGGACACATGGGCAGTCAAGTGACTGGGGGCAGGGCCCTCGGCAGCATGAGAACCTCCGGATCAGCGGGTATTTGGCATAAGTTACGACATTGCCCAAGGGCCTGCATCTCACTTGAGGCCTGCCTCTCCTCCCAATCTCAGTTTCCTGCTAGTGTGCACTCTGGAAGGCAGCAGGTGATGGGTCCAGGACCTGGTCCCAGTCACCCCCACGGGAGACCTGACTGAGATGCTGGCTTGCACCTTTAGCCTGGCAAGGCTGTGTTGCTACTGGGCTTTTAGGGAGCAAACCAGCGACGGAAGAGATCTGTCTCTCCCATTTGAAAAAAATGAATGAAAAAGAAATGTAACAGGAGGCACAAGCAGCATTTACGCTTTCCTGGTAGAAAGAGAGGAGGTGAATTTTCCTACCTAACTCGACCCCATTTATCACATTCTCTCTTCAGTACTGAGAAAGTCATGCAAGCACTCGACTGTTACACACAACTCACGGCTCCCACGCTGGCCAGGGCAGGAGCAGAGTGCGGTCAATGTGGTGCCGCTGCAGCAGAGGGGGATACGGGGAGGGTATGAAGGTACCTCGTCTGGGACCAAGGCCCCCCGCCCCCGCCCACACCTTCCCCAGGCCCCTTCTCACCTACAAGCCGGAGCGAGCAGCTCCAGGAAGATGCTGGCCACAGTGCGGATGCTTGGCAGACTATGGGAGATGCACCATCTGACACTTAGGCCTTTTAAGCCACTCTGCTAAGTGTGGGACCAGTGACAAGAGAACTTTACAGAGACCTCACTCCGCGGGAGCAGGAGCTCACCCTGGGGTGGCATGGCTCTGAGGCAGGGGACAGTTCTGAGAGTCCTCCAGATGATGCCAACATCAGCCCGGGAGCAGCTGCCTGAGAGCCCAGTGGGCCTGCTGGGGACATCAGGAGCCACCATCGGGTTCAGACCCTGGGTGGGCAAGATGCCCGGCATCTGCAAAGCCCACCCTAAGGAGTTCTCCGTCTACCTTAAACTGGGTTCTTCAGCTCAGAAGACCAGGCAGCATTAACAGCGACCACGAACGCCAGCCCAGACCTCTCACCAGACCCTCTCCCTCCGCAGCGGTCACTGTGGTGCAGCCCAGCCCAGTGTCACAACTCTAGCCTGACATGTGCACAGGAAGGAGAACAGAAACACAGAAGGATGGGGGGGGGCAGGAAGAGAGCCTCCACCCAGCGGAAGGAACCCATCTGAGGGGCCGTGCCTGTTTGCACCTGTCCTGAGGGTGGGGCTAACTGAAATAAACTCCTAAAGGGATGTGAAGGCAGGATGTTTTCTCTGGGGCTGGCACTGTGGTAGAGTGAGGTAGGCCTCAGTCTGCAACACTGCCGTCTCACACTGGAGTGCTGGTTCCGTCCTGGCTGTTCTGCTCCAATCCGGCTGGGAACGCAGCAGGTGACGGCCCAAGTACTCGGGCCCCTGCCACACATGGAGGACCATGGCGGAGTTCTGGGCTCCTGGCTCCGGCCTGGCCCACACCTGGGAGTGAACCAGCAGATGGAAGAGCTCTCTACCTTTGCAAGAGACAGATCTACAGAACAGCACCAGAGCAGCTTCCTCCCTTACATGGAAGAAAGCTCATCTTGCACCCGCTGTGGGGACACGGGTTTCCTGGGGCCACACTCGTCCTCACCTCCAGCCGACGGATGATCTCCCGCAGGGGCAGCGCCGACTCCTGTCCTCCGATGAAAGTGGTGGTGGGCAGGTGAAAGACCTTGTCCAGGTCAGACTCGTCCAGGCCGTAGAACCCTGCAGGCCACGTGGGTAGGACAAGCCGGACGAGGAGGGACGGGGCGAGCCATAAGGGGCCACGGTTTATGGAAGGGGAAGAACGCCCCAGGTGAGTAAAAAGAAAAGAAAAAGTCATATAAAAACCCTGACATGTATGAACGTGACACAGACAGAAACTGAGACTGCAGCGAGAAATGCCACAGGTAAGTCAGAATCAAGCTCCTGTTACGAATATATTAGCTCAGTGTTCCAATTAGTCATAATTTAGACAAATTTCAAGGTCCCAGTTTTGGGGCTGAGAAGAGGGCCATGAGAAGGCACTGTGTAAGTCAATCAGAAAGCTAAAGAGTTAAGGAGGGAATTTGAGTAGGAAGCGAGGACCTGACAGCACAGCGGACCACAGGTGCTCCTGTGGTAAGACTACGTGTGTGGCAGGTGACAAAGAGCCAGAATCAAGAAGTGAGGGAAGCAGCTGCCAGGAGCCAAGCAGTCCACCGAGAGCTGCAGTGGTGGGCACAGAGCCCCCGGCCTCAAGGTAAGTAAGGACAGACTCCTCCTCCTGAAATACCCAGCTCGAGCGGGACACCCACTCTGAGCCAGGACCCAGCAGTCCCGAGCCTAACCTGCCTCTCGCGGCTCACAGAGCACTCTGGCCTGTCTCCCTGCCTGCAAAAACACTTCAACCCCTCCACGCCATGGAAACTTCACGGTGGAGGGCTGGCAAATGCCCCGCCCAGCACCTACCCTGAAACGTGTGGGTGACAGCGGGGCAATGGACGTGGCTGACGAAGGACAACACGTGGACAGCTCAGCCAGGGTCCCCTCAGGCGCCAGGAAGGAGAGGCGAGCTGTCCGCAGCGCTCTGCAGCTCCCCGGCTGCTGGCTTGGCCTCGCCGTCTCCCAGCCACGAGTGCCAATGTGACTCACTGAGATGCCAGGGCTGCTGCGGGGCTTGCACAGCAGCTCCGACACAACGGTGGACACGAGTCTCCGAGACTCGCAGATACATCCCCAGGCTCCACCCCCAGGCAGACGGGGCTGGCTCAGGCAGGCCAGGAATCTCCTTAGGCGATTCCGACTCTGGGTTTGAGAACTGCAGCCTTTACTGATCTAATGTCGCAGGACAGTCTTCAGGTCTTAGAAGCATGCTCTGTGTCACTAAGTCCTTTTGTCTTACTAAAACAAGCACATCTGGCTTCTTTTACCTGGAGCCGGAGACACACAAGTGACGCAGTGCAGCCCGCCCCGCCCCGGCCCTGACAGCTACTGCTCGCCCGGGGACACGCACAGCACACACATCCACGGCCCAGCCGCAGGAAATGGCCCTAGAGTCTGTGGAGGAAAAACAATCACCCGAGGCAGTGTTCGCGGCAAGAACGTGGGCAGGGACAGCGGGGAACACAGTCTCCCAAGAGTGCGCATTTTGTCAGAAAACCCTTTTGGTGGGCTTCACCAGGCAAGCGCACGCCCCTAGGTGAGAACTGCCTGTCTCCAGGCGAAGCAGGGCCGGCCCTCACTCTGTCTGCTGAGCTCACTGCTCAGCCCCACGGCGGCCACTGAGAAACGAAGCCGGCAGGCGTCTGCCCCAGGCAGGCAGAGCAGACCTGCTCCCCTACCAAGCTAAACCCCAGGTGTTACGTGCAAAACCAACCCAAGCCAACCCTGAATGGTGGAGGCAAGAAGGCAGAGCAGCCAGGGAGGCTGCTGGGTTTCCTTTCTGCCTCCAAGACCCCAGACTTGGGGCAGAAGAATCAGCAACCTAGAAACCACGAGAGAGCAGAGAAAACCAGCTGCTGGAGCCAAGGATGGAATGGGCAGCCCACGCAGACAGAAAACCTCCCGATCACAGCTGTCCTACTCTAGCCAAACCTCACAAAACACCGGAGCCCCAGCCACCCTGACCAGGCCATCATGGCCCCCCACTACCAGCCTGCAGTGTCACGGCTGCACCCTGCCCCCCACCCCAGGGCACAGCCCAGATGTCTGTCCAACAGGAGAGTTCAGCCGGGTCCTGGCTTCAACAGGAACGCACTCAGGCTGAGGGAGGAGATAACCAACAGTGGTGCCCGCTGCGGATGTGGGAGTCACCAGCGGTCTCGGGGAGCCCTCGCCACGAGACGGCCATGCACAGACACACGCAGTCACAACCAGCAAGCACCAGCACAAAGGAAACCCAGAAAAATGTCTAAAAAACCTGCCAATGGGCAGGCTCGGTGGCAGGAGAGGACAGGGATCAGGTGAATCTGAAAAGGGAAGAGCAGAAGGAGAACCTCAGGGGTCTGTGACAGACGACGAGAGCTCTCACACCTGTGCAGGGACAGCCCAGCGTGGAGGAGAAAGGGAGATGAAAAGCCACGCAGAGAATCACGGCAGAAGATAACCTACAGACTCCAGGAACCGAGAGTCCACAGGACACGCCTACACAAACCATGCAGAACACATGCTAGGTAAACTTGTGGTAATGAAAGCAGGCACAGAGCCGGGAGGCAGCTGGGGGGAGGGGCACCTCAGCAACAGGGAGAACACGTGGAGGGACAGGTTCCTCCCAGAACAGGCAGGCCATGAGGGGGCCAAAAGAGCGGTGTCCACCAAAAAGGCCCCGGAGAACGAAGACTCGAGAGATTCCAGGTGAAAGCCAACTAGAGGACGGTCACCAGCACTCCTGCCCTAAAGGAAGCTCTCGACGTATAAAGGAATGAACATAAGGACTCTTGGAACATCAGAAAAAGAAGGAACACGAAAACCAAAACGGGTAAAAAAAGACTCAAATATATGCTCATCTGTAAGAAACTCACGTCATATATGATATGGGCAGGCTGGAAATACAGAATGAGGTGGGCGTTACCGTGAGGCAGGCTGAGCTGGATTGCACTGCTGTTTGGTTCACCCACATCCCATACTGAGCGCTGATTCACGCCCACTGCTCCACTTCCAATCCAGCTTCCTGCTGACGAACCCTGAGAGGTAGCAGGTGACGGCTCAAATGCTTGGGCCTCTGCCATCCACAGGTGAGAAATGGATGCAGTTCCAGGCTCTTGGTTTCCACCTGGCCCAGCACCTGCTGCCGTGGGCATTTTGGGAGTGGATGGAAGAGATGGAAGTAAGTAAATAAATAAATCTTAAAAAAAAAAGGCCGGTGCCGTGACTCACTAGGCTAATCCTCCGCCTTGCGGCGCCGGCACACCGGGTTCTAGTCCCGGTCGGGGTGCCGGATTCTGTCCCGGTTGCCCCTCTTCCAGGCCTGCTCTCTGCTGTGGCCAGGGAGTGCAGTGGAGGATGGCCCAAGTGTTTGGGCCCTGCACCCCATGGGAGACCAGGAGAAGCACCTGGCTCCTGGCTCCTGGCCTCGGATCAGCGCGGTGCGCCAGCCACAGCGCGCTGGGCGTGGCGGCCATTGGAGGGTGAACCAACGGCAAAGGAAGACCTTTCTCTCTGTCTCTCTCTCACTGTCCACTCCGCCTGTCAAAATAAATAAATAAAAATAAAATAAAATCTTAAAAAAAAAAAAAAAAGGAATGGAAAATCTGGGTAGGCGTGTGGTGCAGGAGTTGTTGTCTGGGTGCCCTGTACAACCCTGGCTGCTCCACTTGTAATCCAGCTTCCCGGGGATGCACACCCTGGGAGGCAGCAGGTGACGGCTCAAGGATCTCAGTCCCTGTCACCCTGGACTCAGTTCTGGGCTCCTGGCTTGCGCCTGGCTCAGCTCCGGCTGTTGTGGGCATCTGGGGAGTCAACCGGTGAATGGGAAGAGCGCTTTCTTTCTGCCTTTTAAATAAAATGAAAAAAATTTGAGGAGGAGGATAGAAAAATCACGTGACCTAAACACTCATCAAATTAAAGCTGCAGGTGCCTTTATTAGCATCAAGTAAAGCTGACTTTGGAGGAAAGAAAATGGTCAGCGACAGACGCGTTTACATCATGAAAAAGGTGCCACAGCCATCCTAAGTGTGTACGCAGCAAAAACAGAGCTGCAAAGCATGGGAACCAAAACCTGACGGGACTGAAAGCAGAGACTCACTTCCATAGCTGACAGTCTCAATTCTCCTCTCCACAAATGACCAATAAACTAGACAGGACATCAGCATGGACACAGAACTCGGCGACCACCAACAGGACCAAATCAACACGGATGTTGACGCTGCACCCAACAGCAGCTTTGCTTTGCATGTGGCTGCAGAACAAATGCCAAGGCAGCCAACATACGGGCCGTTAGAAACCTATATAAATGGTGAAACTCATCTCTGGAATAACCTATGAGCCAGAGGACTGAGTGAAAATACAGAGTTGTTGGGACAGCCAAAGAGGCACAGAGAAGGAAATTTCTAAGTAGTAGATACATACACCACAAAAGGAAAAAGACCATTTCTGATCCCCAAGGAGCTAGAGAAGAGGAGAAACGGCAAACAAAACCAAGAAGCAGAGGAAAACAACAAAGAGCAGGAAGCATGCACTCGGAAACAGCAGAACAGCAAAGACCGAAAAAGGAAAAAGGAACAAGCAACCGACCTGTGGACAGGATCTGTATAAACAGTACTCACATCTCTTGCAAGACTGACAGAGAGAGAGAGAGAGAGAGAGAGAGAGAACACGCATATTACTAACACCAGGAATGAAACAGGGTGCCAGGGCAGACCTTCGGGACATCCGAAGGATCCGAGGGGAATACCGTGAACAACTGCATACCATGGAACACAAACCACCATTACTCATCCAATAAACAGAGCATCTGAGGCTCAAATCACAAACACAAATCCCCGCAAGGCCAGATGCTTCGGTTGGAAAATCCCGTTTCAGGAGGAATTAGTGCCAATTAAATACAATCTCTTCCAGAAAACAGAATAGGAAGAACACTTCTCAGTTTATTTTTATGAAACCAGAATTACTGATAACAAAAGCAGACAAAAAGAAGAAAATTACAGATCAATATCCCTCATGAATACTGATACAAAAAAATTTGGATGAGTACAGATACAGCAATCTATAGAAGTTAAATACCGTAACCAAGTGTGGCTTATTTCTGTAACTCAAAGTTTGATATGCAATCAATACAATCTACTACATTATCATTAAATCTTCCAGTGGGTAAAGCGGATGCCTGCGATGCTGGCATTCCATATGGCTGCTAGTTCATGTCCCGGCTGCTCCACTTCCGATCTAGCTCCCTGTCAATGGCCTGGGAAAAGCAGAGGAGGATGGCCTAAGTGTCTGGACCCCTGCCATCCATGTGGGAGACCTGGAAGAAGCTCCTGGCTCCTGGTTTCAGCTTGGCCAGTCCTACCTGTTTCAGCCATCAGAGGAGTGAACCAGTGGATAGAAGCTCTGTCTCTCCTTCTCTCTCTTTCAAATAAAAATGAATCTTTAAAAAATACTTCTATACTTAAGAAGACAAATCTATGACTATTATCAAGAGACACAGAAAACGTACCTGAAATTATCCAACACCCATTCACAATAAAAACTATCAGAAAACCAGAAGGAAGGGAGCGTCCTCACTTGACAAAGAGCATCTACAGAAAGCCTACAGAACAATGTACTTCATGGTTGAAGACTGCGCTCACCACTCTCTCAACATGGTGCTCCCCAGCAGCGAGGAGAGAAAATAATAAAAGGCACACAGGACAGACAGGGCGGAATAACTGCTCCTATTTCAGATGCTTAAGTGTCTATACAGAAAATTCCAAGGAAACTACACCCCCACCAAGAAAGTCCTGGAATAAATGAGTTCATCAACATAAACACAAAAATCAACTGTTGGGGCTAGCACTGTGGCATAGTGGGTAAAGCTGCCGCCTGCAATGCCAGCATCTCATATGGGCACCAGTTCATGTCCCAGCTGCTCCACTTCCGATCCAGCTCTCTGCTGTGGCCTAGGAAAGCAGCAGCAGATGACCCAAGTCCTTGAGCCTCTGCATTTGCATGGGAGACCTGGAAGAAGCTCCTGGCTCCTGGCTTTGGATCGGTCCAGCTCTGGCTGTCCCAGCCACTTGGGGAGTGAACCAGCAGATGGAAGACCTCTATCTCCCCCTCCCCACCTCTGCCTCTCCTTCTCTCTGTGTAACTCTTTCAAATAAATAAATCTTTTAAAAAAAATCAATTGTTTTCTATACATTCTCAATGAAAGTGTGGACACAAAATTAGAAATATAAAACTCATAAAGAACTTAAATACTGAAAACTACAAAAAATTGATAAAAGAAATCAAAGATCTCAATAAATGGAGAGACATACTGTGTTCGTGGATTGGAAGACAACACAGTAAAAATGTCAATTCTCCCTTGAAGGTTTAACACAATTCCTATCAAAGTGTCGGCTATGTTACACGTAGAAAGACACACTTACTCTAAAATTCACCGGGAAAAGTAAAGGCCAAGCGCTACAGCTTCCAAAGTGTCACCACCAGGGAAAGTGCTCACAACTGCACACGCACGCCAAGTATCCCACGTGAAGTTTAGGTCAAGGCAGAGTCTCACAGATATTATGGGTAAGAGGAGAAAGAGATCTCCTCAGAGGAGCTGCGTGGAAGGAAGAGGCTGAGCATGGGGGGATGAGAGCAGGCAGATGACCCGCACCCCGACTCTGGATTCCTCAAACGTGCTCCGTGCAGACCGAGGGTCAGCAGGGCTCCCAGCAGGCTCTTAACGAAGACTCTGGTTGTCCTTCAAACAGGGAACATTCTGGAAATCTTGTCCTGCCCCAGAAGCAGGATCTGGAGAATGCAGAGTCCAGCCCAAGCAACAGCACGGAACGTGGAGGACAGGGCAAGCCCCCATGCAGAAGTGACACAGCCTCAAGTCCCCGCAGGCTGCCACGGGGGCCACAGGCAAGCTGTGCTGAGAACGGCCGCTGCCTGTGAAGCGGTGGGGACGCACACGCAGAGATGAGGAATGCTCTCAGAACACACAATGGACAGGGACAGAAAGACCCCAGGTCAGCAGCTCTACTTGTGTGTTAGTGGCTACATGAAAGGGACAACGTCGTGACAAGCTTTCAAACACCGGACAGAAGTTGTGCCAACTTTCCCCAAACGCATGCGAGGAAAGCCCCACATCCTGTCCAAGCGAGGTCCTCGGCTCGGCAGGCGACAGTCTCACCCTCTCCATACCTCCTACTGTTAGCATTCGGAGTCGCTCCTTGAAAACTGCAAGGTCTGAGAGGCAGAGTGGGGGCATGGGTGAGCGCAGAAGGAAAAAGACAGGCGAGAGTTAGTTCAGGAAAAACCAAACACGAGACCACATCACCACCGCAGGCACAGGCACAGACACTGGCACAGGGACACATGAGGAGAAGAGGGTGGGAGGCGGGGTCGGGGCGCGATGGAACTGTGCACAGGACAGCTGGAGCGGGGGGGGGGGGGGGGGGGCGCTCCCCGGACACTGGGCAGCCACCAGGCAGCGTCGTTTGATCTCCTCGCGTCCCAGCCTCGGGCCCGAGAGGCGCTGGGCTGGGTGCGCTCCTGGGAAGTCGCGTGTGCCTCACCTAGAGGACTGTCACGTGGAAAACTGAGGGCAAGAAAATGAAAAGCCTCATTTTCAGGGCAGCCATTTCTCAGAACTGGGCTTGGGCAACGGCCCGCACTCTGGGCCTTAGGATCCCAGAGGCTTCTGAAGAATGGGAGCAGGCCCGGTCTCTGCTCCCGAGAAGGCAGCCTGCGGCGAAGCAGCAAGGCCGGGAAGAGCCCAGACGGCCGCTGGCCACGCTCAGTGGCGCGGGTCCCTTCTGCCTGCAAGTTTTTCACCAGAGGCTACACCACCTGAATGCTCTCAGCCGCCGGTGAACACCAAGACGCCTACTTGGACACGCAAAGTATGCTCCTGACCCCTGACACTGGGAGTGCGGGCTGGAGGGGTCCGGTCAGGAAGGCGGGTGGCAAAAGGGCTGCATGGACGGGCTGACGGCTGAGTACTCAGAGCCACCTCACAGTCCCTCTGCAGACTCCCTGCCCGGGCATGCCAGCTGACAGTGCGACCTGACTCAGAAGAGATCCCAAGAGCAGGCCACAGGGTCCACAGGACTCCCATGGGCAGGACCAAGGGGTCAGGCTCTGCTTCCTTCCCCTGAAGGACAAGAGCATCCACCCAAGAGCTCAGAGCCCAGCAGCTTGCAAGACACACTCCGAGCTCTGCACACAAGTGCCAGCACTTTGCTCAAGACAAGGATGAGCGATCTTTCTTCCTTCATCCTTCACAACCAAGCCGTGAGACATGGCAAGAAGCAGCGCTCCAGGGCGGCGCCGCGGTGTGTTCACGCCGCGACTCCAGGGAGGAATGGGTACAAAGGGCCACACAAAGGCAATCTAGCCAAATGTTCATATCCTGGAGACTGGGAAGTGGATGTTTTCGTATCCTCCTGAAATGTTCTGCATTTTATAATAAAAGCAGAGAGACAACCGAAGAGGGGGAGAGGGAAGAGAACAGCAGCAGCCATTCCGGTCATCAGGACAGAGCCTGCCAGCGTCCTAGCCAGCACCTCCTGAGCAGCGCACGCGGATGCTGGTGGGGTCAGAGCAGCTGGGACGTGGCCACGACCCCCTACGTGAGGAGCAGCAGTGAGGACCCACGCAGCGACACTCGGAGCTAAGCAGACTGTTTACCAGTTCCTGGGGGTCTACAGACGAGGAATCCTTGACGTCAGGTGTCTGCATGGCCCAGGCCTCACTCTCCGAGGGTGACTAGGTGAGCATGTCTACCAGAACTTCAAACCCCTGCAGGGGCATCCTCAGCTTGACAGAGCCCTGCTGAGTCCCTCAGGGGACATGCCACACACAGCAGCGTTTGCAAACCGACTGCTCCCTCACTGCTCTGAAACATGGAGAGCGAAATCAACTCTATTTTTAGCTCATTCTTCTCAGCCCTCAAGGGACAGAGCAGTGCTGGCATGTCAGGAGGGCGTGAGGACAGTCATCGCTCGCTGTGCTCTCAAGGACACAGAAGCAAGCAGCGACTCATTTTAAGAGCTGGAATTCTTGGGTGGTGTTTGGTCTAGAGGTTACGCAGCTGAAATACTGGCGTATCTTTGAAACTCCTGAATTATCTCTTTAAAAAATTAACTTCACTTATCTGAAAGGCAGAGACAGAGAACAAGATCCCATCTGCTGGTTCACTCTCCAAATGTCCTCAACAGTGGGGACAGGCCGGGCTGAAGTTGGGGACTCAACCTGGTCTCTCCAAGTGGGTGGCGGGGGTACAATTACCGGAGCCAGCACCACTGCTCCCCGGGTGTGCATTAGAAACACACTAGAACAGACTGGAGCCGACGCCAACCCCGGCACTCGGGTAAGGGATGTAGGTGTCTTAGCTGCTATGCCAAACAACTGCCCTTGCACTGACTTTTTAATTACCAAACCCAAGTTCATTTCCGAAAAGCTTTATCAGCAACCTGAAACACTAATGGTACATGGGTGAGAAGAGTCACACCTTTCTCCTATTAATTTACAGAATTTGCTGTTTCGATTTCACCTTATATGTTGAAATCTCTCATTAACCCATTATATCCCATGGGCCTATACACAGGATACCCATGAAGACTTAAATTGAGCAATAAAATGAATATAAACTCATGTTAATTGTGATTATTGGGGCCAGTGCTGTGGCATAGTGGGTAAAGCCACTGCCTGCAATGCTGGCATCCCATATGGGCAGCCAGTTCGAGTCCCGGCTGCTCCACTTCCAATACAGCTCTCTGCTATGGTCTGGGAAAGCAGTAGAAGATGGCCCAAGTCCTTGAGCCCCTGTACCCACGTGGGAGACCCAGAAGAAGCTCCTGGCTTCAGATTGGCACAGCTTCAGCTGCTGTGGCCATCTGGGGGAATGAACCAGTGGTTGGAAGACCTCTCTCTCTCAGCCTCTCTCCCTCTGCTCTCTGTAATTCTGCCTTTCAAATAAATAAATAATCTTTTTAAATTTGTGATTATTATGCTATCAAATTATCTGCAGAAATGAAAATCTGGGACTTAATGGGGTAACATAAACCTCAATTATCTTTGTCACTACTACAAGTTACAGAATTTATACATAAACCACAGATGGAGGCAATTTTAAATGGGAATCTAATTTAAATGCTACACTTGGAAGACAGGAGAAAGTCAGGACTGGAGGTAATGGGGATGAGATGCCACCCTTCTCACCCCAAACCAGACAAGGAAGGGGTGGCTGGCATGGAACTTACACCCGAAGGCAAGCCGGGGACAGCCGCTAGGTCTGCAGGTTAACCTGTTTCCACTCAGACAGCGAAAGCAGAGGAGGGCACCGGCCCCGGGACTGTCCGTATCCCTCCACTTGCTAACAACTCCCTGAATCTGGTGTTGGCAACTGACTCCCATCTCTACCCTGGCACCCTAAACCATGTCCTTTCATTAGGGCCAGCGTCCCTGCCAGAGGCTGTGGGCTGTCCTGCCCTTAGGCCAGAGCCATACAGGACACTCCCAGGGACTCCACTAGCCCTCTCCTCCCAGGTTTGTGGTCTCCTTTTGAACACTCAACCCTCCTTCTCAGGGAGGGGGCTACGGTGCAACTGGGCACCAATTAAGATGGGCTGCTGGGGTCATGTGAACCTAGCGCTCAACTCACATTCTCTGCAAATATCCCTGTTCCCGCTATCACCTGCACAGTCAGGAAACAAAACCCACATCTACCTGAGAAACTGTCCTAAAACTGACTTCTTAAACCTCAATGAAAACAACCACAAACCCCAGCGTCTCCGTCACATTTCTGCGGCACTCGTAACGTGTGTGCCCGCGGCATGTGACGGTGAACCTGGCCAGGACTGCCTGGGGAGAGTCTAACTGCTGAGCCTCTCCCACTGCGGCTTCAGGGGTCAGGAGAATTTCTAGGAAGTGAGGACAGGTGCCCCAGGCCAGTTTCCCAACCTCTTAAAAATTGGTCTCCTGGTTCCAACCCTCCCCTCCATGGAGTCTGTGTTGCCTGTGTTCCAGTTCTGGCACGAGGTACACGCGGCTCCTGCCTGTTTCCTGCAGGGTCCTGGGCCCCCCGCTGGGTCCAACTCATTACCACTGCTGGCCACTGACCTCAGAGGTTATTTGTTAACTTAGCTCACTCTCACATAATTAGCAGGCTCCAGGCACTATCTGAGGACAGTCGCAGGTGCCACCACTGCCACTGCACAGACGACGCACAGGAGGCACACAGGGCTAAGCGATGGCCACGGCAGGGATGGCGGGGCTGGAGGAGCTGCCCACGCTGCCTGGCACTCACATTGGGCCTTCTCCCTTCTTGAGGCTGCGCCCACATCAAGGGTGAGAGCTGTGAGAGACCAATTTTCCTACAGTCTCAAACCTGTAAGGAATTCACACTGTGTCCACGTGTGCATGCGAGAGACTTTTCTCAATTTTTATGTCACACTGTTTCAGATGGATTACAACGCACTCTCTTCTCCCCAAGTGGGCGCTACTCCCCGGCTCTCTGGGCGCTTCTTAAATGCTCCCAGCCAGAGGGTTCAAAACTCGTCTCCTCCAAGGACCTGCTCGGTGAGCTTGCTCTGGCCCTCCCGCCTCACCATGCTGCTGCTGGAAGGAGGGAGGCCCCTCGGATCCTGGCTCTGGCTTGGCAGCTGAGGAACCAGGGAGGGCTGGGGTGGTGGGGGTGGTGGGCCTGACCGACTTGATCCAGGAGGGCTGAGGTGGTGGGGTGTTGGGCCTGACCGACTTGATCCAGGAGGGCTGGGGTGGTGGGGTGGTGGGCCTGACCGACTTGATCCAGGAGGGCTGGGGTGGTGGGGTGGTGGGCCTGACCGACTTGATCCAGGCGGGCAGAGAACCACTCTGCAGTTCTCTGGTAACCACCGTGCTGAGTCGAGAACCACCGAGAGGGCACATCTGAAGATGCTGGCTACTGCAGGTGTCGGGGAAGGGGAGCTGGGACAGTGCAGGCTCAGGCAGGCGAAGAGGCCAGCCCCACTGTGACCGACACAGGGAGGTGCTCCTCTCCCACCAGGCAGGAGAGTCCAGCAGCCAGTGGCTCCCCGTCCTGAGCCCCGACCGGGCAGTGAGCATGGCGGGGGGAGGAGACTCGAGGGCAGGGGTGTCTACTGTAAGGGGTGAGGAGTGGGAAAGAGGCTCTCCTGGGGACACTGTGAAGGGAGGCCCACTCTGGCGAGCACAAAGTTGTCATCACGGAACAAAGGAGCAAGGTTCAACTCACGCGCCTGCTACAGTCCCAACTGGTCCTACTCAGACTCAAAGGGTTTCAGCCTCCTTCCTGGACCCGCGGAGGGCTGCTGTGATGCAGAGGAAATCCCCTATCATCTGGGAGGGTTTCTGAAACCAAGACACAGAAGCAGCCACCAACTGCCAACACCAATTCCAGAGTCACCGCCAGCAGGCGTCACACTACGTCCTGGCAGCCCCAGAGCCGGCTTCTCTGACCCTCCCACGAAGTGCCCCAGAGGAGGCTAAGTTGGCCCGACCTGAAAGCGGGTTAGCAGGTGGGTGATCAGCTTCACCAGCATGCGGTGCCTGCTGCGAACGCCTGGCCGTTTCAATTAGTCACGCTGTCATTTCCTTAGTACGGTTAGCAGCAAGGTGACGGAAAGCAGATTAACTCTGGAAGCAACTACAGATGACAGGCCAGCCTGACACCCGCGTCACCTCATGAGGAGGGCGGGTCTGGGTGGGAACACGTGACAACTGTGACAAGACCCGACTGGCCTCCACACATGCACCTCCCGAAGGCCCTGCCTCCTGACGCTGCGGGAACGCAGCCCCCAGTTTCCTCCGTGTGATCACCGGCACTGCGTGGCGGGCTCGGCACAGGCTGTTCTCTGAACCTCCTGCCCTGGGCGGGCCAGCTCTTCCCCATGCCAGAGCTCCCTGAACAAAACTTCATTCTCCAGATCGAGACTCCAGCCAACCTGGCTGAACACTGGAATCCGTATATAAACATACAAATAACTTGCCCGCCACCCTTCCTTCAAACATGAGGCTGCATCACGGGCAATTTCAAGTGATCAGAAATCAGGGAAACTCAGGAGCTCGCCTTCCTGCCTGCATGTCTGGCTACCACGGGCTGGCACAGCGAGAGGAGCTCAAGCAACGCAGCCGACGGCTCCCAGACCCTCACCAAGTTTGTCTGTGGATGAGATAATGTCAGCGGGCACGGAGGAGTCCAGATCAGCATCCAAAATCCCCAGGGGGTCCAGCTGTGCTACATGGTGCCCTCGGATCTACGAGGGCCAGCGATGAGAGGGAAGGACACACACAAAAGGACAGGAGAAAAAAAGAGGGAAGGGTAAAAAAAAAGTAAAATTACATTAAAATTAGTGTTTACAGGTTAATTCTCACCCACGTTTGAAGAAACAGTTACCGGAGCACCATCAAAATTTACACAACTAATTCCGAGAGGATCAAGTTTTGCAATGTGGTGACCCCTGACCTGGAATAACAACACAAGCAAGTCAGTAAGCAGAGGGCAGGGCACTTGGGGAAAGTCACGCCGCGAGCATCTCGCCCAGCCAGGAGCACAGCACGAGGGCCCGGCACAACAAAACCAACAGCTGAAACAGCCAGGGATTATTTCCAAGGCACTCGGGTAAAACAGTGCTTTCAGAAGAAAGGGATAAACTAGCTCCCCGGTTCTGCTAAACTCGGCAGTCTCAAAGGAGCGTGTGCGGGGCAACGGGAACCCGGCATGCTGGCAAAGGGGACCCCAGCGTGAGCACAGGAAGCCCGTGAAGGTGCTGGGGGTGACTATGGTGGCGTGGATGAGCATCTCCCCCACATCCCCCTGGAGGTGTGCCCTTGTCAGCCCTGTGGCAGCGAGGCCCTCTGAGAAAACCCAAGGGAGAAAGCACACCCCTGAGGACATCCTGAGGTCTTCAGTGTTGGGTACGTTATCCAGTTTCCTGCCAGGTTCTGAGAAGGGGCAGGTGCTGACCAGTCACTGCCAGGTGCAAGCAACGGTGGGGAGGGACCAGCTGTGCCTCTTACCTGTGGTCAGGTC